>NC_052313.1:23285611-23591861 GCF_016432855.1 Salvelinus namaycush
TCAGATGACAGTCTGATAACATATTTATTGTATAGCATATGTTTTGTTAGAAAAATGTGCATATTTCAGGTATAAATCATAGTTTACCATTGCAGCCACCATCACAACTCGACTAGAATAACTACAGAGAGCAACATGTATTACCTAATTACTCATCATAAAACATTTCTTAAAAATACACAGCGTACAGCAATTGAAAGACACAGATCTTGTGAATCCAGACAATATTTCAGATTTTCGAAGTGTTTTACAGCGAAAACACAATATAGCGTTATATTAGCATACCACAATAGCAAACATCACAACCGCATTGATTCAAGCCAAACATAGCGATTACGTATAAACCACCAAAAGATATTAATTTTTTCACTAACCTTCTCAGAATTCTTCAGATGACAGTCCTATAACATCATATTACACAATGCATATAGAGTTTGTTCGAAAATGTGCATATTTAGCGGCACAAATCGTGGTTATACAATGAGAAAAGTAGCAAAGCTGCCCAGAAAATGGCAGGAGAAATCTTTGAAGAGGCACCTATTCTAATCAGTAACTATTCCAAAACTTGACTAAAAAATACAGGTTGGACAGCAATTGAAAGACAAATTAGTTCTTAATGCAATTGCTGGGTTACATTTTAAAATTAACGTTACTTCAAGCATACAGCGTGCGCTAAAGCGAGACCCACCATAATTCATGGCGGAATTATTATCTGACATTTGTCAACATAAGTACGAATTAACAGCATAAAGACTGCTTACTATTAGCTGAGCTTCCATCAGAATCTTGGGCAAGGTGTCCTTTCTCCAGAACAATCGTCTTTGGGTTGAAAGATGTCCTCTTGTCCGGTCGAAATAGCCGCTAATGTTAGCCGCCAACTGGAGAGGTGTCCAACTCGTGAAAGCGCATGGCAAAGAAATCCCAGAAAATCACAATAAACTGCTAAGTCGGTTTAAATTAACTACCTTATGTCTTTAACACCTATAACGAATAAAAACATGACCGGAGATATAGAACTACTAAAACGAAAGCGTTTGCAGGACGCCATTGTGATGTCTTCATGCGTCAGGCGCACCGTTGAAAAGGACGGTACTTCCGTTCCACGGTCTTATAAAGGGCCCAGATTGCGCAATCCACTCCATTCAAATTCTCCCCGCTTACTGACATCTAGAGGAAGACGTATGCAGTGCATGTAGCCCGATGGTTTACATGGGGACTTATAAACTGGCCTCAGAACAGGGAACTCGATTTCTGAAATCTCACTCCCTGACAGGAAATGTGCTGCAGAATGAGTTCTGTTTCACTCAGAGAAATAATTCAAACGGTTTTAGAAACTAGAGAGTGTTTTCTATCCAATAGTAATAATATGCATATTGTACGAGCAAGAATTGAGTACGAGGCAGTTTAATTTGGGAACTCATTTTAACAAAGTCGAAATGGCGCCCCCATAGGCTCAAGAAGTTAACTTGGGTCAAACGTTTCAGGCAGCCTTCCACAAGCTTCCCACAATAAGTTGGTTGAATTTTGGCCCATTCCTCCTGACAGAGCTGGTGCAACTGAGTCAGGTTTGTAGGCCTCCTTGTTAACAAGCTTTTTCAGTTCTGCCCACAAATTTTCTATAGGATTGAGGTCAGGGCTTTGTGATGGCCACTCCAATACCTTGACTTTGTTGTCCTTAAGCCATTTTGCAACAACTTTGGAAGTATGCTTGGGGTCATTGTCCATTTGGAAGACCCATTTGCGACCAAGCTTTAACTTCCTGACTGATGTCTTGAGATGTTGCTTCAATATATCCACAATTTTCCTACCTCATGATGCCATCTATTTTGTGAAGTGCACCAGTCCCTCCTGCAGCAAAGCACCCTCACAACATGATGCTGCCACCCCCGTGCTTCCCGGTTGGGATGGTGTTCATCGGCTTGCAAGCGTCCCCTTTTTTCCTCCAAACATAATGAACATAGAACACAGTTCTATTTTTGTTTCATCAGACCAGAGGACATTTCTACAAAAAGTACAATCTTTGTCCCCATGTGCAGTTGCAAACCGTAGTCTGGCTTTTTATGGTCGTTTTGGAGCAGTGGTTTCTTCCTTGCTGAGCGGCCTTTCAGGTTATGTCGATTTACTGTGGATATAGATACATTTGTACCGGTTTCCTCCAGAATCTTCAAAGTCCTTTGCTGCTGTTCTGGGATTGATTTGCTCTTTTCCCACCAAAGTACATTCATCTCTAGGAGACAGAACGTGAATTCTTCCTGAGTGGTATGACGGCTGTGTGGTCCCATGGTGTTTATACTTGCGTACTATTGTTTGTACAGATGAATGTTGTACCTTCAGGCGTTTGGAAATTGCTCCCAAGGATGAACCAGACTTGTAGAAGTCCCCTTTTTTCCCCCCTGAGGTCTTGGTTGATTTCTTTTGATTTTCCCATGATGTCAAGCAAAGAGGCACCGAGTTTGACGGTAGGCCTTGAAATACATCCACAGGTACACCTCCAATTGACTCAAATGATGTCAATTAGCCGGTCAGAAGATTCTAAAGCCATTACATTTTCTGGAATTTTCCAAGCCGTTTAAAAAGGCACAGTCAACTTAGTGTATGTAAACTTCTGACCCACTAGAATTGTGATACAGTGAATTATAAGTTAAATAATCTGTCTGTAAACAATTGTTGGAAATATTACTTGTGTCATGCACAAAGTAGATGTCCTAACCGACTTGCCAAAACGATAGTTTGTTTACAAGAAATTTGTGGAGTGGTTGAAAAATGAATTAATGACTCCAACCTAAGTGTATGTAAACTTCCGACTTCAACTGTATATTTGAGATTCTTCAAAGTAGCCACCCTTTGCCTTGATGACAGCTTTGCACACTCTTGCAATTCTCTCAACCAGCTTCACCTGAAATGCATTTCAGTTAACAGGTGTGCCTTGTTAAGTTAATACGTTTGAGCCAATCAGTTGTGTTGTGACTTGGTAGGGTTGGTATACAGAAGATAGCCCTATTTGGTAAAAGTCCATATTATGGCAAGAACAGCTCAAATAAGCAAAATGAAACGACAGTCCATTACTTTAAGACATGAAGGCCAGTCAATACGGAACATTTCAAGAACTTTGAAAGTCTTCAAATACAGTTGCAAAAACCATTAAGCGCTATGATGAAACTAGCTCTCATGAGGACCACCACAGGAAAGGAAAGGAGTATAACTTCAATAGAGTTACCAGCCTCGGAAAAAGCAGACCAACTCAAATGCTTCATAGGACCGGCCTCATGGTTAGACTTTCGGAGGTGTGCACACCACCCACCGCTACGGAGTATATTACTCGCCAATGTCCAGTCTCTAGACAAGGTAGACGAAATTAAGGCAAGTGTTGCTTTCCAGAGACATCCGGAATTGTAACATACTGTTTCACGGAAACATGGCTCTCTCGGGAAATGTTGGAGTCGGTACAGCCACCGGGATACTTTGCGTCACACCAATAGAAATAAACTTCTCTCTGGGAAGGAGGAGGGCGGGGGTGTATGCTTCATGATTAACGAGTCATGGTGTAATCGTAACATACAGGAACTCGAGTCCTTTTGTTCACATGACCTAGAATTCCTCACAATCAAATGCCTACCATATAATCTCCCAAGAGAATTCTCGTCGGTTATCGTCATAGCCGTGTATATCCCCCCCTCAAGCAGATACCACGACGGCACTCAAGAAACTTCACTGGACTTTATGCAAACTGGAAACCATATCTCCTGAAGCTGCATTTATTGTAGCTGGGGATTTTAGAATTTGAGAACAAGGCTACCTAAATTCTATCAGCATATTGATTGTAGCACTCGTGCAGGCAATAAACTAGATCATTGCTACTGTAACTACCGCGATGCATACAAGGCCCTTCGGCAAATCTGACCACTACTCCATTTTGCTCCGAATGTCTTATAAGCATAAACTCAAAACAGGATGTACCCATGACGAGAACTATTCAACACTGGTCTGCCCAATCGGAATCCACGCTTCGAGATTGTTTTTGATCACGCGGACTGGGAAATGTTCCAGGCAGCCTCAGAGAATAATAGCGATTTATACGCTGATTTGGTGAGTGAGTTTAAGGAAATGCATTGGAGATGTTGTACCCACTGTCACTATTAAAACCTACCCTAACCAGAAACTGGATAGATGGCAGACTTCGAGCAAAACTGAAAGCACGAACCACCGCATTTAACCAGGGAAAGATGACTGGGGAATATGGCTGAATACAAACAGAGTAGTCATTCCCTCTGCAAGGCAATCAAACAAGCGAAACGTCAGTATAGGGACAAAGTGGAGTCGCAATTGAATGGCTCAAACATGAGACGTATGTGGCAGAGTCTACAGGCAATCACGGACTACAAAAAGAAAAACAGCCAGGTCCTAGACACCGACATCTGGCTTCTAGACAAACACCTTCTTTGAGGATAACACAGTGCCACCGACACGGGCCACCACCAAGGACTGCGGGCCCTCCCTCTCCATGGCCGAAGCGAGTAAGACATTTAAACGCGTTAACCCTCACAAAGCTGCCGGCCCAGAAGGCATCCCTAGCCGCGTCCTCAGAGTAAGCGCAGAACAACTGGCTGATGTGTTTACGGACATATTCAATCTCCCTATCCCAGTCTGCTGTCCCCACATGCTTCAACATGGCCACCATTGTTTCTGTACCCAAGAAGGCAAAGGTAATTGAACTAAATGACTATTGCCCCATAGCACTCACTTCTGTCTTCATGAAGTGCTTTGAGAAACTAGTCATGGATCATATAGCGCCACCTTACCTGCCACCCACTTCAATTTTCATACCGCCCCAATATGTCCACAGACGATGCAATCGCCATCACACTGCCCTATCCCATCTGGACAAGAGGAATACCTATGTAAGAATGCGGTTCATTGACTACAGTTAGGCATTCAACACAATAGTACCCTCCAAACCCATCATTAAGCTTGAAGTCCTGGGTCTCAACCCCGCCCTGTGCAATTGGGTCCTGGACTTCCTGACAGGCCGCCCCCAGGTGCTGAAGGTAGGAAACAACATCTCCACTTCGCTGATCCTTAACACTGGGGCCACACAAGGGTGCGTGCTCAGCCCCCTATTGTACTCCCTGTTCACCCACGACTGCGTGGCCATGCACGCCTCCAACTCAATCATCAAGTTTGCAGGCGACACTACAGTGGTAGGCTTGATTACCAACAACGACGAGACAGCCTACAGGGAGGTGGTGAGGGCACTCTGAGTGTGGTGTCAGGAATACAACCTCATCAACAACAAAACAAAAGGAGATGATCGTGGACTTCAGGAAAGAGAAGAGGGAGCACATCGACGGGACAGCAGTGGAAAAGGTGGAAAGTTTCAAGTTCCTCGGTGTACACATCACGGACAAACTGAAATGATCCACCCATGCAGACAGTGTGGTATAGATGAAACGGTATGAACATTTCTCATCACGATTATAGTGACCAAAATTATCACAGTTATCAGTATTTTTTTATTTCACCTTTATTTAACCATGTAGGCCAGTTGAGAACAAGTTCTCATTTACAACTGCGACCTGGCCAAGATAAAGCAAAGCAGTGCGACACAAACAGAGTTACACATGGAATAAACAAAGGTACAGTCAATATCACAATGGGGGGAAAAAGTCTATATACAGTGTGTGCAAATGGCTTGAGGTGGTAAGGCAATAAATAGGCCATAGCAGCAAAGTAATTACAATTTAGCAAATTAACACTGGAGTGATAGATGTGCAGATGATGATGTGCAAGTAGAAATACTGATGTGCAAAAGAGCAAAAAAGTTAAACAATATGGGGATGAGGTAGGTAGATTGGATGGGCTTTTTACAGATGGGCTGTATACAGCTGCAGCGATTATTTAGCTGATGTTTAAAGTTAGAGGGAGATAAGTCTCCAACTTCAGAGATTTTTGCAATTTGTTCCAGTCATTGGCAGCAGAGAACTGTAAGGAAAGGTGGTCAAAGGAGGTGTTGGCTTTGGGGATGATCAGTGAGATATACCTGCTGGAGCACGTACTACGGGTGGGTGTTGCTATCGTGACCAGTGAGCTGAGATAAGGCAGGCCTTTACCTAGCAAAGACTTATAGATGCCCTGGAGCCAGTGGGTCTGGCGACGAATATGCAGCGAGGGCCAGCCGACGAGAGCATACAGGTCGCTGTGGTGGGTGGTATATGGGGCTTTGGTGACAAAACGGATGGCACTGATAGACTACATCCAATTTGCTGAGTGTTGGAGGCTATTTTGTAAATGACATCAAAGTCGAGGATCAGTAGGATAGTCAGTTTTACGAGGGTATGTTTGGCGGCGTGAGTGAAGGAGGCTTTGTTGCGAAATAGGAAGCCGATTCTAGATGCTTAATATGAGTCTGGAAGGAGAGTTTACAGTCTAGCCAGACACCTAGGTATTTGTAGTTGTCCACATATTCTAAGTCAGAACCGTCCAGAGTAGCGATGCTAGTCGGGCGGGCGGGTGCGGGCAAAAAAAGCATGAATTTAGTTTTACTAGCGTTTAAGAGCAGTTGGAGGCCACGGAAGGAGTGTTGCATGGCATTGAAGCTCGTTTGAAGGTTTGTTAACACAGTGTCCAAAGAAGGGCCAGATGTATACAGAATGGTGTCGTCTGAGTAGAGGTGCATCAGGGAATCTCCCGCAGCAAGAGCGACATCATTGATGTATACAGAGAAAAGAGTCGACCGGAGAATTGAACCCTGTGGTATCCCCATAGAGACTGCCAGAGGTCCGGACAACAGGCCCTCCGATTTGACACACTGAAGTCTGAGAAGTAGTTGGTGAACCAGGCGAGGCAGTCATTCGAGAAACCAAGGCTATTGAGTCTGCCGATAAGAATGCGGTGATTGACAGAGTCGAAAGCCTTGGCCAGGTCGATAAAAACAGCTGCACAGTATTGTCTGTTATCGATGGCGGTTATGATATCGTTTAGTACCTTGAGCGTGGCTGAGGTGCACCCGTGACCAGCTCGGAAACCAGATTGCACAGAGGAGAAGGTACGGTGGGATTCGAAATGTTCGGTAATCTGTTTATTAAATTGGCTTTCGAAAGACTTTAGAAAGGCAGGGAAGGATGGATATAGGTCTGTAACAGTTTGGGTCTAGAGTGTCACCACCTTTGAAGAGGGGGGATGACCGCGGCAGCTTTCCAATCTTTAGGGATCTCGGACGATACGAAAGAGGTTGAACAGACTGGTAATAGGGGTTTCAACAATGGAGGTGGATAATTTTAGAAAGAGATGGTCCAGATTGTCTAGCCCAGCTGATTTGTACGGGTCCAGGTTTTGCAGCTCTTTCAGAACATCTACTATCTGGATTTTGGTGAAGGAGAAGCTGGGGAGGCTTGGGCAAGTAGCTGCTGGGGTTGCAGAGCTGTTGGCCGGTGTTGGGGTAGCCAGGAGGAAAGCATGGGCAGCCGTAGAGAAATGCTTATTGAAATTATCGATTATCGTGGATTTATCAGTGTTGACAGTGTTTCTTAGCCTAATTGACTGTGTGTATTGGTTCCTGACTTCCCCTGAAACCTTTGCATATCGCGGGGACTATTCAATGCTTGTGCAGTCCGCCACAGGAAGTTTTATCGCGGTATTGTTCAAATGTGCTGGAAATGTTCAAAAAGTACTGATACACACTGAAATCATTTCACCAAGTTTAATATTGAAAACCAACAAATAAAATTAGCAGCACTATGCACTTTTTGTGTACATAAACATTAAAATAATAACATTAAAGATGTCACCATGTGGCCATGAGGTAAAAGCTTCCCTAGTGCAGGTTTAAATGAACACAACCTTAAAACCTGTTGAGGACAGAGGGCGCTGTTTTCACTTTGGGGGAAAATCGTGCCCAATTTAAACGGCCTCGTACTCATTCTTGCTCGTACAATATGCATATATATGCATATTACTATTGGATAGAAAACACTCTCTAGTTTCTAAAACCGTTTGAATTATATCTGTGAGTAAAACAGAACTCCTTTTGCAGCAAACTTCCTGACAGGAAGTGGAAAATCTGAAATCGATGCACTCTTCTAGGGGCTGCCTATTAAAGTCCTTGTTATTTATTAGTTTAGATGCACTTCATACGTCTTCCACTAGATGTCGACAAGGAGTGAGAGAAGAAATGGAGTGTGTAACTTGATCTGGCCTCGAATTATAGCTCTTGGCATGACGTGTCACCAGTTTCCTGTTTTCTGGAGAGCGCGAGGAGGCACCTGGATTTGCCTTCTGATAAGCTGACGTTATGGATGACTAATATCTCCGGCTTTGATTTTATTTGATACATGTGACAATATCATCGTAAAGTATGTTTTTTCAATATAGTTTAATCAGATTATTGAAATTTTTTCGGGAGTTTTGCCGTGTTCCGTTCTCTTCCGTTTGTTGACATGGAGAGATTCGCGCCACTTGGCAAGTGTGCTTGCTAAATCGAGAGGGAAAAAGGCCGTTCTAAATCCAAACAACGATTGTTCCCAACAAAGGACCCCTTGTACAACATTCTGATGAAAGATCAGCAAAAGTAGGACCCATTTTATGATGCTATTTCATATATCTGTCGAACATGTTGTACTAGTCGTTTGCGCCCAGCTTTTGGGTACTCTCTCGCTATAACTAAGCTGGATGTCGTAATGAAGTTATTTTTAGAATTCTAACATGGCGATTGCATTAAGAACTAGTGTATCTATCATTTCCTATACAACATGTATTTTTTAGTTATGTTTATGAATAGTCATTTGGTCAGAATATGTGTGTCAGAAAGTGTCAGAAAAAATATCCGGACGTTGTGGGAAAAAGATGCTACCTTAGCACAATGTATAACCACTGATTTCAGCTCTAAATATGCACATTTTCGAACAAAACATAAGTGTATGTATAACCTGATGTTATAGGACTGTCATCTGATGAACCTTATCAAGGTTAGTCAAAAATTATATATATTTTGCTGGTTTGTCACGATCGCTAACTTTTACTACTGGGGAATGGCTTGTGTTTCTGGCTATTGTGGTAAGCTAATATAACGCTATATTGTGTTTTCGCTGTAAAACACTTAAGAAATCGGAAATATTGGCTGGAATCACAAGATGCCTGTCTTTCATTTGCTGTACACCATGTATTTTTCAGAAATGTTTTATGATGAGTATTTAGGTATTTGACGTTGGTGTCTGTAATTATTATGGCAGCTTCGGTGCTATTTCTGATTGTAGCTGCAATGTAAACTATGATTTATACCTGAAATATGCACATTTTTCGAACAAAACATAGATTTATTGAATAACATGTTATAAGACTGTCATCTGATGAAGTTGTTTGTTGGTTAGTTTGGTTGGTTCCTGGTTAGTTAGGTTGGCTTTGTGCATGCTACCTGTGCTGTGAAAAATGTCTGTCCTTTTTTGTATTTGGTGGTGAACTAACATAAATATACGTGCTGTTTTTGCTGTAAAACATTTTAAAAATCGGACATGTTGGCTGGATTCACAAGATGTGTACCTTTCATTTGCTGTATTGGACTTGTTAATGTGTGAAAGTTAAATATTTCTAAAAAATATATTTAGAATTTCGCTCTGCCTTTTCAGTGGAATGTGGGAGGAGTTCCGCTGGCGGAACGCCAGAGCAGTACAGGTTAAGATATCAAATAAACAAATAAAATTAGCAGCACTCGCTTTGAAGTGAGGCACGGCAACCTTCAACAGCCTCAGAAAGCCAGGCCTCTCAACAATTTGAAATGGCATCATGTCCTTCGCAATGTAATGTGAAAGGGCTGCAATGAGGTCTTTCATATTACATTGCCAAGGACATGATGCCATTTTAAACCGGTAGCCGTTTCATCCCTACAGTGTGGTGAAGGCGCAACGGCGCCTCTTCAACCTCCGGAGGCTGAAGAATTTTGGCTTGCCATCTAAAACCCACAAACTTTTACAGATGAACAACTGAGAGCATACTATCGGGCTGTATCACCGCCTGGCACGGCAACTGCACCGCCCACAACCGCCAGGCTCTCCAGAGGGTGGTGCGGTCTGCATAACGCATCACCGGGGGCAAACTACCTGCCCACCATGACACCTACAGCACCCAATTACAAGGAAGGCCAGAAAGATAAAGGAAAACAACCACCCAAGCCACTGCCTGTTCACCCCGCTACCATCCAGAAGGCGAGGTCAGTACAGGTGCATCAAAACTGGGGCCGAGAGACTAACAGCGAGAGGCTGCTGCCTACATACAGACTTGAAATCATCACCACTTTACTAAATGGATTTCTAGTGACTTTAATAATGCCACTTTAAAAATATTTACATATCTTGCATGGAATATCTACATAGGCATACAGAGGCCCATTATCAGCAACCATCACTCCTGTGTTCCAATGGCACGTTGTGTTGGCAAATCCAAATTTTATAATTTTAAAAGGCTAATTTATCATTATAAAACCCTTTTGCAATTATGTTATCACAGCTGAAAACTGTTGTGCTGATTTAAAGAAGCAATAAAACGGGCCTTTAGACTAGTTCAGTATTTGGCACATCAACATTTGTGCGTTCGATTACAGGCTGAAAATGTCCAGAAACAAGGAACTTTCTTCTGAAACGCGTCAGTCTATTCTTGTTCTGATAAATGAAGGCTATTCCATGCGAGAAATTGCCAAGAACCTGAAGATCTCATACAACGCTGTGTACTACTCCCTTCACAGAACAGCGCAAACTGGTTATAACCAGAATAGAAAGAGTGGGAGGCCCCGGTGCACAACTGAGCAAGAGGACAAGTACATGAGCGTGTCTAGTTTGAGAAACAAACACCTTACAAGTAATCAACTGACAGCTTTATTAAATAGTTCCAGCAAAACCCCAGTCTCAAGGTCAACAGTGAAGAGACTACTCTGGGATGCTGGCCTTCTAGGCAGAGTTGCAAAGAAAAAGCCATATATCAGACTGGCCAATAAAAAGAAAAGACTAAGATGGGCAAAAGAAGACACTGGACAGAGGATGATTGGAAAAAAGTGTTATGGACAGACTAATCTAAGTTTGAGATGTTCAGATCAAAGAACATTTGTGAGATGCAGAAAAAATAAAGATGCTGAAGTGCTTGACGCCATCTGTCAAGCATGGTGGAGGCAATGTGATGGTCTGGGTGTGCTTTGGTGGTGGTAAAGTGGGAGATTTGTACAGGGTAAAAGGGATCTTGAAGGAGGAAGGCTATCACTCCATTTTGCAATGCCATACACCGTGGACAGCACATAATTGGAGCCAATTTCCTGCTACAACAGGACAATGACTCAAAGCACAGCTCCAAACTATGCAATAACTATTTAGGGAAGAAGCAGTCAACTGGTATTCTGTCTATAATGGAAAGGCCCCCAGTCACCTGATCTCAAACCTACTGAGCTGTTATGGGAGCAGCTTGACCGTATGGTATGGACGAAGTGCCCATCAAGCCAATCCAACTTGTGGGAGGTGATTCAGGAAGCATGGGGTGAAATCTCTTCAGATTGCCTCAACAAATTGACAACTAGAATGCCAAAGGTCTGTAAGGCTGTAATTGCTGCAAATGGAGGATTCTTTGACAAAAGCAAAGTTTAAAGGACACAATTATTTCAATTAAAAATCATTATTTATAACCTTGTCAACATCTTGACTATATTTCCTATTCATTTTGCAACTCCTTTCATCTATGTTTTCATGGAAAACAAGGACATTCCTAAGTGACCCCAAACTTTTGAACAGTAGTGTATATACTGTATTTTATACCATCTTGCCTATACTGCTCGGTCATCATGCATCCATATATATATATACTTATTCAATCCCTTTACTTAGATGTGTGTATTAGGTAGTTGTGGAATTGCTAGATATTACTGTACTGTCGAGAAATAGAAGCACAAGCATTTCACTACACTCGCAATAACATCTGCTAACCATGTGTATGTGACCAATAAAATTTGAAGTAACAAACACATCAACTGTTCAGAGGAGACTGCATGAATCAGGCCTTCGTGGAATGCTGTTGTAGCCATGCTGGTTAAGTCTACCTTGAATTCTAAATAAAATCATAGTGTGTCGCCAGAAAAGCACCCCTACACCATCACAGCTCCATGTTTCACGGAGGGAAACGCGCATGCGGAGATCATCCGTTCACCTACTCTGCGTCTCACAAAGACACGGCGGTTGGAACCAAAAATCTCAAATTTGTACTCATCAGACCAAAAGGACAGATTTCCAATGGTCTAAATGTCCATTGCTCGTGTTTCTTGGCCAAAGCAAGTCTCTTCTTCTTATTGGTGTCCTTTAGTAGTGGTTTCTTTGCAGAAATCCAACCATAAAGGCCTGATTCACAGTCTCCTCTGAACAGTTGATGTTGAGATATGACTGTTACTTGAACTCTGTGAAGCATTTATTTGGGCTGCAATCTGAGGTGCAGTTAATAAAATTAACTTATCCTCTGCAGCAGAGGTAACTCTGGGTCTTCCTTTCCTGTGGCAGTCCTCATGAGAGCCAGTTTCATCATAGAGCTTGATGGTCTTTGCAACTACACTTGAAGAAACTTTAAAAGTGATTGAAATTTACCAGATTGACTGACCTTCATGTCTTGGACTGTCATTTCTCTTTGCTTATTTGAGTCGTTCTTGCCATATTGGTCTTTTACCAAATAGGGCTATCTTCTGTATACACCCCCTATCTTGTCACAACAACTGATTGGCTCAAACGCATTAAGGAAAGAAAATCCACAAATTAACTAGGCACACCTGTTAATTGAAATGCATTCCAGGTGAATAACTCATGAAGCTGGTTGAGAGAATGCCAAGTGTGTGCAAAGATGTCATCAATGCAAAGGCTGGCTACTTTGAAGAAAAATATATTTTCATTTGTTTAACACGTTTTTGGTTACTACATGAATCCATACGTGTTATTTCATAGATTTGACGTCTTCACTAGTATTCTACAATGTTGAAAATAGCAAAAATAAAAAACCCTTGAATGAGAAGGTGTCCAAACTTTTGACTGGTTGTGTGTGTGTGTGTGTGTGTGTGTGTATGTGTATATATTTTTTTTTTTTCTTCCTGTCCCTCGAGCCAAAACGTTTAGCCACCTCTGGCCTCAAAAGTTGGATGTAGGCCATAAACATCTGTTATCCAGAAGAAAAGTAGGCCTTCTAAAACAGCCAACAAAATATGCTCTTCTGACAAATATTATTTCTTACCTCGTCATACATGAACTGCAGAGTGAGGGCTGACTTCCCCACTCCACCACTGCCCACCATGATCACTTTGTGGAGGGCCAGAGAGTTCTGCCCTTTGGGCTTTGCTGCTGCCATGGTGGTTCACTCCAAGTAAAGAGGGTTTAAGGAGAGCAAGAGGTTCGGGAAGGAACCAGGAGGGGAAGAGGGAGGATCTGAGGGTAAGCCAGATAGATTGGACAGCAGACTCCAACTGCAACGTGATGCAGAGTGAGCTTGTCCCCTAAAATGAAAAAATAAATAAAAACAAGACATAACATGATTTGCAGTACATCAAATACAGAATTCACACTGCTGCATTGTATACTACCGCCACAAGGGAGCACTCTCACAGCAGTTAAGACAACTTGGCTGGATCAGTGAAACTGAGAATTGAGAAATGTCTTAAGAGAAATACAGTGCATTCGATAAGTATTCAGACCCCTTGACTTTTTCCACATTTTTTTTACGTTACAGCCTTTCTAAAATGGATTAAATATTTTTGTCCTTCAATCTACACACAATACCCCATAATAACAAAGCAAAAACTGTTTTTTATTATTTTCTCATTTATTAAAAATGAAACAGAAATACCTTATTTACATTAGTATTCAGACTCGTTGCTATGAGACTCGAAATTGAGCAACGGTGCATCCTGTTTCCATTGATCATCCTTGAGATGTTTCTACAACTTCATTGGAGTCCACCTGTGGTAAATTCAATTGATTGGACATGATTTGGAAAGGCACACACCTGTCTATATAAAAATGTCCCACAGTTGACAGTGCATGTCAGAGCAAAAACCAAGCCATGGGGTTCGAATGAATTGTGCGTAGAGCTCCGAGACAGGATTGTGTCGAGGCACAGATCTGTGGAAGTGTACCAAAACATTTCTACAGCATTGAAGGTCCCAAAGACAGTGGCCTCCATCATTCTTAAATGGAAGTTTGGAACCACCAAGACTCTTCCTAGAGCTGGCTGCCCGGCCAAACTGAGCAATTGAGGGAGAAGGGCCTTGGTCAGGGAGGTGACCAAGAACCCGATGGTCACTGACAGACCTCATGAGTTCCTCTGGAGATGAGAGCATTCCAGAAGGACAACCATCTCTGCACCAACCAAGCCTTTATGGTAGAGTGTCTGAGTAAAGGTTCTGAATATTTATGTAAATGTCCTACTTTGTAAATTTAATACATTTGCACCAAAAATTATCTAAAACCCTGTTTTTGCTTTGTCATTATGGGGTATTGTGTGTGTGTGTGTGTGTGTGTGTGTGTGTGTGTGGGGGGGGGGGGGGGGGGGGGGGGGTACTATTTAATCAATTTTAGAATAAGGCTGTAACGTAACAAAATGTGGTAAGTCAAGAGGTCTGAATACTTCCCGAATTCACTGTATGTCCTAATTCCAAACAAGGATTGGTTAGCATTCAGTCCATTAAAAACAAGAAATAGGACGCTGTAAGGGAAGCGAGGGAGAGGCAATGTGTCAGGGAAATAAAGGTATTAGCTATGCTACAGTGGAATTGTAAGTGAAATGTCAAGTGCTGTATGGTGTTTTTGACTAGGAAGCCATCGTAGCTAGCCAGTTCACGTTAGCTAGTTTTGCTGACGCTAAGCAAGCTAGCGTTACGTAGCTAAGCTAGTTACTGTAGTTAGCTACATAAAACTAGCTAGTTTCACATACTAAAACAACGAGGTGTACTGTAGCTCACTGGCTAACGTTGTGCAAAACGACAAACTAAAGCTAGCTGGCTAGCTACTTAAGCCAGGTGACTAACGTCAGCTAACTTGTTCTTCAAAGTGCGGTGGAAGGTTGGGCTAGCTAGCATGCATTGGAAATAACCTTACCTTGGGACACTATGAGCGATACAGGCTACAAAAATGACAGCTGCAAGCTGGTTTGAAGAAATCGTTAACTTACCCTCTTCTCGCGATCCTGGCAACAAGACAAGAGCTAGTCAAGTCTTCTTCTTTGTTATCTACTTCTTCTTCTATGGTATCATGGCGGTCCGCAAGAAATCGTTTAAGTCATGCCGCCACCTACTGTGCTGGAATGTACGATTAACCATGAGCTGCCCAATTCTGTATTACCATGAAAAGAAAAGAAAAAAACAAATAAATCCTTAACTTCTACCACACCCTCCCCCCTCCCATTAAACACTCCACCCTTAGGATTGTTCAGCATGTCAACAACCATTTCAACAGCAACATCTGTTACCCCCAATATCTATTTTGCTGTGTCTGCAATAACCTTCAACCTGGAATTTCTGCTTTACACAACCCAAATCGTATTGATAACCTTAACAATAAAAGCTATGACCTCAACTTTATTCATTATCAAAGTGTCCTTTGACACTGCACATTCATGAGCACAAGATTTCTGAACAAGCCTCGAAACCATGCCAGGACCATCAGAAGCACCAGCCCCGACAGTCAGTACATATACTACAGGTACATCCATGTGAACTCCATAAATCCGCACTGTAATTCTACCAATCTGTTTTACGGCCTCTGCATACGATACATCATGACTGATCTTATATCTCTGAGCCTCTCTCTGTACCTGGCATCCACCAAATGCTGCACTGTGTTCTCCCCCACAATTACAGCACTTAACCTTCACATTGCTTCCACAGTCACCGTAATCATGTTCCCCTCCACACTTGGCACATCTTTTCTTTCCTTTACATTGAGCAGCTACATGTCCCATTCGTTGGCATTTAAAACACAGCAGTGCATTTGGGACAAATTCTCTAACATTGAAACTAAGGAGTCCTATCTGTATTTTTCTCAGCAAGACTTTCTCAAAACTCAGCATCACTGATAAGCTTTCACATCTTTGACCCTCTTTCCTACTGATCAACCTTTTGGCCTCAATCACTCTGCCACAGTGATAACTCCCCTCAATCTAGCATAAGCACCAGGGACATGGCTTTTAAACGTTTCAATTTCCAAAATCTTCTCTTGCTGAGCTTGGCTACCAATGAACCAAGCTAATTTCACTTCACCTACCTTTCTCTACGGCATTAGTTAGATGGACAGAGTGTGAGGCCCTGTGGTCTCATCAAACACCATGACAACTTTCCACTCCGACACATCACTAATCTTGCTTCCTAACTTGGCCCTCTTTATGCTTTTTAAACTAGACGCTCAACTGCTTTCTGTATCTTGATCTCTCTTCTTCCTGGCTTTCCACTATCGACCATTCCGGTCCTTGACCCTCATCCTCCAGCTCCATACCATCCGTACTGACACCCATATTGTTCGCATTCCAGCACAGCTGATGCTTCACCAACTTTTTCTCCATTCCGTCCGCACTACTCGCCACCATTTCCCATTCCCCAAACTATGGTTCAACTCTACACACTTCACCAATCCGACCACCTCTTCTTTGGTATAATGGCGTACGCCACAATTATATGTGCATTCCACCACCTACTGTACAGGTGGATAATAAAGATCCCAAAAAGGAAATAATGCCGGGTAAAGATCAAATAAATATATAACAATTCCATACAATATGAATCTGCTTGCTTTTCTGTTATAATCAAGTCCATACACAGGCTCAGAAGGATCCTGTGAGGGCGGGACATTTTCTGGCGACAGTAGTCCTTGCAGTGCTTCTGCCGGGAAGTCTTGGAGGCCAAAAACTTCTCAGCTGCAGCTATAATGATGTTCAGCTGCTTGGGCTTCTTGGACATTTGTGCAGTACAATTAATAACTGAGGCTATAAATGCTACAAAATCCACCTTCTTCACACTAAATGTATCTAGATAACTTGACTGAGGTATACCATTTGCAACTGGTTGCAGTGCATCCACCGCCATATCTTCTTCAGAACTGTGGCCTCTTGCCCCTTCAACTCTCTTCACCGCCTCCACATAGGAGATGTGCTTTACAGCCATGATCCTTGACACATCGACGTCTTTCACGGCACTCAGGGAATTCGGGAATATGATCCCCACCACAGTTGCAACATTTTACATTCACAGACCGTTCAATAACGTATTCCTTCCGCCTGCAAACATTTGACACGTGGCCAAACTTTGTACATTTCTTGTATTGCACAAACGCTCTTATATAGCCCAGATTTACATAGGATGGTAGATACTCTTCATCAAACATCAATAATAGAGATACACTTTGCTCCTTTTTAGTATTATCCATACGGCTCAATCAACGTGCATTAACTACTCCTGTAATTCTTTGCCTAAGATATTGATTATCAATATCCAACGGGACGCCAGAGATAACACCTTTTACCTGTGCCCTGCTCCGGATATCAAAGCTGTCCACTTCATGCACCGATAACTTTGCGAGCCACACTACACGTTCCTTTTGCTCTTTAGATACACACAATATCAACAACATACCACTCCTGGTTACTTTGACTGCATCCACTTTTCCCAACGCCTTCTTCACCATCCTTGTGATGTGTAGAATTGCAGGAAATTAGATTTAAAATTGTGAATATTATCTCTGCCCCATGGCAAAATATCTAGAATTGCAGGAAATTAACTTTAAAACCTTAATGTCTCTCCAGCGTCAAGACGGAGGCCACTAAAAGACCAATTAGCTAAAGAAATAATAGAATTGGGCTGTCTGTGTCAACATAGCCTAAATGGTCAGTGAGGCATGTTTGTTCTAGCTTACATAACATATTTATATCTGGACGTTGCAAACCGTTGTTTCCTGCTGAACGCACCCCAAGTATCGACCAAAACAGGCTAGAGGGATACTTCGGGATTTTGGCATTGAGGCCCTTTCTCTACCTCCCCAGAGTCAGATGAACAAGTGGATTACATTTTTATGTCTCTGTGTCCAGCATGAAGGAAGCTAGAGGTAGGTTCGCGAGCGAACGCTAACATACTGGACACAGAGACATAAAAATGGTATCCATGAGTTCGTCTGACTCTGGGGAAGTAGATAAAGGACATCTTTACCAAAATTCCAAAGTATTAAAGCCTAACACTGTGATAATCCAAAATGCACATAAACTGTAATTTCATCATTTAACATTAATATTTCACAAAATAATCAATACTTCTCAATAGTTATTGTATCAATGGTCAATGCAAAGGCTATTACATTTAACAATATCAGGACATAATATCACATAAATATTTAATGCTGCAATATGTAACTTTTTGGGCAACCCACTAAATTCACATAGAAATCTGTGTTGAAGATCTGTCATTCTCATTGAAAGCATATAGTTCTGTCATTCTCATTGAAAGCAAGTTTAAGAAGCAGTAGAACTGTTCTATGTGCATTATTTCTATGCTTCCTGTTCTTAAATTTCATTTGCATGTTTTACTTTCCGTTTTGTACAACAGCTTCAAACAGCTGAAAATACAATATTTTTGGTTTTGGAAAATATATTTCACAGTGGTTTAGATGGTACAATGATTTTCTAAACTATACTTGCTTGTTTTGTCACATAAATTGAAATTAGGGAAACTATTACAATTTTAGCAGCCAGGAAAAGGCGTAGCAATTTCTACCTAGGGCATCTTTACGGGATATAGATATTAGGAAACACACCGCTCAACATAGAACACGCCTAATGAAGATAACTTAATGTGGGTAGGCCGTGACTGACCTCACCTAAAAGTTGGATGCAATCCGCCAATCAAATTCCAAAGAAAAAGAAAAACATAGAACATTATTAAGTGCCTGCACCTGCTGGATAACTATGTGGGTGTGACCAGTATGTGAGCAATCTGCAGTAAATCAATCCAGTCTACAAACAATCCACAGTGAGTAAGCGACAGTTTGGCGATATGCAATTTATACTCTAATTTAGAGTATAAATTAATAATGACTAATAATTGAATTTATAGTCTCTAAATAGCCTAAATAGTGTTACAATTGGAATGCGCTTGAAATCGTTAGACAAATGAACAAACAGTCTGTGTTTGGCGCTAAAAGAAGGAATAACTTGATGCAATAATGTATATAAACCCTGGATGTGAATAATATGTATTGGCCAATGAGAGTCTGAAGCCACTGGTAGGCCATATTGGCACTCCCCAGATGAGGAAGTCCTCCATAGGTTTGAATGAATTATTTCAATGTTTCAAGGACAAAATTACATATACCGGGTATTTAAGTATTTTTGTTTTGTTTTACTGAGGACAGTAACATAAAATATTTTTAAAAATTGTAAAAAATTGTACTCATTTTGTTTAATGTCAAATTAAATATAATTGAAACATTAAGGTGTCTAAAATAATTACTGAACATTTTTTTTTTTTTTTTTTACCCTAATGCATTTCTATAGTTTCCAAAATATATTTCACACCGGTGGGGGTGTGCCAAGATGGAGGATCAGTGGCTTCAAAACAGCTCCCCCTGATCGTAACCTACTGTGGGTATTTAAATCATTGGTGTCATGTCCCACTTGATGGAGCTCTTTCTGTGCGTATCATCACATACACTTTTTTTTTTTGGACCTGTTTCAGAGTAGGCCTATTTTAGAGGAAACGCGACAGTTTTTTTCTTTCTGAAACCGCATGGGCACCAACTTCTGGTTCAAGATATAATTGAAGATGGCAGGTGAGAGATGTGCTTGGCTATTCTGATAAATTAATTGATACAGACTGAAACTAATGACTGCAACATCGTGTGAACGTTCCTCACAAGCCACAGTGTTTAATAAAATTACATTTGAACTTTGTCTACTGGTTGTCCGTGGTGTTGGACCTTCAGATGATCGAAATATCCACGGTAAACTATTGTTTACCCAACTTTTTAGAGCGCTGGTACTGAAGTAGAAATGTCTACTATCATCTGGCACATGCGTAAAACCATGTATACACCTGCAGACTTCAGTTAGATTGCATGCATTGCGTTCATGTAGGCTACTTCCATCTTTTACACCTGCCTTTGTTCATGAGCAAACACGTGTGTACGTGTTGCATGCATACTAACTGAAATCATTAGTTATTTACATGGTTTTACGCATGTGCCAAGTGATAGAAATGTCAACTTCAGCACTGTGCACCAAAAAAAAAATTGTAATCCATACTTTCCTGCGGATATGTCTCAAATTGGGAGCGGCTGAAGGACAAACTGCACAGCCAACTGCTAGAATAAGCGCAAATATAATTTTATTCAACATTCTGGCTTTTAAACAAAAATTTCACAGTTTTGCAGTCATTAGTTTTGGGTGTATACCAACTAATTGAACATTACAACCTGATTTAGTCAGACTAGTGCTTAGCGAACTAATGTAATTCAGAGAGGGCAATACCGAGGTAAATATTCAAAATGTTGTAATTGAGGGAAGCAATTGAACGCAGATATATAGCCAATAGAGGCTCAGCCTGGTTTTTGACCCCATTCACACAATGGCAATTGTTATTTCCAGTCTGCTGTCTTCTGTTTGATGTCGCCATCCAATGTATTTGTATGTTAAGCACTTAATTTTCTGCCCATCAGTGGTTGGGCGTAAGTCCTTCATTTCTGACCTGCACTCAAAATATGCAGAAAAGACATGGAATGAGACCTTTAAACTGGTTCGCAGGTGTATGGTAAGTATTAGTGAAATATTTCTGAAATGTTCCTCCAATGTCATGTTTCACCTAGCCCAGGTTCAAGACCGAGTTTCTCAGTCTAGCAATATAACACTAACCCACCATGCAATTTATTTACCAATCTGTTTCTGTGCCTGTTTGGCAACACTTTTCCCATGTCAGAGGGTATGTCAGTGAATTGGTAATGCATCATTTGCTGAGCAGTGCCCGTGTAGAAAATCATTGAATCCAATTGTTAGACGTCTGCCTGACAAGGTCAAGTTAGGATGTGTCAGTTATCCTGTTAGCGCTTTTGTTCTGAAAATATTAGTGTTTTAGGTGCCAAGCTAAAGTTGTTGCAGCATTGTGTAGGAGGGAGATTCCTAGATGTGTGCAGGAGGGCATGAGACAAAAAGATGCGTAGTATCGGTGGAGGAAGCTGTGGGGGTGCCCATGGGGCTGGAGATCGGAGGTGTCCGGTGAGAGAAAGGCAGGTTGAGGTTTACAGGATCAGAGTAGTATGCGTGTTAGAGGAAGATGGGTACAGAGTGAGGGATCCTGAGAGGATTCCTCTGAGTACGCAGAGAGGAATGGGAATAATGTGGGTTTCTTAGCATTCATTGCCGTTGTTGTCAACTGCACTGCAGAAATGGAACGTAAGTCACAGAAAATAGAGGTTGTGGTGGCAGCTGCAAAGAAGTACTTGTTGTTGTGAGGTTTTACTGCAAAAGAGTTGCAAGGGGGGGTTGAGTGGTAGTGTTCTGTCCTCCCAGACCATTGGCCTGGAGTAGGATTAAATAGTGGAATGGGGTGGGGGTTTACATTTTTTAGTGAGGGCTAATAGTTGGCAGGGAAATTATCCTTTTTCCCAATTTTGTATTACCGGAATTGAATGTAGGTAGGCCATGACTGACCTCACACTCCAGTACAGTAGGTGGCGGTGTATGCACCTAAAAGTTGGATGTGAGCCACGAACCCAATCCTGAAGGTATGCTCCCAAGGCAATAACACGGAACCCAAACTGGCTGCGCGCGTGCGCCATCGTGCATAAATGTATTTTGTCCCCGTACACCAAATGCGATCACGACACGCAGGTTAAAATATCAAAACAAACTCTGAACCAATTACATTAATTTGGGATTTAGCTAGTTAGCTTGCACTTGCTAGCTAATTTGTCCTATTTAGCTAGCTTGCTGTTGCTAGCTAATTTGTCCTGGGATATAAACATTGAGTTGTTATTTTACCTGAAATGCACAAGGTCTTCTACTCCGACAATTTATCCACACATAAAACGGCCAACCGAATCATTTCTAGTCATCTCTCCTCCTTCCAGGCTTTTCATCTGTGAAATTATATGGTGATATTGGCATCTACACTTTTACCAGGACAACCGGCAAAACATTTTATCTTTCAATCACCCACGTGGGTACAACCAATGAGGAGATGGCACGTGGGTACCTGCTTCTATAAACCAATGAGGGGATGGGAGAGGCAGGACTTTCAGCGCGATCTGCGTCAGGAATAGAAAGGAGTTCTATTTTAGCCATTGGCAACGCAGACGCTCGTTGGCACAATAATTGAATAACATGGATTTCTAAATCTATTTTACGATGCACGCGACGTGTCTGGTCAGCATGCTACACAACATGGAATCTTTGATTTGATATGGAGATGGGGTGTTAGCATCTAACAATTGGATTGAATTATTTCCTGGGCACAGCTCGTCGACGCATTCCCTACCGTCCACTGACCACTGATATACCCTCCGACATGGGAACTGGTAGATAACAGGTAGATAAGTTAAACATTGGTTTAGTGTTTTGCTGCTAGATCAAGATACAAACTCGATCCAGAACATGGACTAATACTTCATCTAGCTCTTGGTTCTCAGTTGAAGCTTTTATAACGGTGCTGCCAATGTGTGTAACAGTCCTCACGCTCTGTCTACACGTTAATCAGTGTGAACAGAAGCTTCAGCATTGCTTGCTGTTTGGGGTTTTAGGCTGCGTTTCTGTATACCACTTTGTGACATCGGCTGATGTAAAAAGGTCTTTATAAATAAATTTGATTGTTTACCCTATAGTCATTTAAATTTACACCACTCCCAAAAGTATGGTAAATAAATCAATATACACTACCGTTCAAAAGTTTGGGGTCACTTAGAAATGTCCTTGTTTTTGAAAGAAAGGCTATTTTTGAAATAGCATAAAATTGATCAGAAATACAGTGTAGACATTGTTAAAGTTGTAAATGACTATTGTAGCTGGAGAATTTTTTTAAATTTTTTTTATGGAATATCTACATAGGTGTACAGAGGCCCGTTATCAGCAACCATCACTCCTGTGTACCAATGGCACGTTGTGTTGGCTAATCCAAGTTTTTTCATTTTAAAAGGCTAATTTATCATTATAAAACCCTTTTGCAATTATGTTATCACAGCTGAAAACTGTTGTGCTGATTTAAAGAAGCAATAAAACTGGCCTTTAGACTAGTTCAGTATTTGGAGCATCAACATTTGTGCGTTCGATTACAGGCTGAAAATGTCCAGAAACAAGGAACTTTCTTCTGAAACTCGTCAGTCTATTCTTGTTCTGATAAATGAAGGCTATTCCATGCGAGAAATTGCCAAGAAACTGAATATCTCGTACAACGCTGTGTACTACTCCATTTCACAGAACAGCGCAAACTGGCTCTAACCAGAATAGAAAGAGTGGGAGGCCCCGGTGCACAACTGAGCAAGAGGACAAGTACATTAGTGTCTAGTTTGAGAAACAGACACCTCACAAGTTCTCAACTGGCAGCTTCATTAAATAGTACCTGCAAAACACCAGTCTCAACGTTAACTGTGAAGAGGTGACTCCGGGATGCTGGCCGCCTTGGCGGTGTTCTTTTGGCCATCTTAATCTTTTCTTTTTATTGGCCAGTCTGAGATACGGCTTTTTCTTTGCAACTGCCTAGAAGGCCAACATCCCAGAGTAGTCTCTTCATTGTTGACGTTGAGACTAGTGTTTTGCGGGTACTATTTAATGAAGCTGCTAGTTGAGGACTTCCTCCAGATACTCAACTAGTCTAAAGAAGGACAGTTTTATTGCTTCTTTAATCAGAACAGTTTTTGTCTGTGCTAACATAATTGCAAAAGGGTTTCTAATGATCAATTAGCCTTTTAAAATAATAAACTTGGATTAGCTAACACAACGTGCCTTTGGTAAACAGGCGTGATGGTTGATGATAATGGGCCTATGTAGATATTCCATTAAAAATCAGCTGTTTCGAGCTACAATAGTCATTTACAACATTAACAATGTCTACACTGTATGTCTGGTCAATTGTTATTTTAATGGACAAAAAAATTGATTTTTCTTTCAAAAAGAAGTACATTTGTTAGTGACCCCAAACTTTTGAACGTTATATAAACTCAGCATAAAGAGAAATGTCCTCTCACTGTCAACTGCGATTATTTTCAGCAAACTTATCATGTGTATATATTTGTATGTATATAACAAGATTCAACAACTGAAACATAAACTGAACAAGTTCCACAGACATGTGACTAACAGAAATTGAATAATGTGTCCCTGAACAAAGTTGGGGTCAAAAGTAACAGTCAGTATCTGGTGTAGCCACCAGCTGCATGAAGTACTGCTGTGCATCTCCTCATGTACTGCACCAGCTTTGCCAGTTTTTGCTGTGAGATGTTACCACACGCTTCCACCAAGGCACCTGCAAGTTCCTGGACATTTCTGGGGGGAAGGGCCCTAGCCCGCACCCTATGATCCAACAGGTCCCAGATGTGCTAAATGGGATTGATATCCAGGCTCTTTGCTGGCCATGGCAGAACACTGACATTCCTGACTTGCAGGAAGTCACAAGCAGTATGGCTGGTGGGTCATGTCAGGATGAGCCTGCAGGAAGGGTACCACATGAGGGAGGTTGTCTTCCCTGTAACGCACAGCGTTGAGATTGCCTGCAATGACAACAAGCTCAGTCCGATGATGCTGTGACACACCGCCCCAGATCATGACGGACCCTACACCTCCAAATCGATCCCCCTCCAGAGTACAGACCTCGGTGTAACGCTCATTACTTCAACAATAAACGCGAATCCGACATTACCCTTGGTGAGACAAAACCGCGACTCGTCAGAGAAGAGCACTTATTGCCAGTCCTGTATGGTCTAGCGACTGTGGGTTTGTGCCCATAGGTGACGTTGTTACCGGTGGTGTCTGTTGAGGACCTGCCTTACAACAGGCCTACAAGCCCTCAGTCCAGCCTATTGCAGACAGTCTGAGCACTGATGGCAGGATTGTGTGTTCCTGGTGTAACTTGGGAAGTTGTTGTTGCCATTCTGTACATGTCCTGCAGGTGTGACGTTCGGATGTATCGATCCTGTGCAGGTGTTACACGTGGTCTGCCAATGCGAGGACGATCCTTTCTCCCTGTAGCGCTGTCTTAGGCGTCTCACAGTACAGACATTGCAATTTTTTGTCCTGGCCACATCTGCAGTCCTCATGCCTCCTTGCAGCATGCCTAAGGCACGTTCGCGCAGGGACCCTGGGCATCTTTCTTTTGGTGTTTTTCAGAGTCAGTAGAAGGATTTTTTACGAATGATCTTTGTAAGACAGGGTCCTGAAAAAGGGACGTTTATTTATTTTTTGCTGAGTTTTGTATATCTCTCTGCAGAGAGATATACTTATAAAAGGATAGTGCGAGACTTCAGCAATTATGCCTTTTTCTACTTACCCTGAGTCAGATGATCTCATGGATACCATAATTGTCTCTGCGCACAGTTTGAAGGAAGTTACTACCTAGCGTTGGCGCAATGACTGGAAGTCTATGGGAACAGCTAGCATGCTAGCTCTTCCTGTAGAAATGCTTGTTAGAAATGGCTGGCAAAACTACCTTCAACTTCCTTCCAACTGCACGCATAGACAAATGGTATCCGTGAGTTTTTACTTACCGAGTCAGATTAAAAGGGCTTAATTGCCAAAAAAACACATACTATCCATTTTAAGATCAATGACAAGTTACAATGTATAGGCTATTTGTAGCAAACAGAATGAGCAGTGGTGCAAATGAGAGCCACGATCACACAGACACCACTTGCTCCTCATCTCCCTACAGTGCAGTGGCTCTCATCAGTTCTATCTTTTGATATTGTCAACATAATTACATTTTCATACATTTTGGAGTAGAATGTCTGTGACCTCAGTCATTCTACCCCAAAAATATCCTGGGGGGCATGCCCCCGGACACATTTTGCTGCGGGGGTTAAAACGATCTGCTTTTCAATTTGAAAGTAGAGGGCCTTATGTTTCCAGAACCGTATCGCGATTAAGAATCGATTCACGTTTAGATGGCGTAGTTGGCTGCCAGAGCCAGTTTACCTCTGACCATTACATATAAGGAAGGGTCTTGGATGTTAATGGAGTAGGCTAGCCTTCACTCCTTAACAGTACATCTTGGGCTAATGTTTCACCAAACTTGTTTTGAGGAGAAACATCCGTGACCGTTCAGCCACAAGACTTGAAATGCCTTCCAGATGTTGGCATTCCAAGATGATTTTAGCCAGATTAGTATAACTCTACATAAACAACTGGTCCCTTATTTGACTGAGTAACTGGTATGATCTGTCACCAACAGGAATCATTTCCAATATTAAGTGCCACCCCCTTCCCAACACATTACCCAGAACTATCATTGTGTAGATTCAACGTCAGTGGGGGTACAATTGAAAAGCTCTTGTTTGTCGTTTTAGAATGGGCTGAAAGGTTTTTGGAATTGTGTCAGTTGGACACTGCTTTCTGGACTCGGATGTGACGAATCTATCCTGATCCATCCATGGCCATTGTCCAGTTGCACTCCACGACTGGGGATGATTGTGTTGTGTGGCCCCGGAAAGAAGTTCAGCTTGGCAGCAGTCAGTCTCCAGGGCCTGTTGGGGGTGGGGTTGAGAGTGGTTGTTGGGCGGACAGGGATGTGCGGTCCGAGGGGATAAGGCAGCTGGAGTTGGGCCTGGGCCATCTAGATGTCTGCCCTCAACAATGCTGCTCAGTCTTAAGCCCTAAGTTCATTCAGTTCCTAAAGACTCTCAAGAGATGCGCCTTCTCAAACTCTGTCATAGTATGTAGTAAGTGCTTTCTCTCAGGATACTTGAGCTGCTCCAAAAATGTCATCATCTGTATTTTTATAGGACAAATCGAGAGGTGACACCAAACCCTGTGAACCACTGATTAGGTGTCTGAAAATACTCCATGAAGCACTGACTGGTAAACAAAACATGAGCTATTTGTATTCACAACATCAGCTAAATTCAACCTTCTGCATAGACTAGTATCTGTTGCAATGCACTCCATTCCAGTTGAAGGTCATCATGCAGAGTTATGATTGTTGCCTGCTATTTGTTGTATGGTCACTTCACTCAAATTATAACTGTTTATGAAACATTTCCCAAACCGTTTTCTGTTCTAGTGTCGTCTTTGAGCGCCATGGTATCACGGTTGGAGATAATAGCCAAACAGAGAGGGTAATATGATGATTTTGTAATCTGTTTTCATTCGGTAATATAATGCCTAGACTTTGTGTCCCTCTACTGGATAATCCAGGGACCTCTACCCATGTTGAATGCTCCAAATCAGTGCAGCATCTTTTGAGTTTCCTGATTTTTGGATCGAAAGATTCTTAGGCCTGTACAGTATGGAATTCATTTGATGCTATACACTAAATAACCTCCATCGCGCTCTTGGTGTTTGCAATGGCATTTCTCATTATTGAGCCTTGACCTCTGTCTTGTACAGGATGGGGTCCCACCTGAGCCCCACTGAGACAACCTGTTACCTCACAGCCGACATGTTCTACCTAGAGGTCCTACTGCTGCCTGGGGGAGAGGTGGAGGACGTCAAGTTGGCCCAACACGGAGAAGCCCCTCTGGTATTAGACTGATTGTTTCATTCCTATATAGGAAAACATTTTGTAATGTTTGAAATTACTCATGTCACTCAAGCCAAATTTTTTTTGGTGTGTTACAGTCAAGCGAGTCACTTCTTCAACTGCTAAAGTAAGATGTAATACATACGGTCTGACTAATACAATTTGTCAACTGAGGTCACCTGACATTTATTTTACCAAGTTCTAACAAAGTATACATTGTTGACACTTCAGATTACCCCCATCTGTTTATTACTGCGCAGGTCAAAGAAGTTTGAAGAATTCTCAGTGAAACTGAAAGGCCTTTCCTCCCTGTACAACATCCCTGGAGACAAGTACTGCCTTTTTACCACTAGTTGATATTCAATGTCATTGGCCTGTTATCATGCCGCTTAACCAGTCTAATATTTTTTAGTGAGACCAAGATCAAGGTCTACACAGCCCTTCAGTTCTTGGGGAAAGATCTACAGAAGATATCCCATTTGCCAAGGTTAGTGAAATGTAATTAGAATGCCCGAAGTTGAATAGAGAAGGAATTGTGACTCCTGCATTTTGCTGTGAGAATTCAATAAGCTAGAGATTGTCTTGAATGAAATCCTATACCATTGTGTTGAAATATTCACAAATGTTTTTCTCCTTTCAGAGCACTGAGGGAGTGCAATCTTCAAGTGGACATGATTCTCAATGGCAGGATTGGCTATCTTACGGCAGGGAGCGAAGGTAGGTTACTACTAAAAGGAGCAAGACCATTAGCCAGAAAGCCCCTAGTTTTTTTCTTTAGCTGCTCGACCCTCAATGACTAACAGAAATATGCTTCTTTTTTTTTGTCTGTCCTATTCAGGTATCCCAATGACTATCCAATACTACATCAGCCCTTCTGACATTCTGTTGGAGATGTCTGATTCAGGTATGTTTTGGAACATTCGCAACTGCATTTGAATGTTACTTCTTTAAAAAAAAAAAGTACTGTTTTCTGCTATGGGATTGCAGAGAGAGGCAGTGTTGGCCAGTTGGCCTTGGTGACAGTGGGGCCAACTGACTCTACACACAAGCTCCAGATGGCATCTGTCATCCCACAGCCACCTCAGCTTGACGCCCAGGGGTAACTATCTCAATGTCATTATATTACTATTTTCAAATGATGCATTGATATCTGAGGTTTTCTAAATGCAAAACATGGAATTCCCCATATTAGGATGAAATCCCAAATTTAAGACAGCTATGTTAATAATGAGCTTGAGTTTGTGCTTTTTGTTGTTGCAGTCTACCATTGTTCAGTCCTCTCTGTGAGGTGCTCTCTGAAATGATGCCAGCCTGCTTCCAGCTCAAACTGCAGCCACCCCTACCAATGCTCTCTTCCTTTGTTGAGAAGCTCAGCCAAATTACAGGTTTGTATGCTTTGATAATCCTTTTAGCAAGATTCAATTGTGCTTATAGTCTTCTGTGAATAAATGGGTCGTCTTGCACTGTAATTCACATTGGGATGATACCAGACACATTTCAATTGAACGCATTGTTGTACAACTGACTAGGTATCTCCCTTTCTTTCTTGTGATCAAACTGCTACTGTTTCCTAGATGTTGCCATAGCTGATGCTGACCTGCAGTGGGCACCTTTTCCCCAGTTAATGATGACCTTATTAGGGGAAAATGGTGGCGACAAAACATGGGATGGCCAAGATGCCCACTTTCTAGTGGTTTGTGTGTATATATGCTTAAACCAAAACAGGATTTGAATGCTTATGGACTTATCATTTTGCTCTACAACGTATATCATACTGGCACTATATCATTGACAGCTGTGCACAGTAAGACCTACACCACTTTCTTCTACTCAGCATTCCATCAAAGGTATTCATTTTGACACACCTGTCTTCTCCATCCAGCCCCTCCCAGGTAAAGAGATACACAGCTATGTGCTGCCGGGGGCGGCATGGGAAGAAGCTGCTCTGAGGGGGGCGCTGATGAGTACCATACCCTTTGCCCACCCCGCCCATGTCCCTGCCCTACTGGAGCTGCTCCGCCACCAGTGTGCAATTAACACTCTACTGGCCAGCTGCATTACCTCTCACAGGCCCAGCCCAGGTAAGTAAGCAACTGAGCATACATCAGGGTTCTAATCCTACAATCCCCAAATGTCACAGAATACTATTTAATTATTACATGTTTGGTATCTAATGTGTCTTAAGTAATCTGATGAATGGTTGCATCCTTATATCAAAAGGATGTCAAACTGTTCATATGAGAGAACATTGTTGACCTGGCTATAACCAAACCCCTTTTTCTAGGTCCAGTGTGTGACCTATACTGTGAGGTCTTCCCTGAGTCAGGTTCCAGCCTTACTGTGACCTTTCACCTATCTGACAGTGACTCTCTATCTGTTTGTGAGTATTTGTTATCTCTACTCTGCAGGGGGCGGTTTAGTGGAATCACAATGCAATACGTTACACTCCATGCTCTCTACTCAGGGTTTAGTGTGGTGTATTGTTGTCTTGCAGTGCTGGTGAATGTGGCAGACTCCCGGAAGCTCACCTGCAGTCTGTTTGCAGTGGGGTCAGAGTCAGAATCCATGGATGAATACGTCTCCAGAGTCCTAAAGAGGTTTGATTTTTGTATTCTCCCACTAGGTCCATCATTTCTCAGTCGTACTGCTTAATTTTGTCTCTAGGCAGAGACCACATTCTTACACTAAGTATTTACTTAATGAGTTGTTGGTTACATGTCTTCGATATTCATCGTCTTGCTCTTCTGATTCAGATGTATGTCTATTCCTGTGACCATGCGTGCCTTGAATCGGAGGCTGTCCAAGAGGACCTGTGGAGAACCTCTACCTGCATGCTCCTCTACCATATCCACTGCAGATGTCAGCCCTGCTTCTCCTCTCCCCATATCCTGTGAGGCTGACGGCAGTCTCTCTTCTGGCTCTGGCCTGGAGTCCATTGGCATCCCTACTACCCCCTCTACCGCTGCCGTGTTCTCCCAGGATGCAATGGGGCCGGATACCACCCCAATGGAGGCAGAGTCTGCCTTCTGTCTGTCTGTTGCTGAAGTCAATACAAACCCTACTGCCAACCCTTACCCCTGTGCCTCGGTGTGTGTGTATTCACATTGGATGCACAACAACCATCTCCCAGAACTTATCTAGTCAGTTTAATGCGTGACCCACAAAGGGGTTAAAATGTTTAAGTGATATTTTTATTGGATGGTTCTAAAAAATAAAGCTGAGTCTTTTGACCTATTAGTAGTTTTGAGGTAGCTGTCACATCAGCATAATAGGCTTTTAAACTATAATTACTTTAATATAAAGTAATTGTACTGCTTATAACTGTCCCTGCCAAAACATATTTTAGCAAATAAGCAAGCCCTTAGCACTGTTTTACTTTGTTAGTGGGCTTCAGACGTCAGCGTGTTAAACTTCACATATTACTCTAATTTATGACATGTCAATCTTAGACCGTAGCATACACTGTGCATGTATTTGTAATTGCTTTAAACCACAATATGAATATAGTGTGTATTTCTAATAACTCCTCTCTCTACCAATCATTGTGTGCGGAGGTATCAATTCTCAGACCAGAGGACCTGTTAGTTACAACTGTTTTTATGGTATTGGCTGCAGTTGCCTTTTATTTGTTTATTTACCTCTCACTCTCGCATATAAATGTGTCAGTAAAACTCTTAAATGAAGGATGTAGAACACATTCTTGGTGCGCATTCCAGTGCGGCAGCAATGGTTGGCTGTAAAAGGTTTGGGGGCTTGGCATTTGAGCCCTTCAGACAGACAAAAATCAAGTAGATTAAAAAAGAAATCCCCATTAGCAAATGGCGACAGCTAATCTTCCTGTGGTCCGACACCCAAAATACATTAGACAACTACTTACACCCAAAATACATTAGACAACTACTTAATTTAGTAACATAGACTTCAATGCATACATTACTATACACACAAACTTACTAGACAGTTTATTAGGTACACCACCCCGTTCATGAAAATAGATCGCTCCTACAGACAGACGTGAGTCACGTGGCGGTGGCATGCTATATAAAATAGGCATCGAGGCATTCAGTTACTGCTCGATTGAATGTAAGAATGGGCAAAAATTTGTGACCTAAGTGACTTTGAGCTTGGTATATTCATTGTTGCCAGGCGTGCCGGGTCCAGTACCTCAGAAACGGCCGCCATCCTGGGCTTTTCATGCAGAATAGTGTCTAGGATTTACCGAGAATGGTGCGACAAATAAAAAAACATCCAGTCAGCGGCAGTCCTGTGGGCGAAAAGAGATCGGAGGAAAAGAGCAAGAATCGTGAAAGCTAACAGGCGGGCCACAAACAGAAAAATAACGGCGCAGTACAACACTAGTGTGCAGAACGGCATCTTGGAACCTACAACTGGATGGGCTATTGCAACAGATGAGCACACCGGGTTCCACTCCTATCAGGTAAAAACAAGAAGCAGCTCCAGTGGGCATGCAATCACCAACACGGCGGTGGTGTGGGGATTGTTTTCCTGGCGCACGTTAGGTCTCTTGATACCAATTGAAAATTTCTGACACCATGTAGAATCCATGCACAGAAGAATGGGCCTGACAACGGGCCTCAGGATCTCGTCATGGTATTTCTGTGCATTCAAATTGCCATCAATAAAATGCAATGGTGTTGTCCCTAGTTTATGCCTGCCCATACCATAACCCAGTGGTGATTTTAGCATGTAAGTCTTGGTGGGGTGAGATTTATAATGCATACCAGCAAAGCCACAACACTAAATAATACATTACTTGCACTATAACACGGAACCGAAACCGGCTGCGTGCGTGCGCAATCGTGCATAAATGTATTTTGTCCACCTACACCAGACGCGATCATGACACGCAGGTTAAAATATCAAAACAAACTCCGAACCAATGACATTAATTTGGGGACAGGTCGAAAAGCATTAAACACGTATGGCTAATTAGCTTGCTCTTGCTAGCTAATTTGTCCTATTTAGCTAGCTTGCTGTTGCTAGCTAATTTGTCCTGGGATATAAACATTGAGTTGTTATTTTACCTGAAATGCACAAGGTCCTCTACCCAGACAATTAATCCACACATAAAACGGCCAACCGAATCGTTTCTAGTCATCTCTCCTCCTTCCAGGCTTTTTCATCTTTGAACTTATATGATGGTCCATCTAAAATTTCATAGTATTACCACGACGACCGGCAACAGTTCATCTTTCAATCACCCACGTGGGTATAACCAATGAGGAGATGCGAGAGACTTTCAGTGCGATCTGCGTCAGAAATAGAAAGGAGTTCTATTTTAGCCCTTGGCAATGCAGACGCTCATTGGCGCACGCGAGCAGTGTGGGTGCAATAATTGAATAACATGGATTTCTAAATTTATTTTGCGACGTGTCCAGTCTGGTCAGCATGTAATGGTGACAAATGCTGACCACAAACTGTTAGGGACTACATAAAGCTGTCCCAACACCTTACCACTGCTACACCTGGCTATCAGCGGAGCCTTGTCTGGCAGCGAAACAGTTTACTGAATTTAAAAAACTGCTGATATGGCTGACTTGCTTAATCAAATTTGGTTTCTACTGACGATTGAAATGTACAAACTATGGCATAATGGGACGACGAGCGGTTGAGGCAATCCGTAATTTCGATTAAGACAATGAGCGAGCTAGGACGGACGTAGTCAATATAACTATTTGTTTAGCACTTTTGAAATGTACAGCGATAGAATTCAGAACATGGGCCGTTCTTACAGTATTCTACCTGTACACCAAGTCAGAATCGTAGGAAAATAAAGGGGGCATATAAGCAGACAATTAAAGCTCTTACAATATTTGATGATGACATTTCTCTAAAACAGGCTACTTGGTGGTGCTACAGGTGCACCACCAAGTCAGAACAGTAGGCTAAGTTATAAGGGGAAAGGCACATGGGCTACTAACAGCTTACTACACAACATACAGTTAGTATTAGCTACAGTATACATATCTCCCTTGCATATTAAATCATTTATGAAGCAACATACAAGACATTTTTGAACTCACCTTGTTGTGCTGTGCTCACTTTAACAGGAAGGTGACGCTGCGGTCCTTCGTGAGTAAAGTTTTGTCATCGAACTTTGTCGTCAAAGTTTCGCATTCTCTGGATGTATGGTGCTTTCAAGACAACTAGGAAATAACAAGGTTGAATCATGATGACGTCAGGGATCTTCAGATCGGAGCTCTAGAAAGAGGCCCGAGTTCCTGACTTCCAATTCTGAGTTGGATGACCGTTCAAAACATTTTTTCCCAGTCGGAGCTCTTTTTTTTGAGTCCCCAGTTGTCTTGAATTCACTGAAGTCTGAGATTTCCCAGGTCCGAGTTTCCAGTTGTTTTGAGCGCGGCAGAAGTCATGCTGGATTGACAGCATGGCCCACTTTGAATGTTTATCCTTTTAAGCTTGGAAAAGAGACCCTTAGACCTAGACTTGGACAACACACCCACTCCACTGAATAGCAGGCTAGGGATTGCAATGCTTGCAGTTAGCCACTGATTCCTTCCAAACCACTCATTGATGAATTTGCGATTTCCAAATTGTTGTGTAATGTTTGTTGTGTAATGGCGACAGGTAGCCTAGTGGTTAGAGCTTTGGACTTGTAACTGAAAGGTTGCAAGATCGAATCCCCGAGCTGAGAAGGTAAAAAGCTGTCGTTTTGCACCTGAACAAGGCAGTTAACCCACTGTTCCTAGGCTGTCATTGAACATAAGAATTTGTTCTTAACTGACTTGCCTAGTTAAATAAAGGTAAAAAAGATATATATTTATGGCCCATGAGCACCGATGCGTTTTATCTATTATTTCTCTTCATTATTTCTCTTCATATAGCAAGGAGTGAAAAGGATTTGCCATTAGATTGTCGACTTGATTCATGATGATGACTACTAGCTTGGTAGCTAAGATTTTGAAAGTATGATGTTGACATGATCAGTCCAATCAAAGCTAAGGTGATGACCTTGAGCCTTCTTGGATGGGAACTTCTAATGTAACTATTGCAGCACCCAAGGGGCTTGAATTTTCAAGCTCTACCTGTAGAGTCCCCATGAGTGACAGAACACTGAGCCAATCACTGCGCAACTAGAGAACTTTACCAACCCTTACGCTCCGTATTTTCCCGCTTGCTGCCTCACCACCACAGCAAGCACTGAGCTAGGCTGAAACCATGTTCAGGTTTTATTCTTATGCAGGCGTCATAACCAGCCATAAAATTACGCAATATATGTCACAACAGCTGTAAAAATGTGGGTCATGACAGTGTTATGACCATATTATAACAGGTTATGTCAGCTGTTAAGACATATTATGGCATGGTTATGACCGTGTCATAACGTGTAATGACGCTGAATATCAAGTAAAGTGTTACCAATTATTTTCCTTATTTCTTTTAAATGATGTCTTGGGAACAATAGAACAGACACACACTTCAGTATTTCCATGATAAGTGTATAAACATGGATTGTGCAATTTAGCAAAACAAGAATTTAACTTTTTCCCATGGTCAGTACAACACAAAGGCCACAGGGTTTGATACCTAAAGGAAGTTCAATGAATGTTTTGGATGATAGAAATATCATAACTTGATATTTCCTATTCCTGTTTAAACGTATTAACAATGGAAAGTTTCCAATAATATAGTTTTATCACTTATTATATGCTCAGGAAAGTCATTCCCATTTAAAGAGTAGGGCCAAATACTGACACTTGAATAGTGTCCATGTCCACTTATAGTTAAAGAGCCTGGTCATGGGAGTTTCATGTGGGAAATTGGTGGTAGTACTACTAGAGTAGTAAATTGTCACAAACGTAGACAGAGGTCGTGTCTGAATAGCCATACTAGCATACTACATACTTAAACTGCATACTCATTTCAAGGTTTAATCTACTAAAATTCACACTAATCTTTTCCGACTCACGTGTTTGACAACAGCTGATAATAAGATAAATTGACAGGCTGTACAAAAATGAACGAATGGCGGGAATCAACGCAATTGCCCATTTAGATAACGCATTCAGAGTACTATTTTCGAAATGTCACATACTATAAACATTTATTTTTTGCAAACTATTTAGAAGCTAGTATGGGTATTCAGAAACAACCAGTTATAGATATGTACATATATAGCACATCCTTCAAATCACATACTGTATGTCCAAAAGCTAATATGTGCTCATCATAGCCTATCATGCTGTGCAATGCCAATGTTGTATCATTTGCTTCATGTACAATTTTGCCTAGGTTATTGTATACTGAAGGGGTTCCCTCTGATTTATTTCATCATCTCCCTTTAAATAAGGTGCACTGTCTCTTTAAATCTAGACTAGCGGAGTGCGTTTTCCCTTCATTGCCAAAAGTTATTGGGTATGGTTCTGGACGCCTCCATGACTGCACGCAACCCGCAACAGCTGCTTGCATTTAGGGGCTTTAATTTAAAACGTATATTTGATATTATTCTGATGCTGGATTTATTCGAACAATGCAGCCCCAAAGTTATGGAGTTAAACAAACTATTTGGATAGAGAAGTTACGCTTCCCGTACAGTCTTGGAAACTAGTCAGGATTGGTTTGCGTAAAAATCGAAACGTCTTCTTTCCCCGTTATTCTGTCAACATCTGGATTAACCATTCGATGACAAAGATTATTTTTGAATTTCCTTAATTCTATGTGATCATTTCCTTTTTCATATATGATAGTGTGTGGACGCTTATCCTGGATGTTTGCTTTTTTGGATACCAATGAGTTCTGCATGTAGATTATGCATTCTTTAGGATGGGTGCGAACAATGGGAAACAGTATGGAAGTGAGGGTGAGTATTTGGAATGCCCAAACTTTGAAGGAAACATTCGCCAGGGCAACCAACTACTGAGAACGAACTTATCTTTTATGAATTCAACCTTGATGGTTTTGTATTAGAATATAATGGAATCTTCTGTGCTGTTCCACAACTGAATTAATTAGTATAATTTCAGAAGGCCTTTATCCATCCTTGCTCATTTAATAGCAACTATTTTGTTGCATACAAAAATAGAGCTTTCCTGTACCAAAAAGGCATGCCAGGGTGTTTACTCTTAAAGTGAAGTAGGCTATAACCAGTTATATGGCAGACATTATTTTATGCACATGATTATTCCATCTAGCCTATAGCCCAATAGGCCTTCTGTACCAGGTGAGGGGACTTTACTGTATGGGAAGTAAACATCAGACCTCATTGCATAATAGTGACAACCTATATCGGGACATAAAAAAGATGAGATAGAAGGATTGTTAATTGTGATAATAGCCTATGTTGTCTTGCAAAATTACAAGATACACATTTCATGGAAGGACCTATGGGCTCCTGAGTGGCACAGTGGTTTAAGGCACTGCATCTCAGTGCTAGAGGCGTCATCCTGGTTCAAATCCAGGCTGTATCACAGCTGGCTGTGATTGGGAGTCCCATAGGACGGCGCACAATTGGCCGAGCATCGTCTGGGTTTGGCCGATGAAGGCCGCCATTGTAAATAAGAATTTGTTCTTAACTGACTTGCCTAGTAAAATAAAAGATGACACTTACATCCAAATAGCCTAATTTCTGACTGAGACACATACCATACACAGTGGTTTAAAGTACTTAAGTAAAAATACTTTAAAGTAGTTGTTTTTGGGGTATCTGTATTCACTATTTATATTTTTGACAACTTTTACTTCACTACATTCCTAGAGAAAATAATGTACTTTTTACTCCATACATTTTCCCTAATACCCAAAAGTACTCATTACATTTTGAATGTTTAGTAGAACAAGGAAAGTGGTCCAATTCACGCAGTCATCAAGAGAACATCCCTGGTCATTCATACTGCCTCTGATCTGGCGGACTCACTAAACAAATGCTTTGTTTGTAAATTATGTCTGAGTGTTGGAGTGTACCCCTGGCTATCCGTAAATTTTAAAAAAAATACAAGAACATTGTACCAACTGGTTTGCTTAAAATAAGGAATTTGAAATGATTTATACTTTTACTTTCTAATATATAAGTATATTTAAAACCCAATAGTTTAGACTTTTACTCAAGTAGTATTTTACTGGGTGACCTCATTTTGTATTAAGGTATCATTACTTTCACTCAAGTATGACAATTAGGTACTTTTTCCATCACTGACCATACACATACCATAATTCCTCTACCAAGGTCAAAATATAGAAATCTACAAAGTATGACTATTTGGGATATTCATTTACAGTACTTATTAATTACGTGTTCAATTGTTACTGTGTTCTAGATTGGCATATCTCATCAACTCTTGCCGAGTTCAGCACCTCAGACCTCAAGGCTTCTCCCTCAGATTTTAACAGACCAGTTTATTAGACCATTTGTGGTTCACTCCTTATGTAAATGCATATTATTGTGTTACAACAGAAATCATTTGGGAGAGAGAATCAGCTTAATAAACACTACTTGGGTGGCTTAGGATTCATAGCTGTTAATTTTGCTCCACAGGAGATGACTCTGAACTAGCCTATGTTTACCCAAGGGATGTAGCCTGTAGCACAATAAGTTGCATGCAGCTCCAATGGAAACCTGCAAACAAGTTATGCAGTAAAGTATTAATATTAACATTAATATTAATATTCAGGTTGTCAAACAGAATTGTATTAATGTGTTTTATAGAGTGTATTTCGGTCCATTTACACATCTGTTTCCAAGTGTCCCCCACAATAAATCACACTTCAGTAACTAAAACTGAGCAATGCTCTCCCAACACATTATATAAGCACAAGACAGGAAAGGACGTTTTTTTCCAGAAATGTCAACAAGCATTTCTCAGGTGCCTTTCACAGGTCCACTTGCTCTGAATGTGTCAACTACGTACTGATATTTCCCTCCAAGGACAGGAATCATGAGGTCGGCACAATTTGTAAAACTCTTTCCTGCTTCTCGTCCTGTTAAATGAATGTTCTCTCCAGTAATATCTCAGCAAAGACGGGGGCCTTTCATCAATTAGATTTGCTCACCTTCTGCGTCCTCTCTCCTCCGTCCTCTCTTGCCTCCTTTTGAAAAAGGTCAAAGTTAATCGAGGAGAGTCGACGAGGAGAGTGAACATGGATGGAAATGCGCTTGCTTGAAATGAGATGTTCCTTCTCCACTCACGCGTCATTAGGCAAATAACGTTTACAGGGGTGGATCCCAAAACAAATGTGTAAAGTGCTCTAAACTAATTAAGTTAGTTTTATAGATAAAACAATCCATAGAATATTTTTTTTAAACATCTGCATGTTTTTCTCCTTTGACAAAACAAAAGCTGACTCAAAGGGGGTGTGGCAGATTTCAAAACTCTTATTAAGCGTTAGGATAAAAAAAACACCTCAAACTTGTATCTCAAACATGGTTGCTCAAACATGGTTGCTACATCACAGAACATGATGTTATGTTGACTCATTGGTTGAGCTGACCAATCAACTGTCTACTTAAATTAATATTTTTTTACGATTGGTGTACGCCCTCACCATTCTGTTGTTGGGTACGCCCACACCATTCCAACACAGAAAATATGATTTTTAACATACTTTATTAAATAAAAAATTGGAAGGAAAGCAATTTCACTCGTATTGTAATTAATTATAGGTCATATTTCATAGAAATCTGGAAACACTGGAGAGTTACTTTAACATCTATATGGTTCTCTATCATGATGATGTGACTCAATTTGGTGGAAACCATAGCAGATGTGCTGTCTCTATGATGTCACCACAATATGTTGCCGATATCATACAGCAGTTTGAACATGAAAGACATATTAGTTGCATTATATTTTTCCTCTAAAAGTGTGTGTGTGTGTGTGTGTGTCTGTGTGTGTGTGTGTGTGTGTGTGTGTGTAGACTTTATGTGGGAGGGGGAAGTTGCACTTGAAAATTACTAGTCTGGTGAGGTAGGTTTTAGTATAGTCATTACAAATGAGGTGTTAAGACGTCTTTGCCTTTTTCAACGGCTAAGCTGAACTGTATCCTGGGGGCAGCCTTTTTTTGCACTTGCCATCTTCCAGCGCTCTTACTTTCCTCTCACAGCGTTCATGCATGTTAACCACATTTCTCTGGCGTTGTCTAGTCCATGTCCATGAGTGGCCTTGATGTGCGTATAAGTATGTGTACATAGGCGTGTGTTGTGTGGGTGTAACTGTTTGGGAAGACCTAGGAGGCTCTCACGCTGGGTGAAGGCACTGACCTCGCTTCAGCTCAGCGAAGCCACAAGGCTGCATTTATGATCTGACGGAGGAATGAGGTGCAGTAAAAAAAATAATGTCCACTAACAGCCTCTTGGCCCTCGGAGAGGAGTGAGAGGAGAGCATGTCATCAGCAGCTTTTCATGGAGAAGAAAACAGCTAGAAACCAACCATCTAGACTGAACTCACAGTATATAGTTAAGCTGTGTACTACTGAGTACGGACCATACATCTAGTTATTCTACATACAGAATACTGCTTACAGCTGGGACCACTACACTGCATGGCCCAAGAGGACCCATGAAACTGCAATCGCGGATCGTATGTGATTACTCATTTCCCTCTCTGACAGGACAGCCTTTCCCTTCTGTCTTTTCCGTTTTCTTGGAAGCAGGGGTTAAAGGAGAAACGTGATTCCTATTCCAAATGGAAGAGGGGACACACTATCATAGGAAGCAACCAACAAAAATGTTGAACACATGCCAAGGTGAAATGTCCAACTGAAACTGAGGGAGGCAGAAGTCTTAAAGGACAGCAGAGATGGATCTCCATGTTTCCATAGTATGCTATTCTTCTGTTGGTTAAACCCTTTCAGATATCTCGCCCTATCAATATCAATTGACAGTCTTTCATGAGTGTAACATCTATGTATGTTTTCTTTGTCCACAGGTAAAGGTAGCTCCAGCATCTCCTCTGACATTAGTTCGAGTACAGATCACACACCGACCAAAGCTCCAAAGAATGTGGCTACCACCGAAGGTAAGGCATCTGGTGCTCATTATTCAACCCCCCCTCCCCCATCCCCTTTCTGTAATACTGCCTATTTTTGGAGAAACTTGTGTGTTCCTGGGATAACCCTAAATTGAAAACAAACTTACGGCTCTCATCAGAGCTAAGGAGCCGGAGGCTTTTCTTATTCTTTGTTTCAAAACTCCTGCCCCCTCGAAGAGGAAGAATGCTTGTCCAAACTGGTAATATCAGGGTTGAGTGTTGTCAGTGAGCATGCTCGTTATCTGTGTGTGTGTGTGTGTGTGTGTGTGTGTGTGTGTGTGTGTGTGTGTGTGTGTGTGTGTGTGTGTGTGTGTGTGTGTGTGTGTGTGTGTGTGTGTGTGTGTGTGTGTGTGTGTGTGTGTGTGTGTGTGTGTGTGTGTGTCTGTCTGCCGGTGCGAGAAAGAGAGAGAAAAGGAGAGAGAGAGGGAGAGAGAAAGAAGACCAATGGGAAATGCCAAAGAGAACATATAGTAGTACTGTGATGTATTGCATTGTCTAGCAATAGCAGGAATAGCTAAAAGATGCCCGTTTTCTGCAATTTGTTTGGTCTGGAATGCATGGCCATTTAGCTGATCCATTAGGTTGTATCATCGGTGTAGTGGTTAGCTCTGTGCCTCTCACAAATAGACAATCTCCTTCCAAGCAGACATTGTTCCATGGTGGCTCTCCTTCTCCTTCCTCCAACCCCAGTTCCCAGTGAGTATTCCCAGGCATTGTGCCAACCTGGCTACATCAGGGGCCTGCTCTTCATTGTGCTAGTGTGTTTGTAACTCCTGTCGATTTTGTGGTTGTCAAACATCAAATAAAATCTCCAGGATATTAAGACAGTTGCATATATCCAAGCAATGCTCTGGCAGTGGTAGAAAAATACTCTCCAGTATGTGTAGCATATGTCTTTCTTGAGGGTATGTCAATCTGTTTGACAGTTCGTCAATCAAAGGAGCTGACTGACTGCTTGCATTTATGGAATGAAACCCTAAATGTCTCCTTTTCTATCAGCAGTTTAGAATGTGTTTCATATAACTCTACTTAGCGTCTGCTGAGCGTCAATCTCCTCAAACCCATCATAGACAAAGGTCAGGCAGTTTTCCTTTTAAGAGAAAAAATGGCATAGGCTCCTTAACCATCTTTAGACAAACACACACACACACACACACACTCCATTGTATGGACACCAATCTTTTTATATTTGCTTTGAAAGAGAGGAATGAGGTATTCTTGTGGAGCTTCCCACAAGAAAACAAACACATGGGCTACCCAGTACTTCTGGCTGTCACTCAGTCATGCATTTCAAGGTGTTGCTGAGAGAAGAGAATATAAATAAGACTATTTTGCCGTGAAACTTCATATTATATCAGATGCAATTTTTGTTTCATACAAACATGTGCATGTATGTGCATATTAGTGATGCGTGGATCAGCTGTTTGTCACCCGCCTGCAATTGCTAATAACACATCCGCCATTTCCTCGACTATATGTGATAAAGTGGAAATCTGATGCCCGCGAAAATGCGCTGTAGTCAGAGACGGCGGAATCATTTTTTAAATAGGCTTATCTTTCTGCTTATAATTTCCAACATTTTGGTAGGCTATTTGTCAACTTGTCTATAATTAGATACATTCAGCTTCCCTTCTGTCATTACTTGTTTTCCTAGAAGACGACAGTAAATAAACCCATGCTCACCAGAATAATGTCATAAATCGATAGAATGAATGCTTTAATGCAGTTGACATTGGTACATTTTTATTTTTGCTTTCCTCTTCCATCTCTACTCCTCTCATGCAGCAAAGACATTTAGGGCCCGGGTAGAAAATACAATAATTCCCAAAATACAGGAAGGATTTTCCATGCAAAATTTCCAAATGAGATCAGTTTGGCCGGTTTTAAGGAAATTAAAAGCTGTTAAAATGACCCAACAGGTTTTTTAATAAGATTTCAGACAGCTTGAATTAATATTTTATGTGGTTGAAATACTATCAGCTTTTATGATGGTGATAAAGATAGCACCTTTACAGACGTTCCCTAACTGCACATTCATTCTCTCAAGATGCTAAAATAAATAAATAATATTTCTGTTCCTGAGTCAAAATTTACATTTGGTGTATCATTTTACTGCAATAACTGCTTAATTCTGCAGGAGTAAATATTATATTAGGCTATGTGAGAGGTTATGGACCTACAGTCAGTGTCCATATTTCATTTAGGATACTATTCCATTTAATCCATCTGAACAGTACAATTCCCTTGAAGTCCCAATCTTGTGGTTGTCGAATTTGTATACCGCCTCACAATCATCACACATAACATAGCCGTTTAGCCGTCACTGCTATCATCCTCTTTTAACACTTCACCAAATCTTTCCCAAACATTAGACTGCTGTTCTGGCCCTCCCTTCTATTTATTTTCAACTCTCCATTTCGCAGATTTTCTGTTATTGAGTTATTCTTTTTGCCTCAGTGGATCGACGTTAACTTTTTCTTCCCAAGTTCCCAAAAGCATTTGGTGTGTATTTGGCGCACTACAGTTAGTGCGTAGCCTAGGCCTAAGCTTTAGGGCCTAACGCCAGATACAAATAATGAAAGCAAAACCTCAATGTAGCCTATAGAAATGAATTGCACAAAAATGATACATTTCTGGACTTTTAATGGATCGTTTTCTCTTTTTTCATGACCTTAAACCTGCCAACCCCGTGGATATAATCGCGGGGACTGTGGGTTATGAGTCAACCCACGCATCACTAGTGCATATGTATTGGTCTTAAGGTCTTTCAATGACTGGTTCCGTAATGGACCACTCAGTGGCTAATGTAATTAACATTAATAAACATTCATGTTCATTAATGTTAATGAATCATCCAATTAACCATTTGTGAACTGTAACAAGTCAATTCAGAAGGTTTGGTCTACTACTCTCAGCTTGGGTTCAAACAAGGCAGACTATTGTTCCTCTCCAGACTACATTAGGCTCAGAGGGAAACGTTGACTCACCAGTATCTCTCCATCGAGGAGCTGCTGGAACCTTCACTGGGGTATTATGGGAAAATACAAATTGTGCCTTGTGTGTCTGCTAGCTAGGAGAACAACCTGTACGGGAGAGTGGGCCGTGGTCGGTGGCTGCCCAACCATAATTCCGCTCCTGTGTTATGACAGAAATTGTTATTTTTTTCTTCCTGCTAAGTGGGAGTAATTACATGGTCTGGAACCACCACAACCACAGCCAGTTTGCTTTCGTGACTCCCAAGCCCCCCCCACACACACTCCACCCAGCCCCACGGCCCTCTAAACTAATCAGGATGCAGGCTGCTCCTGCACAAAATCACACATTGGCTCAGCGCTCAGATCTGGAGGCATGGTCCATCACATTTCCTGGCCTTGGGAGCTTGGGAGTCACAAAAGCAAACTGGCTTTGCCAAACTTGCTGATTGGGAGAGGATCCTCTCTCTAGGCTATTGGAACTAGCTACGGTTTGCATTCAGTAGCAGCACGGCTAATTTCATGATGACGCATCACTTGGATTATGTGAAGTCAACTGGGTGGCCTCATTTTAATTGTGTACCTTCATAAGAAGAACAATAATATTGCATCAGTCTTGGCTTGGAAAGTTGTCAACCCTCACTGCACATATGGATGTGAAATCATGATTAAAGTGTTTGATGAAACCAGACTTTACACAATACAACTGGGCCACATTGGGGCACAGAAGTTAAAGATAGGACCTTGTTTTTGCTTCATTGTAGGACATATATTGCCAACATGCAGTAGACTGTTGCAGAGCTTATTTGAGGGTTTTGGAATTTGTTCATTCCATTGGCTTGCCGTGCACCTGCATCAAGTCACTCTTTGGGATTTAGCTCCCTCGTGTTTTCCCAGAACTTTCTTGTGGTTCAGCAATACTTCTTCATGCAATTTTTCCACATGAAGAAGATGAAGAGTTATACCCCTCTTCTCCATCACAGCGGATCTAAGCAAGTGGAAAATACCTTTTGATGAAGTCATCCAATATCATTCTGTGATATGTGTTTTTTGTGGCTATTTAGGAGAGCTTGTGGGCTCAAACAGCTGATCTGCTTATTAGCCTCAGACTGTGCATTTCTCCCCTGGGATGGATGAGGCTGAAGACTCCCAGCATGGGTTAAACCATGGCCCTGCAGTCTGGGCCTGCCTGGAGCGTTTTCTTTGGCACGGCTCTACTCTGGGGTGGAATGTGGTTCAGCCATAGAAATAGGATGTGTAGAACTCCTATATTATTTTGTCATCTCAGCAACCAGAACCTATAGTATTTAGCAACCGTGGCTGTTTTTGATACCGCATATGTAGTTGAGAGTGAGAAATGATAATATGAAAAATCCCACTTGGTATAGTAGTGTCAGGCTTCTTCAGTCACAGATAAGAGAGTGATTCATTGGAAAGTTGACCATGTCAAAGCCATGCACCTTCTGTGTTGTCATCCCCCCAAACCTACCGGCAATTTGTTCTGGCACCAGGAAGGCAACTTAGAAACAGTGAATGGTGGGAAAAATACACATGCCTGCTTCCTTCCTGTCTGACCAGGAACAAAAGAAAAGTGAAACGGTGTGTAGGGAAAAGTAGCCATTACTCTTCTACTTGTGAACATGATAAATAATATGAGGTGGGATTGAGCCATTTTAATGTAAAAGTGTGATAAGGCTCTGTTGGCCATTGGAATCAAACTAATTATTCTTTCAGTTCATTTCATACCCAATATCAAATCCAATTTCCCCAGCCTAATACATTTCTTATTGGATTATTGCAAGATCCATAGTAGCCTCTCAATTAGCAATGGCATAGTCATTCAACAACCCACACAGGATATGGAGCCATATATTCAAATCCAATAATCCACATTTATTGTCCTCCGTACAATAATCAGCCTCTGGCCAGTCTGACGTGTGTTTCCACTTGGCTACTCTGAAGTCAGTGAGGGTCAGCAGTGCAGTCTAAACAGTGCAAAGTAGAAAACTCTGCTGTCTCCAAAATGTTAACATTTTGATCCTCCAAAGGACGATAAATCCCTTGAATTCCAGCTGTTTGTAAACTACTCGCCCCATAGACTCATGATCCATTTATTTTGTAGGCTCAAGTAAATACACTACATGGTCAAAAGTATGTGGACACCTGCTCATCGAACATCTCATTCCAAAATCATGGACATTAATATGGAGTTTGCACTCTTCTGGGAAGGCTTTCCACTAGCTGTTGGAACATTGCTACGGGGACTTGAACCACAAGAGCATTAGTGAGGTCGGGCGATTAGGCCTGGCTTGCAGTCGGTGTTCCAATTCATGCCAAAGATGTTCGATGGGGTTGAGGTCATGGCTCTATGCAGGTCAGTCAAGTTCTTCCACATCGATCTCGACAAACCATTTCTGTATGGACCTCAATTTGTGCACAGTTGCATCACTCCAGAGAACACGTTTTCGCTGCCCCAGAGTCCAATGGCAGGGAACTTTACACCACTCCAGCCAAAGCTTGGCATCATGCGGCCGCTCAGCCATGGAAACCCATTTCATGAAGCTCTCGACAAACAGTTCTGGTGCCTACATTTACATTTTAGTCATTTAGCAGACACTCTTATCCAGAGCGACTTACAGTGGTGAGTGCTTACATTTTCATACTTTTTTTCATACTGGTCCCCCATGGGACTCAAACCCACAACCCTGGTGGCGTTGCAAGCACCATGCTCTACCAACTGAGCTACAACGGGACTGTGCAGATGTTGATTCTCGGCGGTCCCATTCTGTGAGCTTGTGTGGCCTATCACTTCGCTGCTGAGCCGTTGTTGCTCCTAGATGTTTCCACTTCACAATAACAGCACTTACAGTTGACTGGGGCAGCTCTAGCGGGGCAGACATTTGATGAACTGAATTGTTGGAAAGATGGCATCCTGTAACGGTGCCACGTTGAAGGTCCCTGAACTCTTCAGTAAGGCTGTTCTACTGTCAATGTTTGTCTATGGAGATTACATGGCTGTGTGCTTGATTTTATACACCTGTCAGCAACGGGTGTGGCTAAAATAGCTGAATCCACTAATTTCAAGGGGTGCCCACATACTTTTGTATATACAGTATAGTGTATATATGACGTATGTTAATGTAGATTTTTCATTGTCAGATATGAAATGGTCTGAGGAGATGTTGGTCTGTTATGATGAGCAGTACTACACAGGATATTCCATAGTGTTACTATAAGCTACCAAACCTTACCAGTGGGTACTAGTAAGATTCCTCAAGACAGTATTTTTATTTTTATAAACAGCTATCATCAAAACCTTCTATGTTTTCAGTGCACTGATCATAAATAACAGTTCATTTATTAGTGATTGAGCGGGTCGTTCCCTAACCAAAGAATAACACAGACCCCTGACAAACTTCACACTTTTGCGGCAGCGCTGTGTTTCCCGAGCATTAGCAGAACGTTTTTGCCACACCGAGAGGCGGTCTACCCATCATTTGTCCTCCAGCCTGACAGCTGTGTTGAAAGGTGCTCAAACAGGCATGGCGGTTTGTTTAGACGAGGAAGCTGTTTCTATATGGAAATGTCTTGCAGGTGCTAGACTGCCAGCGTTGTTGACCCTGACCCCATGTTTGACTTCTAGTGGCAGACCAAGCAGAGCTGTGTTTGAGGTCTGCTTGAAAGAAGTTACATGTAGGTCTACGTTATGACAACTCCTCTACAAGGGATAATATACACTGCTCAAAAAAATAAAGGGAACACTTAAACAACACAATGTAACTCCAAGTCAATCACACTTCTGTGAAATCAAACTGTCCACTTAGGAAGCAACACTGATTGACAATAAATTTCACATGCTGTTGTGCAAATGGAATAGACAAAAGGTGGAAATTATAGGCAATTAGCAAGACACCCCCAAAAAAGGAGTGATTCTGCAGGTGGTGACCACAGACCACTTCTCAGTTCCTATGCTTCCTGGCTGATGTTTTGGTCACTTTTGAATGCTGGCGGTGCTCTCACTCTAGTGGTAGCATGAGACGGAGTCTACAACCCACACAAGTGGCTCAGGTAGTGCAGTTCATCCAGGATGGCACATCAATGCGAGCTGTGGCAAAAAGGTTTGCTGTGTCTGTCAGCGTAGTGTCCAGAGCATGGAGGCGCTACCAGGAGACAGGCCAGTACATCAGGAGACGTGGAGGAGGCCGTAGGAGGGCAACAACCCAGCAGCAGGACCGCTACCTCCGCCTTTGTGCAAGGAGGTGCACTGCCAGAGCCCTGCAAAATGACCTCCAGCAGGCCACAAATGTGCATGTGTCAGCATATGGTCTCACAAGGGGTCTGAGGATCTCATCTCGGTACCTAATGGCAGTCAGGCTACCTCTGGCGAGCACATGGAGGGCTGTGCGGCCCCACAAAGAAATGCCACCCCACACCATGACTGACCCATCGCCAAACCGGTCATGCTGGAGGATGTTGCAGGCAGCAGAACATTCTCCACAGCGTCTCCAGACTCTGTCACGTCTGTCACATGTGCTCATGTGCTCAGTGTGAACCTGCTTTCATCTGTGAAGAGCACAGGGCGCCAGTGGCGAATTTGCCAATCTTGGTGTTCTCTGGCAAATGCCAAACGTCCTGCACGGTGTTGGGCTGTAAGCACAACCCCCACCTGTGGACGTCGGGCCCTCATACCACCCTCATGGAGTCTGTTTCTGACCGTTTGAGCAGACACATGCACATTTGTGGCCTGCTGGAGGTCATTTTGCAGGGCGCTGGCAGTGCACCTCCTTGCACAAAGGCGGAGGTAGCGGTCCTGCTGCTGGGTTGTTGCCCTCCTACAGCCTCCTCCACGTCTCCTGATGTACTGGCCTGTCTCCTGGTAGCGCCTCCATGCTCTGGACACTACGCTGACAGACACAGCAAACCTTTTTGCCACAGCTCGCATTGATGTGCCATCCTGGATGAACTGCACTACCTGAGCCACTTGTGTGGGTTGTAGACTCCGTCTCATGCTACCACTAGAGTGAGAGCACCGTCAGCATTCAAAAGTGACCAAAACATCAGCCAGGAAGCATAGGAACTGAGAAGTGGTCTGTGGTCACCACCTACAGAATCACTCCTTTTTTGGGGGTGTCTTGCTAATTGCCTATAATTTCCACCTTTTGTCTATTCCATTTGCACAACAGCATGTGAAATTTATTGTCAATCAGTGTTGCTTCCTAAGTGGACAGTTTGATTTCACAGAAGTGTGATTGACTTGGAGTTACATTGTGTTGTTTAAGTGTTCCCTTTATTTTTTTGAGCAGTGTACATAATACCCCACCTTGCAGTAAAGAAATAGCAAGGATCTGTCAATGTAGGCCACACAGTGTTCCAATGTTAAATCATCGTAATATGTCGGGTAGATGGATTATTAAACTATAGTTGCCCTATTTTAGTTTGATTTAGATACTTTACTCCCTCCAACATGCTATTTACCGCAAATCAAGCTCATGTTTCACAAAAAAACGTTTAAAAAAATGTTGTCTTGAGGTGGTTTGTATGCAAGTCTGAGATATATTTGTTGTAATTGCACCTCCTTTCTGTCTACTATCTCAGCCCCTCCCCCATTATCTCCCTCGCTTCCAGAGTGAGGAAATGTGAGCGTAAGGCACAGAAAAGGACTGTTGAGATTGCAAGAGAAAAAGAAAAACAACAAGTAAAAGTAATTTCCTCAAGGAGGAGGGGAAGGGAGCACAGTTTGCCTCAGTCTTTCATCTTATAATTCTTCTCTGATTACTGCTTAGTCTTTTCATTATCTATCTCTGGAAGGCAGGACATAGACCCACTTGTTTGAATGCAGTTGCAGTGTTGGTTTCTTTCACTCTGAATCCCACTTTTCAGTATTATAACTGGAGCATGTTCGACAGGAGTTGGGAAAGACGCCATGTGGTCCCACTAGTCAGGTTTTGGCTATACACCACCTGGATCTGTGTGAGTCTGTGTGCCAATATGACATCAGATGTGGATATAGAGCTTTACCTTGCTCTGGTTTATCTCTTCCTTTCGCTCTGAGGGATGTGTCACTGCTCTGTAGAGAAAGTGACAGCTGTGGTGGAAGCAACCATGCCATATGGATGAAAATTCTTTCCTCATTGGTTGCGATCTACTGTGCATCTGTTGCAAATGGCTAAGGAACAGATCAACATTTACTGGGGGGAGGGATGGCCCAAAATAGGGGAGGGTTGTCAAACTTACATTTTTGGTTTTGGGTTCTGTTTTTTTTATCCAGCACAGGGAAAAGTTGTGTGTTTTTTCCCTGGTTTACATTCTCTATACTAATAGTATTTTCCCTATAAACAATAGCTTGACTTACTTTTAATATTACCTTAATACAGTTTAGAAACGTTTTTGTGAAGGATTGGTGTGGCTATTATTAAGCTTTAGCTACTGGAGGCCTATGATATGAAGGCAGTGTGCCCCAGCGCTCCAACTTACTCCGACAGTTTAACTTGAGTTGAGGAAGACTGTTTCAATTACTCCTATAATCTAACAATGTCATGCTTATCTTTATACAAAATATTTGTATATTTGTATGAAAATGTATGAATTACCTTTCTCCTGTACGTCTATATCTGTACAACAGGTAGCCATCTGACACAAAGAAATGCATATATCTATGGGGTTTGGCCTAAGCTTCTCTTCCATTATGCAGACAAATATATACAGTTGAAGTCGGAAGTTTACATACACCTTAGCCAAATACATTTAAACTCAGTTTTTCACAATTCCTGACATTTAATCTGAGTAATAATTCCCTGTCTTAGGTCAGTTAGGATCACCACTTTATTTTAAGAATGTGAAATGTCAGTATAATAGAAGAGAGAATGATTTATTTCACCTTTTATTTCTTTCATCACATTCTAAGTGGGTCAGAAGTTTACATACACTCAATTAGTATTTGGTAGCATTGCCTTTAAATGGTTTAACTTGGGCCAAACGTTTCGGTAAGCCTTCCACAAGCTTCCCACAATAAATTGGGTGAAGGTTGGCCCATTCCTCCTGACAGAGCTGGAGTAACTGAGTCAGGTTTGTAGGCCTCCTTGCTCGCACACGCTTTTTCAGTTCTGCCCACACATTTTCTATGGGATTGAGGTCAGGGCTTTGTGATGGCCACTCCAATACCTTGACTTTGTTGTCCTTAAGCCATTTTGCCACAACTTTGGAAGTATGCTTGGGGTCATTGACCATTTGGAAGACCCATTTGCGACCAAGCTTTAACTTCCTGACTGATGTCTTGAGATGTTGCTTCAATATTTCCACATAATTTTCTTTCCTCATGATGCCATCAATTTTGTGAAGTACACCAGTCCTTCCTGCTGCAAAGCACCCAACAACATGATGCTGCCACCCCTGTGCTTCATGGTTTGGATGGTGTTCTTCGGCTTACAAGCATCCCCCTTTTTCCTCCAAACATAACGATGGTCATTATGGCCAAACAGTTATATTTTTGTTTCATCAGACCAGAGGACATTTCTTCAAAAAGTATGATCTTTGTCCCCATGTGCGGTTGCAAACCGTAGTCTGGCTTTTTATGACGGTTTTGGAGCAGTGGCTTCTTCCTTGCTGAGCGGCCTTTCAGGTTATGTTGATATAGGACTCGTTTTACTGTGGATATAGATACTTCTGTACCTGTTTCCTCTAGCATCTTCACAAGGTCCTTTGCTGTGTTCTGGGATTGATTTGCACTTTTCGCACCAAAGTACGTTCATCTCTAGGAGACAGAAGGTGTCTCCTTCCTGAGTGGTATGACGACTGCGTCGTTTGAAGGTAGGCCTTGAAATACATCCACAGGTACACCTCCAATTGACTCAAATGTTGTCAATTAGCCTATCAGAAGCTTATAAAGCCATGACATCATTTTCTGGAATATTCCAAGTTGTTTAAAGGCACAGTCAACTTAGTGTATGTAAACTTCTGACCTACAGGAATTGTGATACAGTGAATTATAAGTGAAATAATCTGTCTGTGAACAATTGTTGGAAAAATTGCACAAAGTAGATGTCCTAACCGACTTGCCAAAACTATAATTTGTGAACAAGAAATTTGTGGAGTGGTTGAAAAACAAGTTTAAATGACTCCAACCTAAGTGTATGTAAACTTCCGACTTCAACTGTAAATGTGGCTCATTTGGCCAACAGGTTGGATCTGAATGCATATGGGTGTCTGTATTCTTTTTTTTTTTATATCTGTTAAATTCAAATCTTTCCTGTCATGTTGTCCGGCGCAAAACATTTTGTAAAGGAAACTAAAATGGCATATTGTTTTTATGAAGATTTTTGAATATCCACATGAAATACTGTCAGCAATTGGGTGGAAACGTAGCAATAGACACCCTAAAGACTCTGGCAAGTGCACTAGTCCAGTGTCACTTTGATTATGCCTGCACATCATGGGTCACCAGCAGCCCCTTACATCTAAAGAATATGCTACCAGCAAAACAAGCTTGTAAGAAGTGTACTTAAACTCCCCCCTCATACTCATCTGGAGGTTGAGCAATTTTTCTTCTCTATCTCTGTAATGAGTCTTTATCTATGTAATTGTATATGTATTTACATAAAATATTGGGACCACAATGGAAAAAGTTTATTGTGCAATCCCGGTCACTTTAAAAAAAAAAATGTTTGTGTGTATATGTTTTTTTTTTACTGACAAATAAAATCAATCAATCAATCCAAACTGGTGAATGGAAAGAGACATCTGTTACAATACACCAAAACAAAAAGTTTAATGTCAAGACAAGCGTTTTATACTGGGTAAGCCTACAAGGTAGGGAGAGATGTATTTTATGTTTGTTGATATTGACATAGTCTATTTATTGGTGTTGAAAATGCAAACCATGATATTGAAGTGCCTGAAATCGTTATGCTTTGTTTATTGGCTGTGTGGTGCATATCCGTTGCATATATTTTATATAATTATAAATATTTAATTTCTCCCTAGCTGATCATTGCCTGCAGCCGGCTTTGATTGCAATGTACAGGCAGGGAGAGTGGTCAGCGCACTGTCAATCATCTGGCCAGGAGCCCTGCGCGGCATCAACTGTGCCACAAAAGCATGCTGAAGTGACAAAGATGATTTCCACGTTTATAAACACATGGTCGTTAACATTATTTTGAGTTAATTCTATGAGGGGGGAGGGTGTTCCGTTTATTTTACAGTACAAGGGAAGGGTCATGTGAAAATATTTTTGACGTTGGGGAGGGCTGTCATTTTTTGAGTTGGACCAGCCCCCCCCACCCCCCCCAGCACTTGTAGATCTGTCCCTAACGTGTCCTCTCTAGCTATGTATCATGGCCATCATTCCACACCTGCTGTCCACACGGTCACTAAACTAAACATTGCTAAATCTACATGTATAGTACACTACCTCAAGCACGCTCTATGTCCAGGAGCAGCAGTTGGTTAGAAGACATTAAGCACTTCCTGCTTTTCCCTCTTGATATCCTGCTTTAGCAACCTGTAAATGTTGCATCAGCTTCTAATGTTTCTGCAGTCAGCGCTTTGCAAGAGGCTGGATCAGTTCTGCCCTGACGCCAAATTGCTTTTGGAGCCTCAGAATGTCATCTCCGTTCAGGGAAATTAGTGCTGTGATACATAGACACACAATGGCCTCTCTCTGAGCTGAGAGAGTTGGAGCAGATCAGGCCTGGGTTTGGCTGTCGGATGTCTGAGGGTCTGCAGTCCTCCTCAGCGAAGATTTACGAAGTGAGGAGAGGCGAGGGGGAGGGATTGTGTGTCCTTGGAGCAGACACTGAGGCCTTTTTTTCTCTCGAGGCCCTGAGGATATTAGTGTTGTTTTGGGGGTATGTGTCAGAGGGACCAGAGGACACGTGGTGCTGCTCATGCTCAGTGAGGAGCAGGCTGTTTGGGAGAGAAAAGTCATGCTGGTCGTTTTAAAACTCCCACAGTTTCCTGCCCTAGTATGCACATTGTAAGCGAAGCGCCAGGCTCCATTGTACTCGGGCTTGTCTGGTGACGTAGCTGCTTCCTGTAGTGAAGGCCTTGGTGACAGGCAAGCTGCTGCACTGCACTGCAATCTCAGCGTCCACTTATTCAACTCAAGATGGGAGAGACTTAGTATTCTCCCGCAAATCCCATTAAACTTTCTCTGCCCTTATTAGGACTCAGTCTTCCAAAAATGAGATATAAAGGCCATATGGTTTTATAGAGCCATTGTAACCCAATACTGGCCTAGATGCTGACAGCAGGTTCTGTCTCTCTATTTTGGATCGTTTTGCTGTCCTTATCAATTACGTTAGAGCCCCTAAAGACAGTACACAAAAGCCTGGCCGCTGGTTTCGACATCTGAAACCATAGAGCATTTCTAATTTCTACAGTGCCTTCAGAAAGTATTCATATACCCTTGTCTTATTCCACATTTTGTTTCGTTACAGCATGAATTCAACCATTTATACGCAATACCCAGTAATGACAAAGTGAAAACGTGTTTTTCCAAATGTTTGCAGATTTTTTGAAAATGAAATGCAGAAATATCAAATTTACGTTAGTATTCACACTCCTGAGTCAATACATGTTAGAATCACCTTTGACAGAGATTACAGCTGTGAGTCTTTAAGCGCTTTGCACACTTTGATTGTACAATATTTGCACATTTATTATTTTTGGAATTCTTCAAGCTCTGTCAAGTTGGTTCTTGATTCTGTAGATTTTCAAGACAATTTAATTCAAAACTGCAACTAGTCCACTCAGGAACATTCAATGTCGTCTTGGTAATAGTGCTGAGCGGTTAAGCGAAATTCTGGTTATTTTTTTGTTTTTTAAACAACTAATTGACCGATCTCAGTTCAATTATTTTAATTCCATTTTATTCCATTTATTTTCTGTGAGCTCAATGCGCAGTTTCTGTAGAGGCAAATCAGATCCAGCCTGAACTGTGCAATGTAGTAGGGAGTTGTAGTTTCCAACAGGCCAATATTCTACATAGTTTAGCACAGAAAACGTAGTACAGTAATTAACTTTAATTCCCATAATCCACCTGCTTGTCCAGTATGTGTGGAGCACTGAGCTATAATAAGAATGGTGTGGAATGGAGACAGAGAAGAGAGAACGAGCGATCGAGAGGGATCGAAAGCAGTTGCTTCGCGAGGTATCTCTACCTGAAAATACATGATCTAAGTGATTGATAGTTGGTATTCAGCAATCATAAAAGTTTGTCTTATTTACTTTGAAGAACTACTAAAATAATGACAGCATTTTAACACACTGAAAACAAACTTAAAGATTCCCAAAATAATTTAGGCAAATCAATGTTTGTAAATGTGGCTTACCATGGTACTGAGTTCTGTGTGTGTGTGTGTGTGTGTGTGTGTGTGTGTGTGTGTGTGTGTGTGTGTGTGTGTGTGTGTGTGTGTGTGTGTGTGTGTGTGTGTGTGTGTGTGTGTGTGTGTGTGTAAGAAAACTTTTTGTTTTTACTCACACTACTTGTAGACTAGTTGAATGCCAATGCCATCCTCCTCTCTTTCATGTTGGCAAAACGTTCTATGGCTCTGTCATACAGTACACTTTTAGTTGTTGTCATAAGCTACCTAGCTAAAATGCTTGCTAGCCAAACTTCCTCGCGTGGGCAACAATGAACAACAGAACCAACTGTTAGCTAGCTAGTTAACGTAAGCCTACTAGGCTACATATTGGTCTCAGGCCAGTGGCACAACATATTCATTTATGGTTTGACCATAATCATTGGCCTGTACAGAGTCCAAATCCCCATCTCCATCCATCGGAAACGCCGATTTAGCAAGCTAGCTACTGAAGGACATCAACACAAGCAGACCAGAAACAGACACGTTTTTCCTGAAAGTTACATTTTGCTTAGGAAGTGATTTGATTGGTCTGAAGCCAAATCCAAACTGGCCTCCCTTGAGGGGTTTGTTTTGCTGCACCAGGACAACTCACAGTTGAGCTCAGCTCAACACTGATTGGCTAATGATTTTTCAATTGTTTTATGAAGGGAGGCCAAATGCTTGCTGGCATCAATCAGTCAAATGCTACAGCGGCAACAGGTTATACAATAAAAAATATAATAATACTAGTAGGAAAGGTTTTCATCTTTAGCTCACAACCTGTGGATACTATACGATTAGAAAGGTTCAAATGTATGTAAAACATCACAGCACAATTGAAAAATATAGAGAGCTTATGTTTGGTAAAGTATTATTGTTATGTGAATGCTTTATATGAAAGTTCCATGTATGTAAAATGTGTATGCTAAATGTTTATGTAAAATGTATGTGTAAAAAGTATATGTAGCAGAAAAACTGTTTTAAAAAAAACTAAAAAGATATGTGTCCTCGGAAGAGGGGGGAGTGGTGGATGGGCTAATAAACTCTCTTTTGGTCCAGACAGCATCAGATACATGGGCTACACATACTGAGCCAGAGGGGACACTGTTTCCCTCATTCTGATGATTTCTCTGGTGAGATTCAGCCACTTGCAAATTGATGGGAAATTTTGAAAACACAAAGAGAGATGAAAGATACATTCATTTTTTTATTGCTTCCCTTGGCATCCATTGATACATGCCACTGCTCAGCATTACTTGCTAAGCAACTCCCGTGTATATTTGGCCTTGTGTTTTAGGTTATTGTCCTTCTGAAAGGTGAATTTATCTTCCAGTGTCTGTTGGAAAGCAGACAACCAGGTTTAGGATTTTGCCTGTGCTTAGCTCTATTCTTTTTCTTTTTATCCTAAAAAAACTCCCTTGTACTTGCAAATGACAACCATACCCATAACATGATGCAGCCATGCTTGAAAATATGAAAGGTGGTACTCGTTGATGTATTGTGTTGGATTTGCCCCAAACATAACACATTATATTCAGGATATAAAGTACATTTCTTTGCCACATTTTTTTGCAGTTATAATTTAGTGCCAAATTGCAAACAGGATGCATGTTTTGTAATATGTTTTATTCTGTACAGGTTTCCTTCTTTTCACGCTGTAATTTAGTATAATGAAGTCAATACAATGTTGTTGATCCATCCTCATTTTTCGCTTATTAAAGCCATTACACTCTGTAACTGTTTTAAAGTCACCATTGGACTCATGGTGAAATCTCTGAGCGGTTTCCTTCCTCTCCGGCAACTGAGTTGGAAAGGACACCTTTATCTTTGTAGTGACTACAGTAGGTGTATTGATACACCATCCAAAGTGTAATTAAGAACCTTACCATGCTCAAAGGGATATTCCATGTTTGCTTTTTAGTTTTTACCTATGTATCAATAGGGGGAAATTCCCTGGTCTTTGTGTTTGAATCTGTGTTTGAAATTCACTGCACGACCGAGGGACTTTACAGATAGCTGTATGTGTGGGGTACAGAGATGGGGTAGTCATTCAAAAATCATGTTAAACACTATTATTGCACACAGAGTGAGTCCATGCAACTTATTATGTGACTTGTTAAGCACAATTTTACTCCTGAACTTATTTAGGCTTGCCATAACAAAAGGGTTGAATACTTTTTGGCTCAAGACGTTTCAGTTTTTCATCAAAATGTCTAAAAACATAATTCCACTTTGTCATTATGGTGTATTGTATGTAGGCCAGTGACTCAAAATCTCAATTATATAAATTTTTTATTCAGGCTGTAACACAACAAAATGTGGAAAAGTACTTTCTGAAGGCACTGTATGTGCTGGTTTCTTTGTGATACGTTTTTTCCTAGGTTGATTTGGAAAAGGGACTTGACGATGTCCTATTCACTGTCAGTTAGGATTTAGAAATGAGTGTCACTGACTTTCTCACATACCCCACCCCCTTTTCTTGGCAAAACAACCACAGTGGAAAAGACCGATGGGAAAGAACTTGTCACAGGAGTAATGGCACTGAGGTAATGAATTGGACTGTCTTGCCAGACACTGTAGCATTAGCCCACTGGCAAGAGCTAGAGTCATGGAAGCCCTTTGCAGTGTTCTTGAAAAGAGCTCTTTGGTGTAGTACTGGACTGCGTTGAGGTCTGGATTGACCTAGCCTGAACACTTCTCTCAGGCTTCGGTTAAGTCTGTGGCATCTTTTGCCAATTTATCTTTCCCCCTCTCTCTTTTTTCTTCCTGTATCTCTGCTCTGACGTTTATTAGGATGAATCTTGACCTGGAGACGGAGCTGAGGGATTTCCACTGGATGGGCCAGCTGCAAAGTCAAAATTGGCTTTATATCATATAAATGCAAGAAAACAAAAATGTGCTTTTTGGTCTTAATTTAAGATTAGGGTTAGGCATAAGAACAGCAGTGGGGTTAAGGTTAGGGTTAGGTTTCAAATCAGATTGTATTACTTTGTGGCTGTCCCAGCTAGTGACTACCCCGCAGAGCTGCCTCCAGTACATGAGTCATCCCAATAAATGTCCACCTGCTTCTCCTTGTTGTCCTCATAGTTGTCTTCTCTCCTCTCCCTCTCATTCTTCACTCTACCTTTTTTCAACCTTTTTTGAGTTTATGATGCACAAAACGACTATCTGATCATCTTTATTATTATGGCTGAGGACTATATGGATCATTTTATATGGATCCTCATTGGTTTGGGTATCAGTGGGGAATTATTTTAGCCCAAAATGCCTTGCTGTGGTTGCACACTTAAAATACATGAGTCTCTCTTTCATTTTTCGCCTTGTCTGAAATAGTTTGTGCATGTTAAATACCAGATGTTTGACTACTTTCTCTCTGATGTCTCAAACTAAAGGAATCTTGCACCATCTGTACCCCTTGTAAATTCATGTCTAGGGTAATCAGCTGGGTGAGATATGTCCTTTTAATTACAGGTTTGCAAGTAATACAGAGACATCAAATGTGATTACACTGTCGTGTTGAACTACCAGGATTGATCAAACATATGGTAGGAAGGAGTTCATTGAAAAGGGGACAAAGGATAGTTCTTTAGCCAATAGCACTTCACACACATCACACAAAGGAGTAATCAATACTTTTCCAGTTTGTGTTTATTTTTTATTTTTTTAATTACCCGATGAACTTGGGTGTTTTATATTTCAGGTCATTTGTTTTGGCTGGATCTTTGTGTTATGTCTGTCTGTTGTTTGTCTGCATATTTGTGTATGTCTAAAATCTAACTTGTTTTATTAGCCCAGCATGCTGGTTTCCATTAGAATAATACTGCACTTGGACTGGCAAAAGCAGTGTCTGCATGTTTTTTAATGGCAGTACGTGTTTGTCTCACCATTGGGATGGAAGTGAAGGGCTTTGAAGACACTTCCAGGATCTATTCCTTCCGATGCATAGAACCGCAGATGAAAGTTCAACTTTTATGAGTCATGCTCTGGCTACCGAGGCTTGACTGATGCTGAGGTTGGACTCAACAGTTTCTCGTAAAACTCTTGTTTTCAATCGAAGTTACAAAATGATCAAGACGGCTGATGTTTTTATTTCCTCAGCAAACAGTAAAAGTAGAGAGGGTTTCAAAACCGTTCGGTTTTGAAAAGAACAGATAGCAAAGATTTGAACTACCACTGCACTTGCAGTTGGCTCAATCAACTAGTTGATATGAGCCTTAGTTGATACCTTTTGTCTCTTACAGAGAGCAAAGAGACTTAGCTGTGTATCCTCCAAAAGAAACCCAGGTGCTCAAACTCAAAATAGAGTGAATCAAAAGAAAAGAAAAGCTGTCTTCGTTTAACTTTTCCCACCAGCTGCGTGAAAGTGTGGATAGGAGCTATGGGGGAAATGTAGCCTAATTAGGAGCACTGTGATTCTCTGGGTTTGGAATGCTCTTATGATCAGTGAGTGACATGTAATTACGGAATTTGGATGTTGCTTCTTGTCCAGTGGCAGCTGGCCATGTCTCCTGCATGCAAAATCCATAGTATCAGTTAGGATTTGGATGATGAAACTAAGGCTTGTTCATCCATCAAAATGAATGGCATATGTACAGTTGAAGTCGAATGTTTACATACACTTAGGTTGGAGTCATTAAAACTCGTTTTTCAACCACTCCACAAATTTCTTGTTCACAAATTATAGTTTTGGCAAGTCGGTTAGGACATCTACTTTGTGCATGACACAAGTAATTTTTCCAACAATTGTTTACAGACAGATTATTTCACTTATAATTCACTGTATCACCATTCCAGTGGGTCAGAAGTTTACATACACTAAGTTGACTGTTTCCTTTAAACAGCTTGGACAATTCCAGAAAATATGTCATAGCTTTAGAAGCTTCTGATAGGCTAATTGACATAATTTGAGTCAATTGGAGGTGTACCTGTGGATGTATTTCAAGGCCTACCTTCAAACTCAGTGCCTCTTTGCTTGACATCATGGGAAAATCAAAAGAAATCAGCCAAGACCTCAGAAAAAAAATTGTAGACCTCCACAAGTCTGGTTCATCCTTGGGAGCAATTTCCAAATGCCTGAAGATACCACATTCATCTGTACAAACAATAGTACGCAAGTATAAACACCATGGGACCACGCAGCCTTCTGTCTCCTAGAGATGAACGTACTTTGGTGCGAAAAGTGCAAATCAATCCCAGAACAACAGCAAAGGCCCTTGTGAAGATGCTGGAGGAAACAGGTACAAAAGTGTCTATATCCATAGTAAAACAAGTCGTATATCGACATAACCTGAAAGGCCGCTCAGCAAGGAAGAAGCCACTGCTCCAAAACCGCCATAAAAAGCCAGACTACGTTTTGCAACTGCACATGGGGACAAAGATTGTACTTTTTGAAGAAATGTCCTCTGGTCGGATGAAACAGAAATAGAACTGTTTGGCCCTAATGACCACCGTTATGTTTGGAGGAAAAAGACCCCAAGCATACTTTCAAAGTTGTGGCAAAATGGCTTGAGGACAACAATGTCAAGGTATTGGAGTGGCCATCACAAAGCCCTGACCTCAATCCTATAGAAAATTTGTGGGCAGATCTGAAAAAGTGTGTGTGAGCAAGGAGGCCTACAAACTGACTCAGTTACTCCAGCCCTGTCAGGAGGAATGGGCCAAAATTCACCCAATTTATTGTGGGAAGCTTGTGGAAGGCTACCCGAAACGTTTGACTCAAGTTAAACAATTTAAAGGCAATGCTACCAAGTACTAATTGAGTGTATGTAAACTTCTGACACACTGGGAATGTGATGAAAGAAATAAAAGCTGAAATAATTATCTCTATTATTATTCTAACATTTCAGATTCTTAAAATAAAGTGGTGATCCTAACTGACCTAAGACAGGGAAATGTTACTAGGATTAAATGTCAGGAATTGTTGTGGAATAACTTGACCCACCTGCACAGAGCCCTGGCCTCAACCCCATCGAACACCTTTGGGATAAATTGGAATGCCGACTGCGAGCCAGGCCTAATCGCCCAACATCATTGCCCGACCTCACTAATGTTCTTGTTGTTGAATGGAAGCAAGTCCCTGCTGCAATGTTACAATATCTCGTGGAAAGCCTTCCCAGAAGAGGGGAGGCTGTTATAGCAGCAAATGGGCGACCAACTCCATATTAATGCCCATGATATTAATGCCCACATACTTTTGGTCATGTAGCGTATCAAGTGGAACCCACTATAAATGGACCACCCAGTATGAGAATGGGCAAAGCATTTAAATGCAGACCAAGGCCAGCGCTAGTTCTTGAGAACCCCCAACCCGCAACCCGAAAGCTCCAACACTGAATGTGACCTGTGATGTGTGTTGATGTGCATGATGTGCATGCATGCTGTGTTCATACTAATCTAAAAGAAATAAAGGAATAAGACTAAGGATTTTCGTAAGCATTTCCACAACTAGGGTTCTCCCTAGTCCGCCAAGCAGTGTTATTTTCTATACACATTTTTACATTTTCTCTAAGCCATTCTATATGGCAGAGATGATATTTTTTTAGTTGTTTTCTGAAGCCTCTGTGAGTGTTGAGTCAACATATTTTTTCACTTTGTGTTGTAGTCTTGTATCATGTTCCCCAGAGGGCCTGAGTCTGGTTATGTCATCACAACCTGGTCAGGAGGAGTCTGATCTCAGGTCAGGTCTGGAATACAAATCTACGTGACAAACTTTAGGAGGGTCGCTGTCTGTCTGTGCTCTGCTCGCACACAAATCTAACTAACAGGCATTAGCGGGGTCAATGTTCGTTTGTCATGCAGCAACAGACATACATTTTGTAGAAAGAGTGTGCTCTGTCTCTGAAAATCTATAAATCTACATAAATAAATCTACATAACTGACAGACATTATGTCTATCTGTCTGTTCCCATTTCCCCTCTAAATTCCCTCCACATTTGGACATACCCAATGCTATAATCTATTTGTATACCTGCGTGATATATTACACTGTAGAGACTTTTCTTGAATGCAGTAGGCTGCAAGCTTGATTTTGGACGTCCCATTACATCGTGTAACGAGCTGCAGCTTTTTATCAGGGTTGTTCCCCCTCATAAAGAACCAAAGTCTAGCCATAACCCCTATATGCCCCATATAGGTGGATCATCCAAAACTCTTCATTTGTTGGACTTTCGGGAAACCCATTTATAATCATGGGGTATCAAATGGTGAAAACGTTTCCCACACTCTCCAGTGTTTTTGTGTTTGTGTAGGAGATGAGATTTATACACTGACATATTTCCCCCTCCTCACTTTTATCACGCAATTGTGTCTGTGTCCCAGTCAGAGGATTCATATTAAGGGAATATCTCAATTGCATACTCCTCGCTTCATCTTTCCTCTCTCCTTGTCTCCCTCTCAAAACCCACTGGATGAGAAAGCCAGAGGTCCCTCCCGTCGGACCTTCTCCTCCATTGGATTTTTGAGAAGGAGGTGAGGAGAGAGGATGCAAGAAGTATGCAATTTAGATTCTTTCTGTTTTTAGCTGATAATGATTCCACTCTCCCCACACCGGGACGGCGAGGTGACATCATTCTTTGCGACTTCTTTCAATGATTACAATCACACTGTACAAACCCTTTGAGAAGGGACGGGCCGCTTTGAGGGGTGATGAGGAGATGGTGATAGCATCGGAGGAGAGCACTCCGTGTCCCAGTGTGATGGGTCGCTCTCAGGAATCAGATCCAGCTCCAGGGCCAAAAAAAGAGATGGGGGAATCCTCCTCTCTCACGCCACGGTGATGGGATCCAGCTTGCAGCTTCTCACGACTCCCTCCTTCCCTCGGCACGGCGGCACTCAGCGCACATCTGCAGTCTGGAGGGGCCTCAGTGTTTACATATGGCCAACCATACAACGCCGGCCACAGCACCAAACTCCCTAACCGCCGCCTTTGAACAGAGCAAGTTTATCTGATGAAGCCGTTGTACAAGATAAACTTGACACTTCATTTTCACACAAACATCCCAAAACAAGATAATGAGATCCATGGTAACCCTATAGTTAGTCATTGATGATAGAAGACTGCATGGCACCATCTGTGCCGAAAGCTTTAATAAAAGCCAGTTGATAGGTACCACATTTGATGCCTTTCTCTCATGGCTGGAGCTTTGAACACTATCAAATGGACTGCACCATTTTCAAAGTGTTCTACAACAATGAACATATGTTTCTTGACAATGAGATTATGGGGAAGAGAGGAAAAATGGCTAATGACTTGCGTGTGGGATTTTTATTCATATTTCTTTTATATTTCTCAGGCTGCAAAAGGTCTCTGACGTGACATATCTCTATGGTAGCGTGAACTATGCTTCTGATTGTTTTCTCTCTATTTATATCTCTCTTTCTCTCTCTCTCTCAGACTCAGACCGCAGCACACGGACATTGAGCACCCCCAGCCCTGGCCTCATCCTGCCCACAAAGTCCCCCTCCCTCTCCTCTCCAGCCCTATCCATCAACGGCCATGAGTCCACCTCCCCCTCTGGCTCTGCAGAGACCGTCGCCATGGTGCACACCCAGCCAGGCACCCAGACCCGCTCCCGCCAATCTAAAGGTCAACACTACGCCCCCATCGACCTCCTCCCTGATCATGCCCTCCTGCAGATCTTCTCTCACCTTCCCACCAATCAGCTGTGCTGCTGTGCACGGGTGTGCCGACGCTGGTACAACCTGGCGTGGGACCCGCGCCTGTGGAGCACCGTTCGTCTGACAGGCGAGCTGCTCCATGCCGACCGTGCCCTGAGGGTGCTGACCCACCGGCTGTGTCAGGACACCCCCAACGTGTGTCTGACCCTGGAGACAGTAGTGGCCAGCGGCTGCCGGAGGCTCACTGACCGGGGGCTGCATGCAGTGGCTCAGTGTTGCCCGGAGCTGCGCCGCCTAGAGGTGACCGGCTGCTACAACATCTCCAACGAGGCCGTGTTCGAGGTGGTTTCCTGTTGTCCCAACCTGGAGCACCTCAATGTCTCAGGTAACCATGGGAGGTTGGGGACCAGTTCAGTTCAGAAGTGGTTGGAGACTCTGAATGAGTGAAGAATCAGCTTTTATGCAAATGCTTCACACATGTTCCTATTGTTTTTCACATCGTATATCAGAGGAATGCCCAGTTTCCTGCGGTTATTATAGGGATCGTTATTGATTTGCATTGGCATTTGTGTCCCTTGCCGTTGCAACCATTAAAAACACTTTAACATGACAAATAGTTACACATTATACATGTTTTTGTTTTATTGAACTGTTTATGAATGATAAAACATAATGCAAGTCCTTTATACTGAAAAACTTTGTTTATGCATTGTTTAAAGTACTAAGGGTAAGCAAATTGCTCCAAAATGTCACTTGGTGTTACTCAATTTAAATGAAGGGAAATAACATTGTGAGCAGAATTATTAACCATATCACTTTTGTAATTAATTTTCAATGAATGACTTTAGTTTTTAGCACATGCGGCCTGCGTTTCAGAAAATCCTATTTTATCTAAAATGTCTCATTAGTGTTACTTTTTTTATTTTACCTTTATTTAACTAGGCAAGTCAGTTGTCACTGTAAATTCTTATTTACAGTGACAACCTATCGGGGAATAGTGGCTTGTTCTGCCTTGTTCAGGGGTAGAACAACAGATTTTTACCTTGTCAGCTCAGGGAATCTATCCAGCAACCTTTAGGTTACTGGCCCAACGCTCTGACCACTAGGCTACCTGCTACCCCAAATGTACTACTCCTACTGGTGTCACAATGTTATCATAATGCAATTCTTAAAAATGTAGAGTCATTGTCGGCCCGCAATGGAATTTTAGGAATGCCCATCCATAAAACAGGCAGTTGCATTTGCTTTATTAGTCCTGATTCCTGTGACTGTTCAATTTGGCTGATTTAAGCTCTACATCAGCTACCAAACTTTATCAGGAGTCATCCTAAGACTATTTGCAATGAGAATCCATGTGTTTACACAGCAGAAATGCAAAAGTATTTTGTTTTTCGCTATGACGCAGCTCGTCAAAAATGTACACATACCACTGATTATCATGACAATTTAGCCCACGGGGTGAAACTCCCGGGCAGCAGTTTTGAGTAGCTTGATTTTCCATTGCATATTGTCCATTTTACTTTGACCTGTCCTGTTTTAGGATATATTGTTTGTTAACATGTAATATTCAAATCAAAGCACATTTTTCATTTGATTGGGCACCAGGTTAAACTGTTTTGGTGGTCACCAACCGGTCGATTGCGATCACACTGGGTAGGCAGTGTTCCCATTTTGAACCATTTAATTTGTCTGAAAATACAAACTCCACCTACCGGATGGACCAGGACATCTGTGGCTAAATTGAATGTGTTTACTGCTCTGGCAATTCTAATCGCTCACATCACCGTGCCTAGAGCTTCAATGACCCCGGCCACAGCAAAGTTTGGTACTGGCCTATGTAAGATTTAATAACTTTTTAAACAATGACCAGAGAGAGACTGTCAAAGAATACAGCAAAGAGCTGCTGTATTGAGTGAGTTAATGCGTTTTTATTTAGCACTGTCAACACCGTTTTAATTCAACACTATTACAAAACATAAAACGCGCTTCTCCAAACTTCCACTTGCGCTGCAGCTGTAATGAATGAGTAGCTATCGATAGCCCTGTGTTTATTATTATTAGCATTTCGTTGTTTCTATTTTAATATCGAGGAATATTTCACTGTCTCTGGTCATAGGAACAACATTCATTTTTGCACGAGGCTGATGCGGTGCAACTCAAGTTTTGCCATCAGGTGGAAGACGGTGTACCCTCTCTCTGGTCAGTCTTACCAGAGGAAAGGAAGGAGAGAGCAGAGACCATGAGAGGTCGGACCCTTTGCTGCTCTCTCCTTCCCTCCTCTGAGACTAATTCAGTGCATTCAAGACAACTGGGAACTGTGAAGAAAACTAGATCTGACTCTGAAAAATATATTTAACGGTCATCCAACTCAGAATTCCAAGTTGGAAACTCTGGCATCTTTCTAGAGCTCTAACTTTCCGACCTGAAGATCACTCATGTCATGATTTGACCTCAGATTTTTTTTTTCAGAGTTTCCAGTTGCTTTTAAAGCACCATGACCATCAGATGCAGGTAGCATTAGTCCAGTAAAATAAAATAAAAAATAATTTCAATTAATGCTCAGCTGTGCCTCGCAAGTGCTACACCAACTGATCTGTTTTGTTATCAAAGCTTGAGTTTTGAAATATAATATGGTCTGAGAAGAACAATATTGGCAGGCCAGGCATATAGCAAATATGCTGTGATAATGTATTAGGCCTAATGCACAAACCTTATTCCTACATAACTGTTTTTATTAGGTTAATGTTATGTTTTTTAAGTCATGTTTGTTTTTTAATGAAGCGGTAGATCTCGGCTTGCTTTTTGACTGCGAAAGGGATCTTGTCTCAGAAAAGGTTGGTGACCACTTGGCTATTTGATCTGAGAAATGTGCATGATGTAAAAAGTGTCTGTCTCGTGAGATTTTCATGAATGTAATTTCCAGACTGTAGGCTACAGAAAATGCCACATACTCTTTGTACCGTAGGCTATAGGCTACATGCTTTATGTTAGACCTTTTTTATTTTTTTTTACAAAGTGGGCACTGCTTATCATGGGGCGGCATCAGCGCTCACCTAAATAGCCTATATGCCACTGGGTGAGATAAATTATCACTGTTTTTTAGCAGAATTATGTGATGTATTATGTGTTGTTGGAGGTGCATCTTGGTCAGTTTAGCTCGGGAAATGCCTCCCTTGTCAATCTGCAGCCTTAGGCGGCTGCCTAATCTTGCCTAATGTGCGGGCCGGCCCTGCATCACACACGTCTGTGAACTTTCCTTAAAGAGAAATTCATTTCAGTCCTGGTTTTCTCCCGAAGCTGGGAAAAACATTAAAGGAGCATGGAAGCTCTTCCAGCCATTGGGTCCCTAGTGGGAGAGGAAAGACCTACTTAGCTTTGAAAGCAGGACTCCTTTACCTAACAGGAGTAAGAGGGCTAGTCTGGTGCTTTCATTAAGGAAGTGGCACAACAACAAAAAACATTTACTTTGACTAGGCTTTGGTGACAAAGCAAAGTCAGTGCCATGAGGAAGTAAAGTCCTTTGTTGTAAAAATAGACTTGAATGGTCGTGGTTGTAGGAATAATTAAATGAAGATGTATTTATTTTGCTGGAAAATGTTGGTCCCCTGACGTGTTATTTGTATTCTGAATTTGGTCCATGTCTTTCAAGAAGTATGGTTAGCCATTATAGCAGGTTCTACTTTGGCACCCTCAAGTGGTCTTTTCTCACATAGCTGCAACATTAGTACAAATTATAAGGAAATTGCGTATACTATACTAAGAGAGAATGGTCAGACAACAAAATATGTAAATTGCTTGAAGTTATAGACCAAGACCAGTTACGATTACATGGCTTTTGTAGTCATTCATGAGGTAATCATTGCTGTCTTTGTAATAAGCCATACCCCTTCTGTTCCTCCAGGCTGTTCCAAGGTGACCTGCATCAGCCTCACCCAGGAGGCTTCAGTCCAGCTCTCTCCGCTGCATGGCCAGCAGATCTCCATCCACTACCTGGACATGTCTGACTGTTTTTCCCTGGAGGACCAGGGCCTCCGCACCATTGCCTCCCACTGCCCCCGCCTCACACACCTCTACCTGCGGCGCTGCACGCGTCTCACTGACGAAGCCCTGCGCCACCTGGCTCTGCACTGCCCCTCCGTCAGGGAGCTCAGCCTCAGCGACTGCCGCCTGGTGGGGGACTTCGGGCTGCGCGAGGTGGCCCGCCTGGAGGGCTGCCTGCGCTACCTGAGTGTGGCCCACTGCGGCCGCATCACAGACGTGGGGGTGCGCTACGTGGCTCGCTACTGCCCGCGGCTCCGCTACCTGAACGCGCGGGGCTGCGAAGGCCTCACGGACCACGGCCTGGGACACTTGGCCAGGAGCTGCCCCAAACTCAAGTCCCTGGATGTAGGCAAGTGCCCGTTGGTGTCAGACAGCGGGCTGGAGCAGCTGGCACTGTATTGCCAGGGCCTGAGGAGGCTGAGCCTGAGGGCGTGCGAGAGCGTGACGGGTCGAGGTCTACGGGCCATAGCCGCGAACTGCTGTGACCTGCAGCTGCTCAACGTACAGGACTGCGAGGTGTCGCCGGAGGCACTGCGATTCGTTAGGCGCCACTGCAGACGTTGCGTCATAGAGCACACGAACCCCGGGTTCTTCTGAGAGAGGGATCACTGGATTCACCTTCTGACAAATGGATATGTTTAAATTCCTGCTCTGGGGTTGACCAAGAAGAGGGCTGAGTTGTCAGGACTAGTTGGAAATGGTGTGCAATATCCACTTGTGTATTTTCTTAAGGTAATTTGCATGGTTAATAATGCTGTTCTTTGTGTACACTCACATGGAATGTATTTAACATATTTATCTGTATAAAGGGAGGCAAATGTTTCAATGTATTAGACCTTGTTTGGTATTCCTCTCACATGTCACATTTCGGATGTAACGTTTGCTATGCAATAACATTGAGCACTGGGTACAGATTCATTTCGAATGCCTTCTCTTTACCTTTGTCCATCTTTTGTGCTTCATTTCATCAACTTTAAGGAGACAGATATACACCTTTACATTGTACACATTCCTTTTTGCGCAGGAAGTTATTCCACACCAAACCACTATGAATGTATCACTAGTAAGCTAACCCAATAACCAGCATATCTGGTGACTTCTTAACCCTGTGTTCAAGTCCAGTAGAAAGAAAGGTGTATCTTTGTCAGTCTTAAGTGCTTATAATGTTTCTTTTTTTGTATTTTGTGTGCATATGTACTTTATCAAATCTAATAGACAATCACTTCAATTGAGCTCAATGGTGTCATGCGTCTTGACTATTTTATCTTGCAGAGTACAGTGTATAGACTCAATGTATCGACTCAGTGTACAACTACGTTTTACTACCAAATAGAAAACAAAAGGATTGGTGTTCTTTTGACCAGGAACATGTTGCTGCTACAATTATTCTAATAAACAGCTTTGTAATAAACAATTCTTCAACCATCAGGACATATTTTTTCACACAGAATGAAGTGAAAATAGCCACGAGACGTGACGCCCATGTGGACATGAGTATGCATGAAGTTCATCTGTAGTAGCACTCGCTATTTAGGGCCGTTCAGGTGCTTGAAAAAGCATAGTATCTAATAAATACCGGTGCTACCATAAGTGGCTTGCTACCATATACTGTATCATACACTATATACGGTAACTTAACTGACAGAGGGAGCCGCAGAGAGAGTGCCAGAGATAATCCGTTGAGTTGTTAAACCAAAGGTCATTGTTCTGTGTGTGTCTGCGCATGTGTGACACAGCACTTCACAGCACGCTTCCTGTTTATTCATTCCATTGCTGTGCCATGTTCCCTCATATGGTAAGGACTGTGTGTCACCGCAACTTTGGCCACCATCCTCTAGGGTTGTGCTCCTGTTATAACACACTGACAAAGAAGAGTAGAATAACATTTGAGTACCTGAGTGTTAAACAGTAGTTATTTTCACTGTCTTGTATTGTAGCTACATGTCTTCTTCTCTGTTCTTCTGTTATGTTTAAGTAGAAATTGGAATTTCAATCACTGACTGACAACCAATGACAATTAACACTGATAGTCAATGGTTTGTGTGTATGTGAGTGTGTGCGTGTTTATGATTCATTTGAATGCCTATGTAATGTATGTGTTTTCATCAGTCTGAATTTCTCCTTCTCTCTGAAAGTAACAACCATGATGAAACAGTTTCTGTTGACTTTTTGCCTGGCCGTAGACCTTTTCAGCACTTTGTTAGCTCAAACAGGTACATATTGCATTACAGATGTTGTCCTTATTTAACCTACAACCTGATTCTACTCCCCTCCTTTTTACCTATTGGTCAATATGACTTCAAGTCTTACTGACAGACACGTATGTACTTCTAGAGGCTTCTAGCCCTTTGGTAACCCTAAAGAGTGGTAGTGTTCGTGGGCAGTACAGGACAGTGAAGGGCACAGAAAAGGTAGTGGAGGAGTACCTGGGGATTCCCTTTGCCCCCCCCCCCTTGGGCTCGCTGAGTCTGACTGCTCCTTTGCCTGCTGAGCCCTGGGAGGGAGTGAGAGATGGCACCAAACTACCCCTTACTCAGGTTATGGTTTGGATCCATGGGGAAGCTTAGCTGTGGGTGGAACCTTCCAATATGATGGATCGGCTCTGGTGGCCTATCAGAATGTGGTTGTGGTTGTCATTCAGTATCGCCTTAGCATCCTGGGTTTCTTAAGGTATGACCTTGACAACATTTCACCAGTGTTACTCTACATTTACTCCAATTCGCATTAAGTGCCTTAAACTCTAACTGAACTATAGTATGTTTTACAATGGTGCCTTGAATGTTCATTTGATGTGCCAGCTGTGCCAAAACAACATTACAACACCAGATGTATTGTTTATTTGCTTCAAGTACAGGAGACAAACATGCAGGTGGTAACTGGGGCTTCTTGGACCAGATTGCCAGCCTTCAGTGGGTTCGTGATAATATAATGGATTTTGGGGGAGACCCAGACTCAGTCACCATCTTTGGACAATCTACCTGGGGCATTAGTGCCTCCATGCTGGTAGGTATGAGAAAGACAATGTGACACAGCAGTGAGATGGTCAGGTACAGAAGAGGTGTGGTTGAATTTATACCTCACAGTGTAAACCATCAAAACCAAAGAGAGTAGAACTGTTTGATCCAATGGCTCTGTCTATCACATGATAGGTGTTGTGTCTGTTAGCTGAGGGCCTGTTTCCCAGAGCCATCCCTATGAGTGGAGTGGCACCACTGGAGGCCCATTACACCAACAACTCACTGGCCAACGCCAAGGTACTCATGAATACCTATGTAACACAGCATCCAGGTCCACACCCACCCTGCCCCCATTAATGCGGGTACAAAACAAACCATTGGTTACAATATGAATAACATGATGGCCCTGACTATGATCTAAAATAGTAACCAGTCTTCTCTGAGAGGGTTTGTTCATGGCAGGTGAATTCTTCTCCCATTCCAGATGATGGCCAATCTGTCAGAGTGTGATGACAGCACTACTGAGAAGATTGTGCAGTGCATCAGAGGGAAGTATGAGGTCATTCTGTTCTGTTTGATGTGGCTTATGTTTGGCATGTTGGTCTATTATCATATGCACCGAAGCTAACAAAAATATCTGTATTTTAGGTTCAGGCATTCTTGGGCCCTGCCATTGATGGTGTGTTCCTGAAAGGGCCTCCTGGAGAGGTTTTGAAGAACAAGGAGTTCCTGAAGGTTCCTATGGTTGTAGGGGTGGTCAACCATGAATTTGGATGGATTATGGCTCAGGCAAGCTCATTGGCTTTTATATCTTGTTGTGAGATTTTCTTTAAGACAACATTCTTGTGGTCATCAGATCAGATCAGATCAGATTACTGTACCTGTATCACATTTCCGATATCTTCACCTCTGTTGCAGTCTAACTGTTGTTTCTGATGCCATAGTTTTTTGCACCTCTGGGTTGGGTTGATGGCATAGAGAAGCAGTCTGTGGTATCCGTGATGGATATTTTCTTCCCAGTTTATGTAAGTTCTCCATCCACTTATATACTTCCTTTGAACTCACGAAAATTGGCCTACAGTGCATTTGGAAATTATTCAGACTCGTTACAGACATATTCTAATATGAATTAATTGTTTTTTCCCTCATCAATCCACACACAATACCCCATAAAAACAGGTTTTTAGAAATGTTTCTAAAGTTATATAAAAAAAACTGAAATATTATATTTACATAAGTATTCAGACCCTTTACACTGTACTTTGTTGAAGCACGTTTGGCAGCGATTACAGCCTTGAGTCTTCTTGCGTATGACGCTACATGCTTGACACACTTGTACATGGGCAGTTTCTCCCATTCTTCACTGAAGATCTTCTCAAGCTCTGTCAGGTTGGATGGGGAGCATCGCTGTACAGCTATTTTCAGGTCTTTCCAGAGATGTTTGATCAGGTTTAAGTCCGGGCTCTGGCTGGGCTACTCAAGGACATTCAGAGACTTGTCCTGTAGCCACTCCTGCGTTGTTTTGGCTGTGTGCTTAGGGTGGTTGTCCTGTTGGAAGGTGAACCTTCGCCCCAGTCTGAGGTCCTGAGCACTCTGGCGCAGGTTTTCATCAAGGATCTCTCTGTACTTTGTTCCATTCATCTTTCCCTCAATCCTGATTAGTCTCCCAGTCCTTGCCGCTCAAAAAAAATCCCCACAGCATGATGCTGCCACCACCATGCTTCACCGTAGGGATGGTGCCAGGTTTCCTCCAGATGTGACGCTTGGCATTCAGGCCAAAGAGTTCAATCTTGGTTTCATCAGACCAGAGAATCTTGTTTCTCATGGTCTGAGAGTCTTTAGGTGCCTTTTGGCAAACTCCAAGCGGGCTGTCATGTGCCTTTTACTGAGGAGTGGCTTCCGTCTGGCCTGATTGGTGGAGTGCTGCAGAGATGGTTGTCCTGGAAGTTTCTCATCTTCTCCACAGAGGAACTCTGGGGCTCTAACAGAGTGACCATCGGGTTCTTGGTCACCTCCCTGACCAAGGCCCTTCTCTCCCGATTGCTAAGTTTGGCCGGGTGTTCAGCACTAGGCAGAGTCTTGATGATTCCAAACTTCTTCCATTTAAGAATGATGGAGGCTACTGTGGTCTTGAGGACCTTCAATGTTGCAGAAATGTTTTCGTACCCTTCCCCAGATCTGTGCCTTGACACAATCCTGTCTCGTCGCACTACTGACAATTCCTTCGACCTCCTGGTTTGGTTTTTGCTCTGACATGCACTGTCAACTGTGGGACCTTATATAGACAGGTGTGTGCCTTTCTAAATCATGTCCAATCAATTTAATTTACCACAGGTGTACTCTAATCAAGCTGTAGAAACATCTCGAGGATGATCAATGGAAACAGGATGCACCTGAGCTCAATTTTGAGAATCATAGCAAAGGTTCTGAATACTTATGTAAATAAGTATTCTGTTTTAGTTTTTTTATATATTTGCAAAACATTTTAAAAACCTGTTTTCGCTTTGTCATTATGGGGTACTGTGTGTTGATTGATGAGGAAAAACATTTAATTTAATCCATTAGACAAGGCTGTAACATAACAAAATGTGGAAAAAGTAAAGGGGTCTGAATACTTTCCGAATGCACTGTATATTGATAGGACTAAATTGAAATGTTTCATACAGAATAAATATTAAATGCATAAGCATGGTAGCAATTGAAAGGGAATAGTTTGGAGTATTAGACAAAAGTTGAGGATACAACAGTTCACCTGGCACAAGACTGAATCCAAACATTACACTGTTAATTTTACGTGCATTTTACATTTACTGTACTTTTCGACGCATTTGTTGATAACGAAATCAGAAAATACTCTGGATAAATTCAGTAACATGATAAGAATATTCCTGGAAAAGTGATAGAATAATTTGTATGTTTAAGATAATGACTAAAGTATTCCACCCTGAAACCATATAATTGTATGAAATGTGTTAAGAGCCATACATCAATAATGTGTGTTACTAGGCCACTGTGATACTATTTCGCAATATGAGCTGGGTATAGTTGAGACATTCAAGGACAACTGAACTGTCGACTTGCGATAACGTTGAAACTAATAACTGGAAAGAGGCCTCCCCACCCTAGGGAGGAGAAAAAATGTTAGAAATGGCTAGGCGTGCAGAAGATGAAGAAACATGTTGCAGAAGGGTGATAAACAATGTATGTGAATTGTGGAAAAATACAGCCCACCTAAAGAGAGGTGGAGTTTCTACTGATGTGAGTTCATTTGTGTGTGTGTGTACTATAAAAAGATTGTGTTCTCATTTTGAAGTCAGAGTGCTCTCTGAATAAAGTATTGATCTATTGCAGACTGGGACTTTGTCTATTTCTTCATTAACCAGGGCCTTACAACCTCTGGGAATTGGTCAAAGCTATAGTGACAGTTGAGTTCATCCATTGGGATAAAAATTCTCGTGACAAAAAGTGGGGTAGGTGCAACGTAAGACAAGGGTTTGAGTGAGAGGACTAACTGGTGTCTCCAAGTGGCCACACAAGTAATTTCAATGCACTTTTATGACTCAAAGAAGGCTTTTCAACTATAAAGTGCTTTTTTGAGCCTTCCTAGCTGTGCAGTTGAGGAACTAGAGCAAGCACACTTGACGTTGTTTTGTTTGGAACACAACCCTGCAATCACACAATTATTGTTGTTTCCGCAATCCAAAAACGGACCATTATAAATTGCATCCTGGGTCAGGTGGGCATCATTTGAAAGCTTGTTCTATTGCCGACATGACTAGCTAAGTTTTCAAATAAGATCTTATAGTGTTAGGCTTTCACAAGGCAATGCAGAGAAACGGATCAAAATCTTGGTGCACATAGAAAGTGGTTCCGCGGCAAATGTTGTTACAACAGGCAAACATCTCATTTTGTTCAGAACAACCCACGGTATGACATATTGTAACTGAACATCAAACATAGTGATCATAAACATTGACACCGTATATGACATGAGTTTTATGATATGGAAATGGGAAGTGCACATTTAGACTCAAGTGGGGTTTGGTTTGCTTGTTTGACATCAAAGCGATATTTATTATAATCCTCAACGTCATCTTTCAAAATACATTGAGTCCTCTTAATTTACAGCATTTCCCTCGTTTCCTTCACTCAGTCAACAAAAAAATAGCAAAAGTACCCCAATTAGAGGGAGGGACTGGGGCAACTTCTTGTCACGTACAGTGCTCAAGTTCAGAACAGCTGTCAGTCAAAACCCATACAGTGCTGTGAAGCGCAGAGCCTGAGCTCTGATGTCGTTTATAGCATGCTACCGTACAGCCACTGCGTTCCAATTTAGGTGCTTATCAGTGCCCAAATCTGTCATTTTTAACCCGTATACGGGTACAAGTGTAAAGGGATACACCAATAGTTCATTCCACTGGTTGTTAGATTGCAATAGGTGGACAAAAAGTCAACATTTTATAGCTAGAATCCTTCATTGCTACATACATTTTTGGAATTATAAATGAATGATATACTGCATACCCATAGATTCTTGAAGAATGTAGCTTATAAATTCCTATTGAGTTTAGTTTAACGGTTGCACCCCATCAGAACCCAAAATATAAGCTTGTTTTACTCCAATGTTTGTAAACAATGTAAATGTATAGCCTCAAAACATGGTTAAAACTATCATTTCTATATCATAGAGGGTCAGTCCTTGCATCCATAGCTGTCTATGAATTTGAGAGTGGTTACCGATATCTAGGGCCATGCCTCAGCTTTTTACCAAAACAGAGGCGGTGTTACACTTTGTTATTATTTCAATTAAGGATTATAGCTTTAAAGGATGCAATCATCACTGTGTTAACTCTCCATCCAGAGATTATATACATACTGTGTGTTGTCTCCTGATGGACCGATCAGTGAAGAGGACTAAGAGTTAAGCAGGATAGCGATGGCATACATGGCCAACTTCGCACGCACTGGGTGTAATCTTTAATTTCCTTTCATGTTTTTTTTGTCCATTCCCTAAGAGTATCATGAGATATTTCTTAAATGTTGTTTCTTTCTCTCAGGTCTCCCAATGAGCTGGGGTTGGTGGAGTGGACTCCCTTTGACCACACCGAGAGTTATCTGAACCTGGGCTTGGAGCAGACAGTGGGCCTGGGACTGAACCAGAACAGGTCCCACTTCCTGAATGTAGTCCTGCCCCAGAAACTCTCAATCCACCAGACAGCCAATGAGGAGCTCTAAATCTCTGGGCTTTACCATATATGGACCCTTCAATTAACACATGATCAACAATTAATTTGGTAACACTTTGGCTACAGGACATTCTGAAATCCATTGGAATATTGAATACATTATGTTGTATAAACATGCTTTTTAAATACTGTGGCTGTAAAAATACACATGTACCTTGTACAATGGATGAATAAAGATGTAAAAGATTACAGTCCTTGTAAATTATGTTGAATAAATGTGTTATGACGGCTGTTATGATTGATACTGCAACACTCATATAGTGTTGCATTTTAAGGCCCCCTGGTTTGGACACTGAAGAGTTAACTTCCTTTAATAAAAGTCTTCTCCAGCATTTGTTCATTTACAAACACACAAATATGTATACCTACATAGGACAGGATAACTCCACACAGGCAGAAAGCACCATTAACTATTAAAACCACGAAGCGCGAAAGACTTTCCAAACACCCACGTCTAGTGCATTTTAGGAAAGCAGATTAATAAATAAAGCAAACAGTAGGCTACAAATCTCATGAAAACAAAAGTGCTTCTCCTTGCACCTTTTGATAGTTCAAATTTCTGTCGTACAAAATCAAGTTAAATTCAGATTATTATAACTTCTTATGGGTTGAGAAATACATTTCAGATTGCCAGCTACATAACTAACCAATAAAACCCAATAGAAATAAATCATCAACATTGCAGGTCCACTTTAGTATATGTTAGCTGTATTAGCTATAACATGGTGAAATATAACCCCCCAATTCCATTTACAAAAGGTATGGCATTGACAAAGTTTGATATGACTGACAAAGTTAATTCACAAGATTGTTTATGTAATTTAAATAGGCTGTCCATTTGTAGGGTAATACAAACCCTAGTTAACTTTTCAACCTCATTTTCCTTATCTCCAGTACCACACCAGAGTCTACATATGTGAAAATTGACCAGTGTTAACTAGTGTTGATTTTTCAGTGTAACATTTCTAGTGTTGATTCAAGAGTTAAATTAACTCTGTAAATTGTTAAATTAACATAAAAAAGAACCCCAGGGTTGGTGTTAATAACCAGCGTTCAACCAAAATCACACCCATCATTATCACATTTCCCAGTATTCTCTATTGCAGGTAGATTTTTTTACTTTTCTTGTAACAACATCTATGTTTTTTCATTTACATTGATCGATGAATTAATATTTTGTTACTCAAAAATAATTTATATGTTTTTTCTAAACTGTTCCAGTCTGTTACTTGGACTTGGTTGTTCCACTTTACAGTAGATGTTAAAGGTAGTCTCATATCTTAGTCTTTCCAAACCTGGCAGTCAATCTGAATGCAGGTTGAAGGTGAATGATAAAAAAAAGGTTGGATATCCCCACTGGAATCCAATAGGAATTAAATATCACTTTGCAAGCCAGCATAATGTGACTTGCAGGCCTAATGTGGCCTGTAAACTATGAGTTTCAGGCCACTGAATTAGGGTAAAACTAGGCTCTCAAAAGAAGGCACTATGAAATACGTATTGTCTTAAAGAATAAAAAATGTATTTAACATATTGACTTAGGAGTCTACGTCAAGATCACTTTGAGTCAAAATGCAAGCTGAGATCTACTGCTCAGATTGTTTTGAACATGACTTAAAAAACATAAGCCTATGCAACATTAACCTATTAAAAACAGTACTGGAGCAATGAGGTTTGTGCAATGAGCTAAAGGCCCAATACATTATCACTGCATATTGGCTTTGCTTGAAATTCCCTGCCAATTCATTGTTGTTCAAACCATTTTTTTTAAATTAAATTTAAAATTTTAAGGTAGGATATATGATCACACTGGTAATAGATCAGTTGTAATTTTTTGAATTTGTATTTTACCCCCCTTTTTCTCCCCAATTTCGTCATATCCAATTACGATCTTGTCTCATAGCTGCAACTTCTAAAAATGCTCGGGAGAGGCGACGGTCGAGTCATGCGTCCCCCAAAACATGACCCGCCAAACTGCGCTCCTTAACACCCTTTCCTCCACTGACACTGATCAAAAAGGGGCAAGTCTTCCAGTTGATGGCGAAACTCCAGTTGGACCGCATTATTTCAGCCTCATGCACAAATTCATGCTGTTACTCCTACGAACAGAGAAAGTGAAATATTCCTCGATATTGAAAAAGACCCAAGCCGCTAATAATAACGACGCAAGCCTATCGATACACTTTCCTACTCATTTCTTACAGCTGCAGTGATGGTTGTAGCACGAGTGGAAGTAAGAAGAACGAGCATTTTATAGCTTATATAGCCAAAGTGTTGAATAAAAAGTGTTGACAGTGCGGAGTAAGAACTTAAACATGAACAACAGTTGAAGTCAGAAATTTACATACACCAAATACATTTAAACTCAGTTTTTCACAATTCCTGACATTTAATCCTAGTAAAAATTCCCTGTCTTAGGTCAGTTAGGATCAACAGTTTATTTTAAGAATCTGAAATGTCAGAATAATAGTAGAGAGAATGATTTATTTCAGCTTTTATTTCTTTCATCACATTCACAGTGGGTCAGAAGTTTACATACACCCAACTAGTATTTGGTAGCATTGCCTTTAAATTGTTTAACTTGGGTCAAACTTTTCAGTTAGCCTTCCACAAGCTTCCCACAATAAGTTGGGTGAATTTTGGCCCATTCCTCCTGACAGAGCTGGAGTAACTGAGTCAGGTTTGTAGGCCTCCTTGCTCGCACACACTTTTTCTGTTCTGTCCACAAATTTTCTATAGGATTGAGGTAAGGGCTTTGTGACAGCCACTCCAATACCTTGACTTTGTTGTCCTAAAGCCATTTGCCACAACTTTGGAAGTATGCTTGGGGTCATTATCCATTTGGAAGACCCATTTGCGACCAAGCATTAACTTGCTGACTGATGTCTTGAGATGTTGCTTCAATATATGCACATTATTTTCTTTCCTCATGATGCCATACATTTTGTGAAGTGCACCAGTCCCTCCTGCAGCAAAGCACCCCCATAAACATGATGCTGCCACCCCTGTGCTACCCGGTTGGGATGGTGTTCTTCGGCTTGCAAGCCTCCCCCTTTCTCCTCCAAACATAACGATGGTCATTATGGCCAACATTTCAATTTTGGTTCATCAGACCAGAGAACATTTCTCCAAAAAGTAGGATCTTTGTCCCCATGTGCAGTTGCAAACCGTAGTCTGGCTTTTTATGGCGGTTTTGGAGCAGTGGCTTCTTCCTTGCTGAGCGGCCTTTCAGGTTATGTCGATATAGGACTTGTTTTACTGTGGATATAGATACTTTGTACCTGTTTCCTCCAGCATCTTCACAAGGTCCTTTGCTGTTGTTCTGGGATTGATTTGCACTTTTCGCACCAAATTACGTTCATCTCTAGGAGACAGAACGCGTCTCCTTCCTGAGCGATATGACGGCTGCATGGTCCCATGGTGTTTATACTTGCGTACTATTGTTTGTACAGATGAGCATAGTACCTTCAGGCATTTGGAAATTGCTCCCAAGGATGAACCAGACTTGTGGAGGTCTACAATAAAAAAATGTAGGTTGGCTGATTTCTTTTGATTTTCCCATGATGTCAAGCAAAGAGGCACTGAGTTTGAAGGTAGGCCTTGAAATACATCCACAAGTAAACCTCCAATTCACTCAAATGATGTCAATTAGCCTATCAGAAGCTTCTAAAGCCATGACATAATTTTCTGGAATTTTCCAAGCTGTTTAAAGGCACAGTCAACTTAGTGTATGTAAACTTCTGACCCACTGGAATTGTGATACAGTGAATTATAAGTGAAATAATCTGTCTGGAAACAATTGTTGGAAAAAATGACTTGTGTCATGCACAAAGTAGATGTCCTAACCGACTGCCAAAACTATAGTTTGTTAAGAAGAAATTTGTGGAGTGGTTGAAAAATGAGTTTTAATGACTCCAACCTGAGTGGATGTAAACTTCCGACTTCAACTGTATTTGCTGTATTCAATGACAGTCTCACTCTAGTCATGATTTGAAATCTCACAGTATCAACTTCGCTGTAGCATTTTTTTTTTTACACCTGCTATGTTGCTGCAGACAAATCTGAGAAATCCAATTGACCAGCGTTAGGCTTATAGTGCACTTAATTTGCTCTCTGGGCCCGCCGGGAAGTCGGATTTGTACCTTTGGACACATTAAATGGTGCTAAATTGCAACACTCCACCTACCCGGCACACAGGGCAGCTGAATCGGATGCACCTACCACCAACAGCACAATGCAAAAATCAGGATCGACTAGAAATGCCTTGGAGATTAACCATTTGATGACTGACTGGTTAGTGACCACTGACTTAGGATCTCAGTTGTTGAAGGCCACATGACTGAAAATAAATTATTATAACAGCCATCTCTCTGTCACTAGCAAACACATTCATGGGTAACTCTAAAGTTAATGTGGGGAAATATGCAAATAAGGCTTAAAAACCTACAGCAGGGCTTTTAAATTCTGGTCCTAGAGGGCCGAAACATTTTTGGATTTGAATTTTTGTATGGTTCTTCAAAGAACCATCCCATGAAAATGGTTCCCCTATGGTATCGCTGTTCTATTGTGCTGGAGATAATGAAAATTAGGTTGCTAAAGGGTGCAATTGTTATTTAAGATAAAAGTAGATACTATGGAAATGATTAAATTGTAAGAACTTCTGTAAAGAATGGAAGCTATGCCGAATGGAAGCTATGCCTGGGGCTGCTTGATGACACTTCAAATATTAGTTCATGGTTCCATGATGGAATAATATCCATTTATACTCTTGACGACCACGCCTTGGTCACTGCTGATTGGACAGTATTACCAGCAGGCGCCACAAGCTGTGTCTGGGTGGGAAATGCAGTACTGGATCTTAGACCTGAGGAGAGTGAGAGGTGTCTTTAGTGTTGCTTCAAATAAGCATACATAAACACACACGTATGCACACACACAGACAATTCTCCAGTGTTAACAAAAACTAAATTAACACTGAGTCTGTGGACCCATATAGACAACGGAACAGTGTTAAATGAACACACTGCTTAGTGTAATGTCTTATTCAAATAATTCCAAGAGTGCCTTGCATTTTCAAGTAAATTTTAGAGTTACCACCCATGGCTGCTTCATTCATCCATCTTCGGTCCTACGGAGTTCACCAAGTGAGACCTAAAGAACCATGTTTTCATCTTTTTTTAAATAAAATGATCACAATACCTACCATACGGCTTGATTTTGAGAGCCTAGTTTTCCTCTAAAACAGGGGCCTGAAACTCATACACATCACTTTGTGGTATAAAGGATGACCTTAAAGGGTACAACTACAGTGACAAGTGTTTGTACGCCTTTAGGAACAAATCAAAACCTTTTTTTCTTGAGTAATATAATGGTTTTCTGGCCTGGAAGTTTTGTTATACTGTCTTGCAAGGTGATGTGTAACTCCTGTTGGAATCCAACCAGTGTGGGGATATCCAACTTTGGAAATATTTTATCACCCGCAACCTGTATTCAGAATGACTGCCAGAATTGGGAAAACTAAGCTACGAGTACCTAAAGCACCTAAACTACACAGAACAAAAATATAAATGCAACGTGTAAAGTGTTGGTGCCATGTTTCATGAGCTGAAAACACATTTTCCAGATGCACAAAAAGCGTATTTCTCTCAATTGTTTTGCACAAATTTGTTTACATCACTGTTAGTGAGTATTTCTACTTTGCCAAGGTAATCCATTGACCTGACAGGTGTGGCATATCAAGAAGCTGATCAAACAGCATCTCATTACACAGGTGCACCTTCTGCTGGTGACAATAAAAGGCCACTCTAAATGTGCAGTTTTGTCACACAATACAAGGCTACAGATGTCAGAAGTTTTGAGGGAGCGTGCAATTGGCATGCTGACTGCAGGAATGTCCACCAGAGCTGTTGCTAAAGAAATAAATGTTAATTTCTCTACCATAAGCCGCCTTCAACGTCGTTTTAGAGAATTTGGCAGTACATCCAACCAGCCTCACAACCGCAGACCACATGTATGGCTTCGTGTGGGCGAGCAGTTTGCTGATGTCAATGTTGTGAACAGTGTCCCATGGTGGCTGTGGAGTTTTGGTATGGGCAGGCATAAGCTTCAGACAATGAACACAATTGCATTTTATTGATGGCAATTTGAATGCACAGAGATACCGTGACGAGATCCTGAAGCCCATTGTCCTCCACCGCCATCACCTCATGTTTCAGCATGATAATTCACGTCCCCATGTCGCAAGGACCAGTACACAATTCCTGGAAGCAGAAAATGTCCCAGATCTTCAATGGCCTGCGTACTCAACATACATGTAACCCATTCGCACAGCCGTTGAAGAGGAATAAGCCACAATCAAAAGCCTGATTAACAAGGAGATGTGTCACGCTGCATGGAGTAAATTGTGATTCTGATTCATGCCCCTACCTTTGTTTTTAAGGTATCTGTGAACAACAGGTGCATATCTGTATTCTCAGTCATGTGAAATCCATAGATTGGGGCCTAAAGAATGTATTTCAATTGACTGATTTTCTTATATGAACTCAATAAAATCTTGGAAATTGTTGCACGTTGCATTTATATTTTTGTTCAGTATAGAACGACCATTTCAGTAACCGGTGCAATAAATACAAGAAACATATTGGATTAGTTTAGAAGATGTTAGTAATTTGGTTCAAGGTGATGTGTATGAGTTTCAGGCCCTTGAATTAGGGTAAAACTAGGACTTCAAAATAAGGCCTTATGAAATACGTACACTCATGTACGTACACCCATGAAAAATAAACTACCGGGCCCCTAACATAGAAATCAGAATGTTTCAGATTAAAATAACATACTGAACAATATGTGTTATTAAATGTACTAACTATAAGCTTCTGCTGCTCTGTACTACAATTGTGCAGATTCTAGTTTCCACCTTCATCCTTTGCCTATATTAACACTATTGCAAACAATTTTGGTTCCTAATGTTAACAAAAGCTGTCTGTGTCATGGGATTTTTTTATGCTTTATTATACATAATTCACATTTGGTGACTTATTTTTTAATATATGGTATTGTGGTCAGTTTTAATTTAGAAATTACCAATGATCCATGTTTCAGATTAAATAATTTATTACCAATTATTATAAACAAGGCTAACCCTCTTTTGCCCTATGCATCATTTCTAAATATATGCCTAAATAACATACCCCAAATAAAATAAAAATCCTGAACTATGTGGACTGCAGGCATAAATGTGGTACCTACAGAGAACAAGCATCGGTGAAACTACAACTGTAGTGTCAAGACATTATGTGGGTATTCCTGAGTAAATTCAACAGGAGATAAACCATGGCAGAAAATACTCTGAAACAGTATTTTGACCATCCCCGGGCAGGCTTGGGTAGAACAGGTTAAGGCATTTATCCTTGTGTTTGTTCCCTGTAAACAAAACTCAAGAGGTTACACTGCACCAAGAGCCCCAGCGTCAAGCCTTCTTGTGAGCAAACTCCTTTATAATGTCTTTAAAGTTTCATTTTCTAGCTAACTGCTTTTCAATTGAAAGGATGGCAAGGCTGTTCAACCTGTCTTGGCACATTGTAGAGCTTTATAAGTTTCAGCTTACTGAAGGCACGTTCACCTCCAGCAACTGTTACAGGTCATTGTACAGAAGATTCACAGTGCAATGCACACGTCTCCAAAAATGCTCTGTAGCTGCATCTTGTGGATGGCATTTAGCTTTACAGGAGAACGACTATCTGAAAAAGTAGCACCATATCCTCTTTTAGATGTCACACTTCATTTTCAAATCCATCTGAGATCTTTGGAGTACTTGTTTCTCAATTTGTGGCAAGATACACAAATTTGGTTTTCAGTCATTTCCTAAATGTAAGTATTGGTGAAAACTCCTCGCATATAGCTGCAATCGTGTGAAACCGTGTGTCCAAATGACTGATTATACTATCCAGAGCCACATCAAACACTATGTTGCGAAATCCAGTGTCTGACTTCTTTTCATTTGCTATGTCATCTTCGGTCTCATCAGGGAAACGTTTTCTTTTTTTCTGGCGGCTCCTCTGTTCACTGTGAAACTGAGTAGTTACACCCATTTCATTTTCCACCATGGAGGATTCTGCCAGAAGAGTGTCCCATTGATTACGCAGAGCCTTATTTCTTCCTTCCTGTAGTGCCTTAATGTGAGCTGCGTCAGTGTCCAGAGAAATATTTCCGGACTGAAGAATTAGGCTTCTATTCTCAATAAACTGCAAAACTTTTTCCCAGAAAGTGAGCAAGAAGATTGCCTTGAAAGACATGAAGTAGCTTTTCAGACCTCAGACTTGGCTTCGTATGTCAGGCTGCAGTTGGCAAGAAGCATGTCTAGGGCCTTGATGAGAGGCGGTAAATGAGTTGCCACTGGTCGGACCGCAGAAATATGCGCACACCGTCGCGTGTCTGAAAGGCGGTTAAGACAGCAGCCAGTCTTTTCCTTGAGAATGGCCCATCGCTCTGGGCTGGCACTGAACAGATTGTAAAGACGATTCACTAAAAAGGTTGATACTTCTGGGCACAACTGAGCTGAATGTACACCCACAAGATTAAGAGTATGGGAGGCACAAGGTGAGTATGTGGCCAGTGGATTCTTTTGCAGTATGTGTGCTTGAACTCCCTTCACTTCCCCTGACATATTTGCACCTTTATCATAGCCTTGACCATGGCAATCTGCGATGTCAATACCATGCCCTTCCAATGCACTCAAAATCATTTCAGAAATTTCACTGCCTGTCTTTCTAGCAGTCTTTAAATTCAATAAAATGTTAAATTATTTCCCATTCAACTGATCCCTGGACTTCATCTTTGTGTACATCTCACCAATAATACATTTAGCTCAGTATGGGAAATGTCTGGATTTGCATCACATATAACCGAGTAATAGATTACATCTTCTCTTTCATAGTATTGTTTTCAAAACCCTTTGACCACATATTCCTATGAACTCGTTTTGTCTCTCAGGGCTGTGAGGTAATGAGTCAGCCGTGCTCCTTTCTTTTTGTCTCTGACTTTCTGTAAGTGCTCATGTAATAGCGTGTCATAATTTGATAACAGTTCAAGTAAGCCTAGGTAATGTCCAGTATGCACATCATCAAGATTGCTTGTTCAATCTCTTCTGTCACAATAGCCCCGGAATGGCTAATTCCTAGATGCTAAGTACAGTGTCACATCCAAAATCCTTTCTAGAAGTGCTCTGTTTTTATACATTTCTGACTGAATTTGTTTCTGCAGCTGACTGTCTATACATGTAGCCGTTTTAACGGTATGCTGCAGATTTTTCCATTTCCAGTAACAGTTCTTGTGAGACACACCATCCTCATGCTCTGGTAGTTTGTCATACATTCTCCACCATTTCACTGACGATATCTTATAGCCATCCTTACTATTCAGAGAACTGGGTGATGGTTTACTTTGCTCATGAGAAAAAAGAACACATGGAATGCAATATGCCTTTACACTCTTACTATAAATAAGCCAGTCTCTCTGCACCTTTTCTCTTCCGTTTGCTGACTTACTATACTGTAAATAATTGGGGAATGGCTTGCCTTCTGAGTATGGGGGCATGATTTTATACAGTTCTGTCTCCTCACCACACCTGTTGGCTAGTCTGCGAACAATAGCTTCTCTTTCATGGTATTGTACCTTCTCTGGCCACAGTGCTGGATCATCTAAAACCTCATCTTCCTCACTTTGAATCTGTCCATACATATATTTCCCTTATTACTTGCTTGTTCAATCTCTTCTGTCACTCCTTCACTGGCACTGCTGCTACTCTTTAACTCCTCTTCCTCCTCCCTGCTCTCCTCTGCATCAGAGTCTGTCTGACAGCTTTCTGCTGAGATTCTGTCTACCTGGGGTTCTCTAGGCACTAGGAAGTGAGTAAACAAAGGGAATTTTAGGTTTAATGTTCGCTCCTACAAAAGGTTAGCATACTAAAAATCCACTACTGAAAGAAAAAACATTTTAATAGTATACATATCAAATAGACACACTTAAATACGTATTCTAAGTCATCATGTGCCTAACTTTACAATTTAAAACTGGTCTAGTTATGCTGCTGCTACAAAACTGCCTCACCTCCAAGGTCCACTGTTCAACTTCATGTAGTAGACACACGTTGGGATCTTTGTCTACAGCGGTAGTAGTAGTAGCATCTACCGTATGGCTAGGTAGGCTACATGTTAGGTTTTCATTTTAGTCTAGCTAGCTAACAAATATCACGCAAATATTGGGGAATACAGTTATAATAATAGCTAATTAGCTAGCCATAGCTGGTAGTGGTAGCTCATAATCCTCATGTTAATAATTACTGCTCTGACCGAGCCGAGTGAGTACACGGTAGGCAGCTACCTGTAGCTAGCAAGTTATCAAGCTAGCTACTGTACACTACTGTTCAAAAGTTTGGGGTCACTTAGAAATGTCCTAGTTTTTGAAAGCAAAGCAAATTGTTTGTCCATTAAAATAACATCAAGATATCCCTATTTGGTAAAAGACCAAGGCCATATTATGGCAAGAACAGCTCAAATAAGCAAAGACAAACGACAGTCCATCTTTACTTTAAGACATGAAGGTCAGTCAATATGGAAAATGTAAAGAACTTTGAAAGTTTCTTCAAGTGCAGTCGCAAAAGCTATCAAGCGCTATGATGAACTGGCTCTCATGAGGACCGTCACAGGAATGGAAGACCCAGAGTTACCTCTGCTGCAGAGGATACGTTCATTAGAGTTACCAGCCTCAGAAAAAGCAGCCCAAAACGCTTCACAGAGTTAAAGTAACAGACACATCTCAACATCAACTGTTCAGAGGAGACTGTGTGAATCAGGCCTTCATGGTCAAATTGCTGCAAAGAAACCACTACTAAAGGACACCAATAATAATAAGATACTTGCATGGGCCAAGAAACATGAGCAATGGACATTAGACCGGTGGAAATTTGTCCTTTGGTCTGGAGTCCAAATTGGAGATTTTTGGTTCCAACCGCTGTGTCTTTGTGAGATGCAGTGTGGGTGAACTGATCTCCGCGTGTGTATGTCCCACCGTAAAGCATGGAGGAGGAGGTGTGATGGTGTGGGGGTGCTTTGCTGGTGACACTGTCAGTGATTTATTTAGAATTCAAGGCACACTTAACCAGCATGGCTACCACAGCATTCTGCAGTGATACGCCATCCCATCTGGCTTGGGCTTAGTGGGACTATCATTTGTTTTTCAACAGGACAATGACCCAACACACCTCCAGGCTCTGTAAGGGATATTTGACCAAGAAGGAGAGTGATGGAGTGCTGTATTAGACGACCTGGCCTCCACAATCCCCCGACCTCAACCAAATTGAGATGTTAGGGATGAGTCGGACCGCAGAGTGAAGGAAAAGCAGCCAACAAGTGCTCAGCATATGTGGGAACTCATTCAAGACTGTTGGAAAACCATTCCAGGTGAAGCTGGTTGAGAGAATGCCAAGAGTGTTCAAAGCTGCCATCAAGCCAAAGGGTGGCTATTTGAAGAATCTAAAATATATTTTTATTTGTTTAACACTTTTTTGGATACTACATGATTCCATGTGTTATTTCATAGTTTTGATGTCTTTACTATTATTCTATAATATAGAAAATAGTAAAAATAAAGAAAAACCCTTGAATGAGTAGGTGTTCTAAAACTTATGACTGGTAGTGTATGGTATTTTGTTAAATAAAATTTATAAAATGACAATAACATATTTGCTTGGAATCTCATTTGGTGAAGTACATAGGATCGAAAATGGATGAATGCAACAACCATGTCTCTGTCACTAACAAATACAGTCATGGGTGTTAACTACAATATATTCGAAAGGCACTCCGTGAAATATCTGAATAGGGCTTTACACTAATAAGTGTGTTCATTTAACACTGTTACAGTGTATATATGGGGTCCACAGACAACACTTTCAGTGTTGATTTAACACTCTCAGTGTTCATTTCACATTTTTTAACACTGGAGAAATTGCTGTGTACACACGCACACAATATCAGATGGATTTGTTGTAATCAATAGAGTTATATTGTAACCTCACTTACTCAGGAACCGCCTTGCAATTATACTTGAGTTTTGGATCTATCTCTTTCTGTAGGTCCTGTAAGGAGGGATCATCACAGGTTGTCCTTTAGCAGAGAAAGACATGAAACAATTATAATATGTCATAATATCCCATGAAACATAAAGCCTACATATATCCTAATTATAAACAGACATTTGTTCTACTTTTTTACATAATCCCATACTAGGCACAATGCAGGTGCAGTGATTATGAAAGATATACAAATCAACTATGACACACACACACACGCACACACACACACACACACACACACACACACACACACACACACACACACACACACACACACACACACACACACACACACACACACACACACACACACACACACGCACATGTCAGTTTGTCTGGACAAAAAGCTTACCCCTTATTCTCCTTGGTCACCAGGACAACACTCAGGCTCTTAATTTTGGCAGCTTTGAACCTTTTCACCTCAATGGTGGCAAAAATACTTCACATAAAAGACAAACATAGAAATATGTAAAGATCAGAATTGACATGAAATCAATCAACAACGTAGGTGCACTATTGCTTAAGCAAACAAAAACATAACAGTCTACTAATATGTGTAGTGTTGTGGCAATAGAGGGGTTCTACATTTTGGTGGAAATGGCAGCTGTGGTAAAATTATGTTTTGGCTTGGTTGTCTGTGAGTACAGCTGTTAGGGTGACCGTATTACTGCCACACCGGCGTTCACGAGTCATGAATGCAGTCAAATTCCACGTGACCGTTTAGTCATGGTAGTTAAGCTTCTCCAAGCTCTGATGCTGCTGATGGTCATTAGTAGCCTACCAAACGTGCTTTACAGCGGGTTAACTGGCATACATATGCAGAGCGTGAGTTTCAAATTGTAGCAAGATCGTTTTCACCATAAAATGCACCTTTATATTAAAAGCATTGCATGCATAATTTGCAGTCACTTTTGAGAATGGTGTTTTCCTGCTAATGGAACATTAGCGCTTATAGCCTACTGCCGTGTGGTGCATTGCTGTGCTTATAATGTGCTATAAATAGCCTAATAGTTTATTAACATTTTTAGCTAAATGTTATGATCTGTTGCGACAGACTCATTACTTCAAACATGTTTTTTGATGCCAGTGGTTGTATTAATTTGGGATCTATCGAATCCCACAACTGTCCCAGTGTCACACCCTGACCTTAGAGATCCTTTTTATGTCTTTATTTTGGTTGGTCAGGGCGTGAGTTGGGGTGGGCATTCTATGTTTTGTTCTGTGTGTTGTATTTATATGTGTTTGGCCTGGTATGGTTCCCAATCAGAGGCAGCTGTCAATCGTTGTCTCTGATTGAGAACCATATTTAGGTAGCCTGTTCCCACCTGTGTTTGTGGGTAGTTGTTTTCTGTTTTGTGTATTGCACCTTGCAGAACTGTTCGTTTGTCGTTTTGTTGTTTTTTGTTCAAGTATTCGTATTTATTAAAAGTATTATGAATACTTACCACGCTGCACCTTGGTCTTCTCCTTCTCCCGACGACGTTCGTTACAGAACTACCCACCACCAAAGGACCAAGCAGCGTGGTGGAATGGACTCCTGGACATGGGAGGAAATATTGGACGGCAAGGGACCCTGGGCACAGCCGGGAGAGTATCGCCGTCCGAAAGAGGAGCTGGAGGCAGCTAGAGCGGAGCGGCGACACTACGAGGAATTGGCTTGAGGTAACGTGCATGAGAGGCAGCCCCAGAATTGTTTTTGGGGGGGGGCACACGAGGAGATTGGCGGAGTCAGGTAGGAGACCTGAGCCAACTCCCCGTGCTTACCGTGGTGAGAGAGTGATCGGGCAGGCACCGTATTATGGGGTGAAGCGCACTGTGTCCTCAGTGCGCACGCATAGCCCGGTGCGCTACATCGCAGCTCCTCGAATCGGCCAGGTTAAAGTGGGCATCGAGCCAGGAGGGATGATGCCGGCTCAGCGCATCTGGTCTCCAGTGCGTCTCCTCGTCCCGGGTTATACGGCACCAGCCCTACGCACGGCATCCCCGGTTCGCCAGCACAGCCCAGTGCGGCCTGTTACAACTCTCCGCACTTGCCGGGCTACAGGGGGTATCCAGCCAGGACAGGTTGTGCAGGCTCATTGCTCGAGACCTCCAGTGCGCCTCCACGGCTCAGTGCATCCGGTGCCTCGGCCAAGGACAAGGCCTCCTGCATGTCTCCCCAGCCTGGTGAGTTCTGTGCCTGTGCTAAGTCCTAACCCTCCTGCATGTCTCCCCAGCCTGGTGAGTCCTGTGCCTCCTGTCCGGAGCCGCCAGAGTCTCCCTCCTGTCCGGAGCCGCCAGAGTCTCCCTCCTGTCTGGGGCCCGCTGCTAGGGTCCCCAGTCTGGGGTCGGTGGCGAGGGTCTACGTCCCGCACCAGACCCGCCACCGCGGTGAAATGCCCACCCAGACCCTCCCCTATAGGTTCAGGTTTTGCGGCCGGAGTCCGCACCTTTGGGGGGGGGGGGGGGGGGTACTGTCACGCCCTGACCTTAGAGATCCTTTTTATGTCTTTATTTTGGTGTGAGTTGGGGTGGGCATTCTATGTTTTGTTCTGTGTGTTGTATTTATATGTGTTTGGCCTGGTATGGTTCCCAATCAGAGGCAGCTGTCAATCGTTGTCTCTGATTGAGAACCATATTTAGGTAGCCTGTTCCCACCTGTGTTTGTGGGTAGTTGTTTTCTGTTTTGTGTATTGCACCTTGCAGAACTGTTCGTTTGTCGTTTTGTTGTTTTTTGTTCAAGTATTATGAATACTTACCACGCTGCACCTTGGTCTTCTCCTTCTCTCGACGACGTTCGTTACACCCAGACTATGTTTGGAATATTTATTTTTCACACAGAATAGAATAGGTTAACTTTTGTACTATGGGGGATAGTAGACTGTAGACTGACATAGGCTAGTGCTTTTGCTGTTCGTTAGGCCTAGTCATCTTGTTGGCTGACGAAAAGTAAATGTGGACAGTTCTTCCAATATCTTCAATACGTGCCTCGGAATAGGATAAGGACTCGCGCAATTGCATCCCCGATGTGTCTGTCTTCACTTGTCGCCTGTGAGAATGACCTGATCAAGTGACTGAGAGCCATGTGAGTGAGATACTTTGGTGCGCCCAGCCGGGAGAAGGGAATTATAATCATTATATTCAGTTCAAGGGCACAACGGCCACTGGCCGCAAAAGGCATGATTTTACGGCCACACAAAGGGGATGCCGCAGGGAAATTCGAGACATTATCAAGTGCTTGTCAAATTGTGAATGATTTTTTTTAAACTAACCAAAGCTCATGCCATTCATGCAACCTTTTTCAAATCATCATTAGTCTCATCTGTAGATGTAGTTTCTGTAGATGGCGCCAGAGGGGATGGCTGCCTGCCGGTTCATGGGCTCCTAACCAACCGTGCTATTTTGTTAGTTTTTTCAATTTTTTTGTAACTTATTTTGTACATAATGTTCCTGCTACCGTCTCTTATGACCGAAAAGAGCTTCTGGAAATCAGAACAACGATTACTCACCTTGAACTGGACGAAGAATTTCTCTTTAATGAGTTGGACGAGAGGGATTTACTCCAGACACCCGAACAGGCCCTCATCCCCATCACTCGCAGGAGAAAAAGACGGAAGAGGTATCACGGAAAGAGATCGGGGTGCCTTGTGAGGATCCGCAGACGATCTGCCTTTGCCATCCGTACTATTGGCTAACGTACAATCATTGGATAATAAATTGGACAAACTAAAAGCATGTATATTCTACCAACGAGACATTAAAAACTGTAATATCTTATGTTTCACCGAGTCGTGGCTAAACGAAGACATGAATAGCATACAGCTGGCGGGTTATACACTGTATTGGCAGGATAGAACAGCAGCCTCTGGTAAGACAATGGGTGGCGGGCCTATGTATATTTGTAAACAACAGTTGGTGCACGATATCTAAGGAAGTATTGAGGTTTTGCTCGCCTGAGGTAGAGTATCTCATGATAAGCTGTAGACCATAGTATCTACCTAGAGAGGTTTCATCTGTATTTTTCGTAGCTGTCTACATACCACCACAGACCAAGGCTGGCACTAAAATCGCACTCAATGAGCTGTATACCGCCATGAGCAAACAGGAAAATGCGCATCCAGAGGCGGCGCTCCTAGTGGCCAGGGACTTTAATGCAGGGAAACTTAAATCCGTTTTTCCTCATTTCTACCAGCATGTTAAATGTGCAAACTCTAGACCACCTTTACTCCACACACAGAGACGCATACAAAGCTCTCCCTCACCCTCCATTTGGTAAATCTGACCATAATTCTACCCTCCTGATTCCTGCTTACAAGCAAAAATTAAAGCAGAAAGCACCAGTGACTCAGTCAATAAAGAAGTAGTCAGAAGAAGCAGATCCTAAGCTACAGGACTATCTTGCTAGCACAGACTGGAATATGTTCCGGGATTCCTATGATGGCATTGAGGAGTACACCACATCAGTCACTGGCTACATCAATAAGTGCATCGATGACGTCGTCGCCACAGTGACTGTACGTACATACCTCAACCAGAAGCCATGGATTACAGGCAACATCCGCACTGAGCTAAAGGCTAGAGCTGCCGCTTTCAAGGAGCGGGACTCTAACCCGGAAGCTGATAAGAAATCGCGCTATGCCCTCCGACGAACCACCAAACAGGCAAAGCATCAATACAGGACTAAGATCGAATCATACTACACCGGCTCCGACGTTCGTTGGATGTGGCAGGGCTTGCAAACTATTACAGACTACAAAGGGAAGCACAGCCGAGAGCTGCCCAGTGACACAAGCCTATCAGACGAGCTAAATTACTTCTATGCTCGCTTCGAGGCAAGTAACACTGAAGCATGCATGGGAGCATCAGCTGTTCTGGATGACTGTGTGATCACGCTCTACGCAGCCGATGTGAGTAGGTCAACATTCACAAGGTCGCAGGGCCAGACGGATTACCAGGACGTGTACTGCGAGCACGCGCTGATCAACTGGCAAGTGTCTTCACTGACATGTTCAACCTCTCCCTGTCTGAGTCTGTAATACCAACATGTTCCAAGCAGACCACCATAGTACCTATGTCCAAGAACACTAAGGTAACCTGCCTAAATGACTACCGACCATGAAGTGGTTTGAAAGGCTGGTCATGCCTCACATCAACACCATTATCCCAGAAACCCTAGACCCACTCCAATTTGCATACTGCCCCAACAGATTCAGAGATGATGCAATCTCTATTGCACTCCACACTGCCCTTTCAAACCTGGACAAAAGGAACACCTAGGTGAGATTGCTATTCATGGACTAGAGCTCAGCGTTCAACACCATAGTGCCATCAGAGCTCATTACTAAGCTAAGGACCCAGGAACTAAACACCTCCCTCTGCAACTGGATCCTGGACTTCCTTACAGGCTGCCCTCAGGTGTTAAGGGTAGGTAACAACACATCCGCCACGCTGATCCTCAACACGGGGGGCCCCTCAGGGGTGTGTGCTCAGTCCCCTCCTGTACTCCCTGTTCACGCATGACTGCACGGCCAGGCACGACTACAACACCATCATTAAGTTTGCCGATGACACAACAGTGGTAGGTCTGATCACCGACAACGACGAGACAGCATATAGGGAGGAGATCAGAGACCTGGCAGTGTGGTGCCAGGACAACAACCTCTCCCTCAACGTGATCAAGTCTAAGGAGATGATTGTGGACTACAGAAAAAGGAGGACCGAGCATGCCCCCATTCTCATCAATGGGGCTGTAGTGTAGCAGGTTGAGAGCTTCAAGTTTTTTGGTGTCCATATCACCAACAAACTTACATGGTTCAAGCACACCAAGACAGTCATAAAGCGGGCACGACAAAACCTATTCCCCCTCAGGAGACTGAAAAGATTTGGCATGGGTCCTCAGATCCTCAAAAGGTTCTTCAGCTGCACCATCAAGAGCATCCTGACTGGTTGCATCACTGCCTGGTATGGCAACTGCTCGGCCTCCGAACGCAAGGCACTATAGAGGGTAGTGTGTTCAGCCCAGTACGTCACTGGGGCCAAGCTTCCTGCCATCCATGACCTCTATACCAGGCGGTGTCAGAGGAAGGCCCTAAAAATTGTCAAAGACTCCAGCCACCCTAGTCATAGACTGTTCTCTCTGCTACCTGCACGGCAAGCGGTACTGGAGCGCCAAGTCTAGGTCCAAGAGGCTTCTAAACAGCTTCTACCCCCAAGCCATTAGACAACTGAACATCTATTCAGACTATTTGCATTGCCCCCCCCCCCCCCCCCCCCCTCTTACGCTGCTGCTACTCTCTGTTATTATCAATGCATAAGTCACTTTAATAACTCTAGCCACATGTATATATTACTTAAATTACCTCGACTAACCGGTTCCCCCGCACATTGACTCTGTACCGGTACCCCCTGTATATAGCCTCGCTATTGTTATTTTACTGCTGCACTTTAATTATTTGTTACTTTTATTTATTTTAATTTTTTTGTATTTTTCTTAAAACTGCATTGTTGGTTAAGGGCTTGTAAGCATTTCACTGTAAGGTCTACACCTGTTGTATTCGGCGCACGTGACAAATACAATTTGATTTGATTTGATCATGCAGCCTTAGAATGTATTAAAAATGTAAACATATAGCCCAAAGTTTGTATCACAGCTAAAGTTACATAAATACCTCTAAATTAAGCATACATGAGTACCTGTTTCTTTGTTAACCACTCAAAACACAGATTAACCGGATGTGCGCACTCCCTCAAATACTTTGGAGAAAATATCCTTTATATTTTATTCAGCTATGTTCAATTGTATTCGTCATACTATAAAATAATGCCACGAAATTCTAAGCCAATCTTGCCTGCTAAATGAACTAGTGTAGCGCACAGCCATATGGTATAGCCAGATCAGGGCCTAACTCAGAGTATGTTATTCTGTTCTTCTGAAACAGACTACATTTCTTCTTCTTCTAAAATAAACAATGGATTCATTGTGATGGTTTTTATTAGACTTTTTAAAATGTAGATGTTCCAAAGGTCTGCATCAGTGGCTTTGAAGGCTATGCATGGAAGCCGGGAGATGCTAAATGTGTTCATGTTCATTAAAGGTAAATTACCGTGACACCGGCAGTTATTTGCTTGACAATCACCGGCTGCCAAAATGTCATGACCGCCACAGCCCTATCTGTGAGTATTTGTATTTTTCCAGAGGACAGAATATCACTACACTATTCAGTTGAAATAACACATTCCATTGCACAGTGAAACTTGATAAGACTATCACATTGTTGTGCTGAGGTGTTATTATTGGAGACGGGCCAGGCCAAACACATAAATGTGTCTCAAATGACACCCTATTCCCTATATAGTGCACTACTTTTGAACAGAGCCCATACAGTAGGTCTTCGGTCAAAAGTTGTTCACTTTATAGAGAATAGGTTTCCATTTAGGACTCAGTCATTGCACCTTACCTGGTGGGGCTGAAAGGAGTGGCAATAGATCCATTCAGCATGGCTGTGACATCACCACATGCGGCATCTGCAAACTAACAGGGAAAGACTAATACAATCTCCATACAAGGGAAGTAACACCCACAGTGAAGGAAAATAACACTTGAATTGCAAAATCAGTTTGAAACAACAAGCTTAGATTTCCAGTAAATTTACAGCGAAATTCCAGTGAATCCTACTCATTTTTAACAGGTCACTCACTCCCACTGCTGACTCATATTCTGCACCCCTCATAACGCACAGTTTTAGAAAAACAACAAATTCTCCCCCACACCTACACTAATCTATTCAGACATTATATTGTGAACTTCCCTGTCTATGAATAGCAAATTCAACACAAACATGTGTTGTGCTGTCCTGAATTCCAAAGTGTAACTGCATCAAAGTGTGTAGCCTATATCCCATCGCCATGTCGGACATTGTCCAATCAGGAGAGAGCTAAGAAATGTGTTTCCATGGAGACAGACACAAAGGCCAATTGATGAACAGTTAGACAGTGAAACCCTTTCCTCTGCTCCCCATCACAATCACAGACTGAATTTGGATTGGTTTGTGGCTATCTAATTCATATCAGTATATTTGATCCATGCATTTTGTATTCATGGCTGGTAGGTGTAAGATTTCAAAGCACCTTGACCATAGCAGGCTCACTAACAGTCTGAAAAGAACTTACTGCTGCTGAGGCCCGATTCCAGAATGAACGAACTGTGTTGTTGACACAGTCTGTCCAGCCTGGGCACCCTGTGGTGAACGTTTCTGAGGAAACAGACAAACACACACACACACACAGAAGGAATGATGCAGGCATTACAAGGAAATGTTTTCTGACAGCACAAATTTCAAGAAACTTCATAATTGTTTGCTTGTTTCTCCATAATGTAGTGACGGAAGCAAACTGGATCATTCTAGGCTGTTCCATCACAATAGCCTTTGGCCAGAGGACCTGCTGAGGCCCTCTGGCTCTGACCCACATGTCATGAGCTATACTGTACTTTATCATGGTCGAATGTATAGTAAGGGCCCGTCCCAAATGGCACCATAAGAGTAGTACACTATAAACACTCCCCTCCGCATGTATTTGGACAGTGAAGCTAACATTTTGTCTCTATTCCGAACCATTTTGGAATTCAGATAAAATGTTTCATATGAGACAAGAATACAGAATGTCAACAAATATTTGAAGGTATTTTCATACATTTATTTGATTGTAAATAAGAATATAATTTGTTTCTGAACACTTCCATGGTAATGTGGATGCTACCATGATTATGGATAATCATGAATGAAATGTGAATAAACGATGAGTGAGAAAGTTACAGATGAACAAAGATCATACCCCCCAAAAATGCTAACTTCCCCTGTTATTGGTAATGGTGAGAGGTTAGCATGTTTTGTTGTAGCTTCTGTAACTTTCTCAATAATCATTATTCATGATTCATTCATAATCATGGTATTATCAGGAAACATTTAGAAGTGGTCAAAAACATCTGATCTACACACTTAAAAGGACAATTACTCCATTTATCATCCCCCACTCAGTTCATAATGGGCAAAACATAACCCAAAATACAACCAAAACAAACTGCAAATGAATTCAACGAGTTTGTAGAGTCACAAGCTTGATGTAGTCATTGCGTGCTAGGAATATATGGGACCAAATACGAAACTTTTGACTACTTTAATATCCTAAGGGAATTTGCCCAAATACTAATGACTTCTTCAAATGAGGGGCCTAGGTAAAACAGAAATGTATGAAAATACCCTAAAAAAAAGGTAACATTCTGTACTTTCGCATCATATGAAACATTTGATCTCAAATCCAAAAAGCTGTAGTATAGAGCCAAATGTAAAACTTTTGCTTCACTGTCCAAATACATACAGAGGGGAGTGGAGCTGTGCACTATATATGGAAGAGATTGCCATTTGGGATGCATTCTAAAACAACCAGTACATTAGTGGTATATACTGTACATGAATGGTCTATTAGCTGTCATTTTTTTAGATTAGACATAGATCTGACAATTTACTTGACATGTTTATGGCTATCACTGTGTTATGTGGGTGTGACACCTACTCCAGTTGCCTGCTGCACTGCTGCATGGATTCCACCTGGAGATCTGTTCACCATCTGCCCTGGCCTGTCTCCCCCTTGTCTGGTACAGGTACCCCCACCACACTCCCCCCCTCTCTCCCGAGCTTTCGCTCACCTCCAGCACACACGCACTGTTAGGGAGAGTGACTCTGAACTTACAATGGCTAGCCCCAAGTCGTTATACTATTTGCGTCATGACTCCTACATGCTTTGTTGACTATGAACTTTCTTGTTTACCCAACCTTGGGACAGACTATGTTTGTTCCCACACACGGGACTCGGACTCTCTATTGGTTACACAGACTTTTGGCCTCCCATCCTAGTGTAACCACCTCTCGCAGGCTTTGTATTCATGTTACCTGATGAAATTGCTGTACAATATGATCATGTTGCCATCTAATGCACATTCAAATGTCATAAATCAACACTGTAGAGATCTCCCTGTCCTCTGCCGTGCCTTGATTGTATTCTTGCTGTTTATATCTGGAAATGCGCATGTACACCCTGGGCCATCTACTGTTGCTAGCCCCAATTCTGACTTGTGCTCTGATATCTGCTTCACTGATTTCTGCTCTCGTAAGAGCCTGGGTTTTCTTCACGTTAACACTAGAAGCTTATTACCTAAAATGGATCAATTGAAAGTGTGGGTTCACAGCTCCAATCCAGATGTGTTGGTCATTACTGAGAGTTTTTTGAATACTGATGTTAACCTTTCTGGTTATAACTTTTTTCAGCAAGACAGATCTTCTAAAGTTGGGTGAATGGCAATCTTTACCAAGGATCACCTTCAGTGCTTGGTTGTCTCCACCAAGTCTGTCCCCAAACAATTTGATTAGCTGGTTTTAAGCATTGTTGACTGTTGCGGGGTGATATCGTCCTCCATCAGCACCGGCCTGTCCCCTTACACTAAGTCTGAATTTGTCCTGCTAGGTGACCTAAACTGGGACATGCTTAAACCACCTGACCAAATCCTAAAGCAATGGGACTCCCTAAATCTTTCTCAGATTATTACCAATCCCGCAAGGTATGACTCCAAACACCCAGAAAAGGCTATTCTCCTTGATGTTATCCTCACAAATAATCCTGATAGGTATCAGACTGATGGTTTCTGTAATGACCTAAGTGATCACTGTTTTACAGCCTGTGTTCATAATGGCTGCTCAGTGAAACGACCTGTCCTGATTTGTCGTAGACGCTTGCTAAATAAATTTCATGAGCAAGCCTTCCTTCATGAACTGGCCTCTGTAAAATGGTATAGAATCAGCTTGATCCCCTCTGTCGTAGACGGTTGTACCTTCTTTTTAATATTTTCAATGGTATTGTTAACAAACATGCCCCATAAAGAAAATTAGAATTAAAAACAGGTTCAGCCCCTGGTTTGACCATGATCTTGAGTTACTCCACCACCTCAAGAATTGCATTTGGCTGGCGAAAGACTCGGCACACGCATACTCAGGCTGACTAACTCTCGTTCAGGCAAATGAGAAATAAGTGCACTCAGGCTATCCGGAAAGCCAAAGTTAATTACTTTAAGGAGCAGTTCTCTCTCTGCGGGTCTAACCCCAAGAAGTTCTGGAAAACAGTTAAAGACCTGGAGAAGAAACCCTCCTCCTCACAGCTGCCCGTGTCCCTTAATGTTGATGATGTGGTTGTTACTGACAAGAAGCACATGGCTGAGCTCTTTAAATCACCACTTCATTAAGTCAGGATTCCTATTTGACTCAGCCATGCCTCCTTGCCCGTACAACATTTCCTCATCGCTCACCCCTTCTAATGTGACTAGCCCCGACACTCCTCCCTCTTTTTCGCCTGCCCCGCTACAAAGTTTCTCCCTGCAGGTGGTCACTAAGTCTGAGGTACTAAAGGAGCTCCTTAAACTTGACCACAAAAAACATCTGGGTCAGATGGTTTAGACCCTTTCTTCTTTATTAAAGTTGCTACCCCTATCATCGCCAAGCCTGTCTCTCCTCTCTGGGGAGGTTCCCATTGCTTGGAAGGCAGCCACGGTTCGTCCTTTATTTAAAGGGGGAGATCAAGCTTATCCTAACTGTTATAGGCCTATTTCTATTTTGCCCTGTTTATTAAAAGTGTTGGAAAAACTTGGCAAAAATCAACTGACTGGCTTTCTTGGTGTCTATAGTATTCTCTCTGGTATGCAATCTGGTTTTTCCGCTCAGGTTATGGATGTGTCACTACAACCTATAAAGGTCCTCAATGATGTCACCATTGCCCTTGATTCTAAGCAATGTTGTACTGCTATTTTTATTGATTTGGCCAAAGCTTTTGATACAGTAGATCATTCCATTCTTGTGGCCCGGCTAAGGAGTATTGGTGTCTCTGAGGGGTCTTTAGCCTAGTTTGCTAACTACCTCTCTCAAAGAGTGCAGTGTATAAAGTCAGAACATCTGCTGTCTCAGCCACTGCCTGTCACCAAGGGAGTACACCAAAGCTCAATCCTAGGCCCCACGCTCTTCTCAATTTACATCAACAACATAGATCAGGCAGTAGGAAGCTCTCTCATCCATTTATATGGCGATGATACAGTCTTATACTCAGCTGGCCCCTCCCTAGATTTTGTGTTAAACGCTTTACAACAAAGCTTTCTTAGTGTCCAACAAGCTTTCTCTGCCCTTAATCTTGTTCTGAACACCTCCAAAACAAAGGTCATGTGGTTTGGTAAGAAGAACGCCCCTCTCCCCACAGGTGTGATTACTACCTCTGAGGGTTTAGAGTTTGAGGTAGTCACCTCATACAAGTACTTGGGAGTATGGCTAGACGGTACACTGTCCTTCTCTCAGCACATATCAAAGCTGCAGGCTAAAGTTAAATCTAGACTTGGTTTCCTCTAACGTAATCACTCCTCTTTCACCACAGCTGCCAAACTAACCCTGATTCAGATGACCATCCTACCCATACTAGATTACCGAGACGTAATTTATAGATTGACAGGTAAGGGTGCTCTCGAGCAGCTAGATGTTCTTTACCATTCGGCCATGAGATTTGCCACCGATGTGCCTTATGGAACACATCACTGCACTCTATACTCCTCTGTAAACTGGTCATCTCTGTATACAGTTCGCAAGCCTCACTCCCCCCTATCCGACATATCTACTGCAGCCCTCATCCTCCGCATACAACACTCATTCTGCCAGTCACATTCTGTTAAAGGTCCCCAAAGCACACACATCCCTGGGTCGCTCATCTTTTCAGTTCACTGCAGCTAGCGACTGGAACGAGCTGCAACAAACACTCAAACTGGACAGTTTCATCTCAATCTCTTCATCTAAAGACTCAATCATGGACACTCTTACTGACAGTTGTGGCTGCTTTGCGTGATGTACTGTTGTCTCTACCTTCTTGCCGTTTGTGCTGTTGTCTGTGCCCAATAATGTTTGTACCATGTTTTGTGCTGCTACCATGTGCTGCTGCCATGTTGTGTTGCTACCATGTTGTTGTCATGTTGTGTTACTACCATGCTATGTTGTCATGTGTTGCAGCCTTGCTCTGTGGTTGTCTTAGGTCTATCTTTATGTAGTGTTCTCTCTCTTGTCGTATGTGTGTTTTGTCCTATTTATTATTATTTATTTGTTTTATCCCAGCCCCCGTCCCCGTAGTCCTTTTGCCTTTTGGTAGGCCGTTATTGTAAATAAGAATTTGTTCTTAACTGACTTGCCTAGTTAAATAATAGTTAAATAAAAAATTGAATTAATGAAAATGTACAGACTGATGGTGTGTAGCTCCATTTGAGTCTTACCATTGCTCTCCTCCTTGCCACACCAGGTCAGTCCATTCATGATGAAGCCGAGTAGCGTGTCCTCGAGGGTCAAGAAGCAATCTCGCTTCTCTGTGAAGTCGTGCACTATTTTCTTTGTTTTGCTCCAGAACAACATCTGGTGGTGCAATGAAATGTAAAAAAATATATATATATATTTACATGCAGCTGTCAATAAAACAAAACATATGAATATATTTGAGTGGTGTGTGTGTGAGCGAGCGTGTGTGGGTATCTCACCCTGTTACAGACAGGATCCTGGATCACAGTATGGATAAGGGGGTCATAGGCCTCCATCGGTACATTACATGGGTCCCTCCCCACGAATGCTTGCTGAAATGCACTCCATATCTTTTGACAGTTGTTTGCACTGGAACAATCACAGGAATTATCAAGAATACTATTACTGCATTATCATACAAATACAAATATGGCCAATCATTGATTGAGGAAGGAATAGCTCCCTGAGAAATGGTTACTGAATAGGAGAAAACTAAACTGTTTTAACTGTTCACTCATTGTGTTAAGCTGTCTTGACTGTATTATAGCAAGATGGGGAACAGTGAGAGAGTATCAGAGCAGAGCTTGAACAAGCTAGCCACCCTGTTGTTACAAGGCAAATCCACAACCACCTGTGCCATAAAGCAATGCAGGTTCACATACAGACAGGGAGGCTACATCATAAATACAATTGAGTCTACATGTAATTATATTCAACTATGGCAATGGAATAAACTGCTGCAAAATGAGTTAACCTGAAGTTTGAGTTACTTTTAACAATAAGCTAAACATGTCAATTAAATGTGCAAAATAAATCTAATAAAAGTTTCTCACCTTGAAGATTTGTTGTTCTGTATAAATGCTTCACATTTGTCAATAATCGTTTTTTTTAGGCTTTCACTCGATGTGCTAGAACTAGACAGTACGTGACTGTTCACTACTCCCAGAGAAATAGCGAGGATAACGACAAGTGAAAGTACTGCACAGAGACCCATGATTAGGCAGAGGCGAGTCCTTCGCTTTTTCCTTGCAAAACGGTGCAATTCTTCATGCTCCATGGCTACTCCTTGTTAAGTCAACTGTGAAATCGGCACTCAAAGGTGGTTTTGTTTTTGTTTGTGTTGTGCCAGTGGGATAGCCTATTGCCTTCAACACCGTCAGTGCTCTGAGTTCTATTTTCGGAGTTGGCCTTAGGGACAGTTTGCTACGACGTTACCACGCGAATACCTCTACTGCGACGCACGGTACTGCATCTCAGTGATTAAGGCGTCACTACAGACGCCCTGGATCAAATCCAGGCTGTATCACAACCGGCCGCGATTGGGAGTTACATAGGGCGGCGCACAATTGACCCAGCGTCGTCCGGGTTTGGCCGGTGTAGGCCGTCATTGTAAATAATAATTTGTTCTTTAACTGACTTGCCTAGCTAAATAAATAAAATTAAAATGTGAAATAGCCTAGACTACAATTTGACTGTGGTATAGTTAGCTTTATATTAAAGATTCATACTTTTTTCGTACCTCTTAAACTACAGTGGTTTACTTAAGAAAAATACTTTCAAGTACCACTTAGGTCGTTTTTGGGGGTATCTGTATTTTACAACTTTTACTTTTACTCCTCTACATTACTAAAGAAAATATGTACTTTTTACTCCCATACATTTTTCCTGACACCCAAAAGTACTCGTTACATTTCGAATGCTCAGGCAGGACAGCAATATGTTCCAATTCAAGCGCCGCATTGTCATCCCTACTGCCTCTGATCTGGCGGACTCACTAAACAAGTGTTAGTGTGCCCATCTGTCCATAAATGAAACACAAAAAACTATACAATTGTGGCATCTTGTTTTCTTAATATAAGGAATTATATGTATAGCATTTAATTGTAAATGTTTATTTTACTCAAGTATTACAATGCAGTATTTTTTCCACCACTGTACATTTAAACCAGATACTTTTACTCAAGTAGTATTGACTTTTACTTAAGTAGTATTGTACTGGGTGACTCACTTTTACTTGAGTCTGACAATTGAGTACTTTTTCCCACCATTGTTAAACGGAACGTGCACGATAGAAATGACATTCTGAATCAGCCGATGATGGCGAACAAGTTACAACCCTTGCTTTGCCATTCGGTGACTGCCATACATTTGTTTTCAGTTTGGATATTGGTTTGATATTCGGTGTTTGCTCGTAAATACCTATTCGATGGAAGGAAGGTCCGAGCATGATTAGAGTGATATATCTAGAATCAGATGACAATATGGAGCGAGGTATAGCCTTCGTTTTCTTTGTTTCGTTTTGTTTTCAAAAAGTGACCTTACCTTGGTTTCAATTGTGGAATAATGTGCACTTGAAGCTAAGGGACTGTCTTAAAAGTGCATTCAGCAGAACCCGGTGTTAACAGAAAATGTGTTTGTCCTACTTAAATTATATAGAGATCTTCAACCAATTTAGTTTTTTTACCCACAACAATTACATTAAAACGTGATGTTGTTAATTTCTTATGGTTTTATGTAAAACTACCAGGTCAAAAAACATAAATAGCCAATGATCTTTCTCACATCTTTCTTACACAATCTATAATAGCTTACTTACATGGGCTAGAGAGCTAAAATCACTTGTAGCAAAGTCACTGATGTCCCTAATTCATGATACACCCATTAGAATTCCCATTTTAATGTTCCCTGATCATAAATTAATATTTCCGTCATAATCACAATTTTTAATAGCTTCCGATCCACACGTGCTAGAGATCTACAGATACGTGCTGTGTGTTTCCTGACCTCTATTATCAAAGCTATTTACTTTTGTTAAATCCTCCCCTTTGATTTTCTACAAATATTTATCATATTACTGCTGTGGTTATTTATTCACGTACAGATCAAGCTTCCAGTCCAATTGACATATACATCTAAAACCACTTGATTTTAGGTCACTTACCTCCCTCCTCCATAGTACACCCATTAGAATTGCCATTTTTCATTTTAATGATTCTACATGAATATCTAAAACCACATACGGTAATGTCACTGATGGTGCGTTCATGATAGGTTGGAAACACAGTTTTACGTGACAGTGATAATTTTTTCACTATTTCTTGCACAGACTGCAATTGAATAATACTGTACTAATAAAAATATTATAATTATTACTTACAAACAACGTTAGTTTGAATGTGTCTACAGTAATTATTTTATGACTAATGAACAAAGAATTGTATTAAAAAAAAAATTGCTGTAACGGGTGTCCTCCTCCTCTTCGGAAGAAGAGGAGGAGTAGGGATTGGACCAAAGCGCAGCGTGATAATTTGACATAATGAAGTTTATTAAAGAAAAGACGAAAACCCGAAAACACTTCAACAAACTACAAAATAACAAAACGACGTAGACAGACCTGAACATGGAACTTACAAAATACACGAAGAACTCACGAACAGGAACCGACTACATCAAACGAACGAACAAACCGAAACAGTCCCGTATGGTGCAACATACACAGACACGGAAGACAATCACCCACAAACAAACAGTGTGAACAGCCTACCTTTATATGGTTCTCAGAGGAAACGTCAAATACCTGTCCCTGATTGAGAACCATATAAGGCTAATTACACCTGACCTAAACATAGAAACACAAAACATAGAATGCCCACCCCAACTCACGCCCTGACCAACTAAACACATACAAAATTAACATAAAACAGGTCAGGAACGTGACAGAACCCCCCCCCCCTCAAGGTGCGAACTCCGGACGCACCACCAAAAGTCTAGGGGAGGGTCTGGGTGGGCATCTGTCCACGGTGGCGGCTCAGGCTCTGGGCGTGGTCATGGCTGGATGACGGCTCTGGCTGGTCATGGCTGGATGACGGCTCTGGCTGATCCTGTCTGGCGGAAGGCTCTGGCTGATCCTGTCTGGCGGAAGGCTCTGGCTGATCCTGTCTGGCGGAAGGCTCTGGCTGATCCTGTCTGGCGGAAGGCTCTGGCTGATCCTGTCTGGCGGAAGGCTCTGGCTGATCCTGTCTGGCGGAAGGCTCTAGCGGCTCCTGTCTGGCGGAAGGCTCTAGCGGCTCCTGTCTGGCGGGCGGCTCTAGCGGCTCCTGTCTGGCGGGCGGCTCTAGCGGCTCCTGTCTGGCGGGCGGCTCTGAAGGCTCATGGCAGACGGGCGGCTTTGCAGGCTCAGTACCGACGGGCAGTTCATGCGGCGCTTGGCAGACGAACAGTTCAGACGGCGCTTGGCAGACGGACAGTTCAGACGGCGTTGGGCAGACGGGCAGTTCAGGCGCCGCTGGGCAGACGGGCAGTTCAGGCGCCGCTGGGCAGACGGGCAGTTCAGGCGCCGCTGGGCAGACGGGCAGTTCAGGCGCCGCTGGGCAGACGGGCAGTTCAGGCGCCGCTGGGCAGACGGGCAGTTCAGGCGCCGCTGGGCAGACGGGCAGTTCAGGCGCCGCTGGGCAGACGGGCAGTTCAGGCGCCGCTGGGCAGACGGGCAGTTCAGGCGCCGCTGGGCAGACGGCAGACTCTGGCCGGCTGAGACGCACTGTAGGCCTGGTGCGTGGTGCCGGAACTGGAGGTACCGGGCTAAGGACACGCACCTTCAGGCTAGTGCGGGGAACAACAACAGGGCACACTGGACTCTCAAGGCGTACTATAGGCCTGGTGCGTGGTACCGGCACTGGTGTTACCGGGCTGAGGGCACGCACATCAGGGCGAGTACGGGGAGAAGGAACAGTGCGTACAGGGCTCTGGAGACACACAGGAGGCTTGGTGCGTGGTGTAGGCACTGGTGGTACTGGGCTGGAGACACGCACCATAGGGCTAGTGCGTGGAGGAGGAACAGGGCTCTGGAGACGCACTGGAAGCCTGGTGCGTGGTGTAGGCACAGGTGGTACTGGGCTGGAGCGGGGAGGTGGCGCCGGAAATACCGGACCGTGCAGGCGTACTGGCTCCCTTGAGCACTGAGCCTGCCCAACCTTACCTGGTTGTATGCTCCCCGTCGCCCGACCAGTGCGGGGAGGTGGAATAACCCGCACCGGGCTATGTAGGCGACCCTATCGATGAGAACCTCACTCAGCAGGTGATCTTCCTGCTCTCTTCCCTTCCTCTCTCTCAATTAGCATACCTTGAAACCTGTGAGCTAACTTGTAGGCTAAGTAATCGAAGTCAATGGAGACAATTTGAAAAATGTATATTTATAAATTAAGCACGAATAACAATTTTACAGAAAATATATTTTTCAGTAATGGAAAGTTTCTAGGGCGAAGTGTGGCGATGCGCCTCTTGCATGAGTACTATTTCTCAAAACGTGACAGTTCTATTCAGATTAAGTTTGTGATTTGAAAGACAACTTTGGCAGCATTACACACTTTAAAATCTAATTCTAGTATATGCTACAGAATTAGAGACACATCTCTGGCGATATCAGTTCAATTCTGTTTACGACAACAGCAGCAACCTACCCTTATTGTGTAGGTCTATAGAAAACACATTTGAAGGCCAACATTGTGGAAAAAACGTTGTGGAAAAAAACACCAATCATGTAGCCTATATTCAACCTTTGAATCATAATATCCATAGAATACTTCAAAAACCACATTTATTTTGTATTTCAACAGAAATTAGACCACCCTTGTTATGTCATCATGGATATGGGTTTGACATTATATTATAGGCCTATGAATGAGAATAATCTATTTTTAGTGGCCAAAACAAGTTTTAGTTGCATAGGGCAGATAGAGTGGAATAAGGAGCTAATTACTTATCAAGGGAATGATTACATTTATTTTGTATTTTATTTATTTAACCTTTATTTTACTAGGCAAGTCAGTTAAGAAAAAAATATTATTTACAATGACAGCCTACTACGGCCAAACCCTAACGACGCTGGGCCAATTGTGCGCCACCCTATGGGACTCCCAATCACGGCCGGTTGTGATACAGCCTGGAATCGAACCAGGGTCTGTAGTGACACCTCTAGCACTAAGATGCAGTGCCTTAGAACGCAGCGCCATTCGGGAGCCCATTATGGGTCCAAATTGGGAATGGGTCTAAATTGGGAATTTAGCCAGGCCAATGGGACAAGCACTTCTTCTCTTACGAGAAGTAGGCATATCATGTTAAGCTATCTTCAATGAATAGAGAGGCAAGACACCCATTTAATTAAAACCTCTACGGGATCGGTGTTCCTAAACCGGGACGGTTGTTGCTAATGTGCGCTAATGTGAATAGAATGATGTTGTAAACAACAGTCAACATTCCGGGACATAGGCATGTCTTATATGGGCAGAAAGCTTAAATTCTTGTTAATCCAACTGCAGTGTCCAATTTACAGTAGCTATTACATTGAAAAAATAACTTGCTATTGTTTGAGGAGAGGGCACTTTTATCACTGCAACTGGTTTGATACATTCACCTCTGAAGGTAAATCATGTACTTACATTCAGTAATCTTGCTCTGATTTGTCATCCTGAGGGTCCCAGAGATAAAATGTAACATAGTTTTGTTTGATAAAATCTATTTTTATATTCAAATGTAGGAACTGGGTTCTACAGTTTGAACCCCTGCTGTCCTTGAAAACACATGTTTTACCAGATCTAATGTGTTATATTCTCCTACATTAATTTCTAATTTCCACAAACTTCAATGTGTTTCCTTTCAAATGGTATCAAGAATATGCATATCCTTGCTTCAGGTCCAGAGCTACAATCAGTTAGATTTGAGTATGTAATTTTAGGCGGAAATTGAAAAAAAGGGTCCAATCCTTAAGAGGTTTTAAAGCCCCTTCCGAAAGACAGCATCCTCCAGAGGACAATGTCATAGGCCCAATACCAAATCAACCCCTAGAACCTATTCCCTATGCACTTGTGTAGACCAGAAAGGATTTGATTGTACGGTGAAACTTCCACCTAGCCTATCAGAGGGCAAGTTGGAGCTATTGACATATTGATTACACCTGTAAAATCCACTCATGTAACGTCCTGACCAGAGTTCTTATGTGTTTTGCTTGTTTAGTGTTGGTCAGGACGTGAGCTGGGTGGGAATTCTATGTTGTGTGTCTAGTTCGTCTGTTTCTGTGTCCAGCCTAATATGGTTCTCAATCAGAGGCAGCTGTCAATCGTTGTCCCTGATTGAGAATCATATATAGGTGGCTTGTTTTGTGTTGGGGATTGTGGGTGGTTGTTTCCTGTCTTTGTGTTTTGTCTGCACCAGCTAGGACTGTGACGGTTAGTTTGTTTTGTCATTTTGTATAGTGTCTTGTTTTGTGTTAATTAAATAATGGAAAATTACCACGCTGCACATTGGTCCTCAGATCCTTCTCGCCTCTCCTCGTCTGAGGAGGAGGACGACTTAGACTGCCGTTACAACTCAGATCTCCACACTCTAAAAATAAAAGGTTCTTGGACTATCTTTTAGGGGTTCTTCAAATTGAAACTGTGGGGGAACCCATATAAGTTCTTCGAAGAAACCTTTAAAATTATTCTTCAAAGAACCCCTTTTAATGGGTCCTCAAAGAACCTTTTGAAGAACCTTTTGGGGTAAATCTTTTAACTACCCCCCCACCCCTTTTATTATAATTATTATTCATAATAATAATACGCATATAAATAACAATAACACAATGTTTTAGTTGTCAGGGTTTATGATTTGAGTGACAAAACAGAATAAAAAAATCTAAATATGAGGTAAACTCCCAGCAGAGCCCAAAGTCCAATGGGTATATCCTCTGTCGTGTTGATGTTAATGTGTTGATGTTCTCCTTATCCATAGCCAGAATGATTTTGCAGTGTATGGTGATCGAACAGGTTTCCTGTTATATTCATCAGAGGTGTAGGGAGGGTGAAGTCTGTGAATCCAAAAAATAGCAATTATACAATGTTTAATAAAACAGTATTCATACCTTGGTTTTTGTGGTTGTCATACACGTACCTTGTCCATAATGTAGAGGCCCATGGGATTTTCATTGAAGAGGTAGGGGAGGAGGATGGTACATTTGATCTGCATAACATACCAATACCAATTGACATACCTTTGTATGCCTCCTCGTCTATACAGTGGGGCAAACAAGTATTTAGTCAGCCACCAATTGTGCAAGTTCTCCCACTTAAAAAGATGAGAGAGGCCTGTAATTTTCATCATAGGTACACTTCAACTATGACAGACAAAATGAGAAAAAAAAATCCAGAAAATCACATTGTAGGATTTTTAATGAATTTATTTGCAAATTATGGTGGAAAATAAAATAAGTAAACCTCAGAAGAAACCTCTTCCTAGATGAACTCCACCTCCTATGAGGTTCTTGGAAAAACCTTTTGGGGTTCATTTCAGAGCCAAGAACCCGAAGGTTCTTCAAAGAACTTTGAGGATCTTAGAAGAACCCTCGTTGAACCCCGAATTTTGCATAGGGTCGATTTGGGATTGGGCCATACACCACTTCCAAGACCCAGTTCACAACATGCAGAGGCAAGACACCATTTGGGGGGAAGGGATTGAATGTTGCAGAGTGGTAATAAAGTGACCTTAAATTATGAAGTGATAGTATTCAAATGTAGAGAGAAGTGGAAGGCGCGCAACCAATGTGAGCCAAGGTGCAACTAAAACATTTTACCATAACTGAAAGGAAAGGGGTAACGCCGCTCACCATTATATTTGTTTTTATTTTATTTAAACAACTACTAAAAGCAGGGGTTGGAACCAAAATTATTTTTCAGACTTTTAGTTCTGAACAGAAGAACTATTTTTTTCGTTCAATTGCCACTGTTCCAACCAGCAAGATAAAGTTCTGAACCACTTCGAAACAAAACAAAGTACTGGCTTATATCGTTCATTTCTTTTCCTTTTTTAACCTTTCAAATCAACCGTTTTTTTCCTCCATTTTAGCTAATTAAATTAGGCTACTTAACCAATCAGTGCAGATAGAGTAGGCAAGATATTTGTTCACATGCACAATGGACAGACAAGTGTAGCCTATGACGCCAGATGCAACTGAAATGTTGCGGGTGGGGAGAGAGCGAGAGAGGGTTGAGGAGAAGTCTTGAAGCACTGGACATCTTGTTATGACATGCGTTATCTGAATTAGGTCCACAGAATTACAGTGCATTTGGATAGTATTAAGACCGCTTTACTTTTTCCACATTTTGTTATGTTACAGCCTTTTTCTAAAATTGATTAAATCATTTTTTCCCTCATCAATCTACACACAATAACACAATCCCTGCCGCTGAAAAACATCCCCACAGCATGATTCTGCCACAACCATGCTTCACCGTAGGGATGGTTCCAGGTTTCCTCCAGACATGACGCTTGGCATTCAGGACAAAGAGTTCAATCTTGGTTTCATCAGACCAGATAATCTTGTTGCTCATGGTCTGAGAGTCTTTAGGTGCTATTCGGCAAACTCGAAGGGGGCTTTCATGTGCCTTTTACTGAGGAGTGGCTTCCATCTGGCCACTCTACCATAAAGGCCTGATTGGTGGAGTGCTGCAGAGATGGTTGTCCTTCTGGAAGGTTCTCCCATCTCCACAGAGGAACTCTAGAGCTCTGTCAGAATGACAATTGGGTTCTTGGTCACCTGCCTGACTAAGGACCTTCTCCCCCGATTGCTCAGTTTGGCCGGGCGGCAAGCTTTAGGAAGAGTCATTGTGGTTCCACACTTCTTCCATTTAAGAATGATGGAGGCTTTTTTTCTGTTTTTAATTTTAATACATTTGTAAAAATGTCAAAAAACCTGTTCCCGCTTTGTCATAATGGGGTATTGTGGGTAGATTGCGGAGGATAAAAATAAATATTTTTTTTTTTAGAATAAGGCTGTAACATAACAAAATGTGGAAAAAGTCAAGGGGTCTGGATACTTTCTGAAGGCACTGTATAATAATGAATATTATCAAATCCATATCAATGATAACATAACAAGGGTGGCCTAATTTCTGTTGCAGATTTTCTGAAGTTATTGTGGTTCTTGAAGTATTCTAAGGATATTATTATTCTAAGGTTATTAGGTTGAATGTAGGCTACATGATTGATGATTTTTTCCCACAATGTCTTTTTCCACAATGTTGGCCTTCAAATGTGTTTTCTATAGACCCACACAATAATTGTCGGATTGTCGGAAACAGATTTGAACTTAAATCGCCAAAGATGTGTCTCTAATTCTGTAGCATTGTCACGTCGTGTGTGTAGGTGGCAGGGAAGTCAGGCGCAGGAGAATCAAACTTGGTATGAATGGAGTAGTTTAATAGCTTAAAAAACACAACTCCAAAACCATCGACAATAATAAAAGCAAAGTGGGTACGAGGACCCGTCGCGCACCAATACAAACTTCACGAGCATGAAAAACAAACAATCCCTGACAAGGACATGAGGGGAAACAGAGGGTTAAATACACAACAGGTAATGAATGGGATTGGAACCAGGTGTATAGGGAGACAAGACAAAACCAATGGAAAATGAAAAATGGATCAATGATGGCTAGAAGACCGGTGACGTCGCCCGCCGAGCACCGCCCAAACAAGGAGAGGCATCGACTTCGGCAGAAGTCGTGACAAGCATATACTAGAAAAACATTTAAAAGTATGTAATACAGCCAAATTTGTCTTTCCAATCACAAACTTGAGCGGAATAGAACTATTACGTTTTGAGAAATAGTACTCATGCAAGAGGCAAATCTCCACACTTCGCACTAGAAACTTTTTCCATTACTAAAAACATATTTTTTCTATATGCCTTTTTCAGATTGACTCCACTGTTCGATTACTTAGCCTAAAAGTTAGCTCACAGGTTTCAGGGTATGTTAATGGGAGAGAAGAAGGGAAGAAGGCAGGAGCAGCAGCATGCCGCGTGAGGTGCGTGTTGACAGGGTCACCAGCTACAACTCGGGACAACATAATTGGAGCCGCCAATGAATTACCTCGTACCCCTCCACATCGACTCGGTACTGGTAGCACTTGTATATAGCCAAGTTATCGTTACTCATTGTGTATTTATTATAACTTTTATTTTTACATGTATTACTTTTCTATTATTTCTCTATTTTCTTTCTCTCTGCATTGTTGGTAAGGGAAGAGGTCCCTGAACCAATAGTTGGTTGTATTTACTAAAGTAATATGGGGTGGAAGATATTGGAGTTTTAAGGAAGTATTTTGTATTTAAAGCCCATTTGCATTCATAGAAAATAACCAAAATCATAAAATACTAACTAATTGCCGTAGATTGTACAGAGGAGGCCCCTGAATCAATAACAGTTGGCACTATTCAGGCCAAAAAGATCATCAAGGACATCAACCACCCGAGCCATGGCATGGTCACCCCGTTATCATCCAGAAGGCGAGGTCAGTACAGGTACAACAAAGCTGGCTTCTATATCAAGGCCATCACACTGTTAAATAGCCATCACTAGCCGGCTTCCACCAAGTACCCTGACCTTATTTTTGAACGAAACTGAACAGCAAAAACAAGGGGTGTAACTTGTTCGCTATCGTCAGCTGATTTAGAATATGATATTTCTATCATCCTGGCATGTTCCTCGAAGAGGTATTGACGAGAAAAGTCTGAATCTTTAATATTAAGCCAGTGGTGTGTATTCATGGATGCCAGGGGAAGCCAGGCTTCCCCAAAAAATGTTTCAATAATTTACAAATAAAAAAATATAAAATGTATCTTTCGTCTCTGTGTTTCATAAAAACAACACCCCTCTCTGTATGTGTAGCCCATCTATCTGATGCTGTCTGGTCAAAAATAGTATGACATTGTTGCCACCTGTATCATTGAATGCAAGGGAAGCCAGCAGCATTTGGCATTCCTTGATAAAAAAAAAGTGTAATAGCCAATCAGCGTTGACCTAAACCAGAGAGTAAGAGGAAGCGAGAGGCCCAACTCGGCGGAAAATCTTTCTGTCTGTCCCTCGTTTATCAACCAACCGTACAATCTAATCCGACTGTAAAATAGCCTTGTGGTCATTTTCACGCAAAGATGTGTATTTATCAATGTGAATGTGATCGTTTGGTGTGCACAAATCCCAAGTCTGCTCTGAGCTGGGTGTACACAGTTTTACAGGTGAATAAGTGGTGCTGGTTTTGGAATACATGATAAAATAGAACATGATTGTCAAAGTACATAATAGACTAATAACTGGGTTTGATAAGTAAGCAAGATTAGGGACCAATCAGAGAGCAGGGTTATGATGATGTCATTATGAAAGGACCAATCAGAGCAGGGTTATAATGATGTCATTATGAAAGGACCAATCACAGAGCAGGGTTATGACCATCCCATTATGAATGGACCAATCAGAGAGCAGAGTTTTGACAATGTCATTATCACATAAATATAATTAATCTGTCTTTATTTCAGTTAAAATCAACAAACATAGTAAACAAACAGCAAAATGTGTGTATATCTAAAGACAACTTGGATAGAGTATAATGCATTGAAAAGTGACACATAGCCTACTATGGGGGTAATATTTTTAGGGTGGATGTAACCTATCTATAGATGTAGCCTCTGTCTGTGCAGTAGGCTGTTAGCACAGGGCAGGCAGGAGAACTGTTGAGGGTTCCGGATGCACTGGAGGATCATCAGAGTTCTGCGAGGAGACATGAAGATTCAAAATAACAATGTGCACTCTACCGTGTTTAGGGTTCTGTTCACTTTCCCAAAATTCCCAAGTTTTCCAGAAATCCTGGTTGGATATTTCCCAGAATCAGGATTGAACTAGAAAAGGACATTTCCTAAGGAAAATGTGTCTGCTTGCTAATCTTAAAGTGTTCATGCTTGTGAAATAGTAGTGTCAGTGACTGCAGTAATGGTAGTAGTAGTAATGGTAGTAATAGTAATGGTAGTAATAGGGTTGTCATAAACAATGGGTTACTTAAAAGTGAGTTATTTTGGGGTGGTTTGTAGGTGTAGTTATTGAAGTGGGTTATAGTGGGTTAGTATAGTAGGCTAGCGGGAGTACTATAGCATCTTAAGCCATATCATGTGTTTTTAAGCTCTCAAAATGTTTTAGTTTGTGGCAGAGACTTCAGTTTAGAATGTTGAAGCCTCCATACCGCCATTGAAATGAATGGGGATACAACAAACTTTATAGATTATGAAGTATGATGGCTTCCAAAAAGCGGTGTTGAGACAATCTAAGTTGAGTCAGTCTGCACAACGTTGGGGCGGTGTTTGTAGCTGGAACGGATCAAGCCAGCGGCAAATATTTGTTTTGCCTTTGAAGTCTATGGAGCTTTTATCCTAATTTAAAACGGTTATAGTCCAAAAAGTACAAATAGCAACAACAATCTTTTGACAAGCAATCTACAATGAACAAAAATATAAACGCAACATCCAACAATTTCTATTTTTTTACTGAGTTACAGTTGAAAGTAAATTGAAATAAATTCATTAGGTAGGCCCTAATCTATGGATTTGACATGACTTGGCATGACTTGACATGACTTGGGAGCCCACCCACTGAAGAGCCAGGCGTGGTTACACGTGGTCTGTGATTGTGAAACCGGTTGGATGTACTGCTAAATTATCAAAAATTATGTTGGAGGCGTCTTATGGTAGAGAAATTAACATTGAATTATCTGGCAACAGATGTGGTGGATATTCCTGCAGGCTCCCTCAAAACTTGAGACATCTGTGGCCTTGTATTGTGTGACAAAAGTATACATTTTTGAGTGGTCTTTTATTGTCCCCAGCACAAGGTGGAGCTGTGTATTGATCATGCTGTTTAATCAGCTTCTTGATATGCCACACCTGTCAGGAGGATGCATTATCTTGGCATAGGAGAAATGCTCACAGAGTTGTAAACATATTTGTGCACAACACTTTTGAGAAACAAGATTTTTGTGTGTGTGGAACATTTCTGGGATATTTTATTTAATTTTACAAGTTGAGTCAGTCTGTAACATGTCAAAGTTGGTTTGGTCTTTGTAGCTTTAACAGTTCAAGAACAGTGGAACATCCAAATGGCGTTTCTAGCTTTAAAGGTTGAAGACTAGTTACAGTCCAAACTTTTACCATGTTAACCTATGCCAATTGAAATGCATTGAGATTTATGCAAATATGGTTGTAGTGTCAAAAATAATCAGTAGTATCCCCCAATTTTTTTTCAAGCAAAAGTCTCATGGTAATGTGTGTGCTGGGAGTCGGGAAGCAAGTTCAGGGAGTGAATAATTTCATAAATGAACGAAACATAATACAAAACAAGAAACACGAACAACGCACAGACATCAAACTGAAACAGAGAGGGAGCACATGTGACAGCATCCCCTCCCCAACACGTGGCTCCAGCCGCAGGACACCGACCAAAATGACGATCCCGGGGATCAGGAGCGGACCGCTCACCTCTGCTAAGGCGCAAGAAACCTGTCGATCCTGCAGAGGCACGGGAGCATGGCGACTTAAAGCACTGGAGAGCGCATACGTGACATTACCCCCACCCCGGCGCGCGGCTCTGGCCGCAGGACGCCAACCACAGGGACGATCCCAGGGATCAGGAGCGGACCGGTCACCTCTACTGAGGCGCAAGAAACCTGACGAACCGGCTGAGGCGTGAGAGCCTGATGAGCCGGCTGAGACCTCCCTGGTTGCCTTGGTTGAGGCACGGGAACCTGTTCACCTAGCTGAGGCATGGGAGCCTATCGAACCCGCTGACGCATCACAGCCTGTCTATCCCGCTGAGGTATGGAAACCCGTCGAGCCATCAAAGGCAGGAGAACCCGTCAAACCCGCCGAGGTATGGAAACCCGTCGAGCCAGCAAAGGCAGGGGAACCCGTCAAACCCGCCGAGGTATGGGAATCCTACAAACCGGCTTAGGCCTCCCAGGTAGTTCCGGTTCTGACTCCCGGACCAGACATCACCTCCAACACAAAAACCAAAAAAACTCTGATGCTTCCCTTTGGTGAGGCGTCATTGTGTAACGTGTGCGCTGGGAGTCGGAAAGCAAGTTCAGGGAGTGAATAACATAATACAAAACAAGAAACATGAACAACACACAGACATGAAACTGAAACAGAAACAATGACACCTGGGGAAGGAACCAAAAGGAGTGACATATATAGGGCAGGTAATCAAGGAGGTGACGGAGTCCAGGTGAGTGTCATTATGTGCGTGATGCGCGTAACGATGGTGACAGATGTGGCCATAATGAGCAGCCTGGTGACCTAGAGGCCGGACAGGGAGCACACATGACAATCAGTGGTAGTCTGAACGTTTTAAAATTGCTTTGGTGTTGGTAGCTTTTACGGTTTTGGCGCTAGAGGTTCCAGCAGATGGCAAATAATAATAATAAGTACGAACAGTTTCTAAAGTTTGCTTTGCTTTCAGCAAGCATACCTAATAAGCAGGAATACTCAGGATTTCTGGAAAACTAGAAAGTTACCGAAATGTTCAAAACAAATTGTGTTTTAGTGAAGTAGGAAGTGATGAAAAGGTGATGTGACTTACAGGTCACTGTCTGTGCAGGTCCAGCGGAACCCTCTGGTCTGTAGGACATTGATCAAATCCACAATGGAACCCTGAGTGCAGGATTCTCTAAAGGAGGAGAGAACGAGGATACATAAAGTACATAATATAGTATTTCTAAAGGTTGTTGTATTGTAGACAAACCATTTGTATCTGATGCAACTTGACAATAACATAATTTGCATGACATTTGCATAGATAAACTTATTTTGTGTTGATATTGAAAGATATGCCCAGTTCGTAACTTGGGTGTTTATCTAGGGTTCGTTCCAAATGGCACCCTATTCCCAATGTGGTGCATTACTTTTGACCAGGGCCCAACGGGCTCTATGTAGGGAATAGAGTGCCATTTGGGACGCATTCCTAGTCATTCTCACAGGAAGGGTCCCTCCAGGTTGGCCACCACCTTGATGTTGACATGATCCACCATTCTGGGGTTCAGGCTGTCCAGCTCCACACCCCCAAACATGCTACAACAAGATGAAAAGGACCAGAGTGAAACAATCACTACCACTGTTAGACCACTATGTACTGTCAGTGGCTGTCACGTCTTCGCCTTACCTTTTCCTGTTGAAAGCATTCTCTATGGATCCATTGAGCAGCACTGTGATGTTGCCACATGCCGCTGCAGCAAACTGGCAAACATACAGAGATGAGGCAATCATAGCCAGACATAGTACACAATATACAGTAGACATGTCATGCAGTCACCCAGTATCTCAAAATCACAAGGAATATCCCTACCACAAAAATATTGCCATGAGATTAGTGGCATTCATGTAATTTAGGCTACCATTTTGTGAGTGAGCTTACGTTTTGTGAGGCTTGTCTCCACAAGGAATAGACAGGATGGTTTACACACGTTGACCAGTCTGGGCAAGAGTTGAAATCAAAGCCTAACAAAGAGAAACACATGAAGGAGCTTCATAAGAAAGAGACAGCCATTTTTTACATAGAAAAACCACCACAGAGACAAAGTCAATGATATCTGCTGTGAAGAGTACGTTATCCTTCTAAGGAAAAGGAAAGTCATTCTCCTTGTTTGATTCGTGTGCAGAGCAGGAGGGGGATCTCTCCTGTGCAAAATTGGAAGAGTTTACCACAGAGATGGGGGTGTAACACATGGTGTTGTGATACAGCTGCACTACATAACACCCTATGTGTGCGATATCCCCCACTCGGTCTCAACTTCCTGTAAGCACTGATCCAAACATTACATCTGTGGTCAACCACAGAGCCCCAGCCTGTCATATTGTGACCTCTCTCCTCATCAGGGGCTTTGGAGTGATGACTTGGCACCCACTGGAACAACTGTTCCTTCAGTTCTTTTGTGAACAATGTGAAGAGAGGAATCATAACTCTCTCTCTCTCTCTCTCTCTCTCAGACCATGATGAATCCTACCTCTGTCTTTCTCTTCCTGTCCGCACCAGATGAGGTCATTGAACATGTATCCCACCAGCGTGTCCTCCAGGGTCCAGAAACGACGTGTTACAGCTGCATAGCTGTGCATCAGCTCCCTGGTCTTACTCCAGAACAGCAACTACAAAAACCACAAGGGCAACAAGCACAAACCAGATACTAGATATCAGAGGAATCATACAGTAGATACTCAATAAATCAAAGATACTCAAAAACACAACACAGTCAGTTACATCCTCAGAGGATTCAGGGCCCGTATTCATAAAGTGTCACAGGGTAGGAATGCTGATCTACGATCAGGTCCCACCTGTCTCGGATAAGAATCCAGCGCTGCCATGGTGATACTCACCTTACCACATGTCAGAGTCTGTGGTGTGGCATGGAACATCCTTTTGTAGTCCTTAATCTTCACATTACAGCGAGACTTCCTCATTACAGCCTCCTCAAACTCCCTCCAGATCTCCTCACAGTCATAGCTACAGTAACACACACAGCACTTTTACCTACAGTACCAGTCAAAAGTTTGGACACACCTACTCATTCCAGGGTTTTCCTTTATTTTTACTATTTTCTACATTGTAGAATAATAGTGAAGACATCAAAACTATGAAATAACACATATGGAATCATGTACTATGAAATAACACAAATGGAATCATGTAGTAACCAAAAGAGTGTTAAACAAATCAAAATATATTTCATATTTGAGATTCTTCAAAGTAGCCACCCTTTGCCTTGATGACAGCTTTGCACACTCTTGGAATTATCTCAACCAGCTTCATGAGGTAGTCACCTGGAATGCATTTCAATTAACAGATCTGCCTTGTTAAAAGTTAATTTGTGGAATTTATTTCCTTTTTAATGGTTTTGAGCCAATCAGTTGTGTTGTGACATGGTAGGGGTGGTATACAGAATATAGCCCTATTTGGTAAAAGACCAAGTTCCTATTATGGCAAGAACAGCTCAAATAATCAATGAGAAATGACAGCCAATCATTACTTTAAGACATGAAGGTCAGTCAAGCTGGAAAATTCCAGGAACTTTAAAGTTTCTTCAAGTGCAGTCGCAAAAAACATCAAGCGCAATGATGAAACTGACTCGCATGAGGACTGCCACAGGAAAGGAAGACCCAGAGTTACCTCTGCTGCAGAGGATAAGTTCATTAGAGTTAACTGCACCTCAGATTGCAGCCCAAATAAATGCTTCACAGAGTTCAAGTAACAGACACCTCTCAACATCAACTGTTCAGAGGAGACTGCGTGAATCAGGCCCTCATGGTCGAATTGCTGCAAATAAACCACTGCTAAAGGACACCAATAATAAGAAGAGACTTGCTTGGGCCAAGAAACACGAGCAATGGACATTAGACCGGTGGAAATCTGTCCTTTGGTCTGATGAGTCCAAATGAGATTTTTGGTTCCAACTGCCTTTTCTTTCTGAGACACGGAGTAGGTGAACGGATGATATCTGCATGTGAGGTTCCCACCGTGAAGCATGGTATAGGAAGTGTGATGGTGTGGGGGTGCTTTGCTGGTGACACTGTCGGTGATATATTTAGAATTCAAGCACACTTAACCAGCATGGCTACAGCATTCTGCAGCGTTCTGCAGTGATATTCCATCCAATCTGGTTGGCGCTTAGTGAGACTATCATTTGTTTTTCAACAGGACAATGACCCAACATACCTCCAGGCTGTGTAAGGGCTAATTGACCAATAAGGAGAGTGATGGAGTGCTGCATCAGATGACCTGGCCTCCACAATCACCTGACCTCAACCCAATTGAGGTTTGGGATGAGTTGGACCGCAGAGTGAAGGAAAAGCAGCCAACAAGTGCTCAGCATATGTGGGAACTCCTTCAAGACTATTGGAAAAGCATTCCAGGTGAAGCTGGTTGAGATAACTCCAAGAGTGTGCAAAGCTGTCATCAAGGCAAAGGGTGGCTACTTTGAAGAATCTAAAATTGATTTGTTTCACTTTTTTGGTTACTACATGATTCCATATGTGTTATTTTATAGTTTTGATGTCTTCAAAATTATTCTACAATGTAGAAAATAGTACAAATAAAGAAAACCCTTGAATGAGTAGGTGTGTCCAAACTTTTGACTGGTACTGTATATCTAATCATAGATAACATTTAAAAAAATATGTAATGTTGAGAACATGTTGCATATAATGAAATAAGATCCCTTACGAAAAAAACACATGAATTTCACGTAATCACGTGATCTCATGTGATTTTATGTGAAGTTAATGTGATAACATGTGACAACATGATCTCATGTGAAATAAATGGACAACATGCGGATGCAAAAAACATGTAATGCCATGAAACTACACATGACATTTGAGCACGTGATAACCCAGGTGTTAAATGCCATTGAGAATATTTTACTTTAAAAATGCTTAATTTACATTAATTCAATTTAAACAGTCTGCAGCGTTCTGCAGTGATATGCCATCCAATCTGGTTAAAACCCTGCAGGTTTTAGTTAGATTCTGTTTTTTTCCTTGGCCATCCCCAACAACATTTTTAAAACATAGTGTCATGGTCCTCTTGATTACTTGGGACTCAACTGCTGCGTCACCAGGTCTGTGGACATAAAGGAGATTGGCTATACATATTGCCTAGAATACATTTTTACATTTTTGCACTTTTCCTAAAGTATATACAACAACTTGAATGTGTTATTTCGATAAAATTACATTATGCTGCTCTATTCTGATTTCAATTAGTGTAAAAAATATTGTTTTATTTTGTACTGTGACCACACTTGGGACTCAGCCTTAATGGGCTGCAGGGGCAGTATTGAGTAGCCAGATAAAAGGTGCCCATTTCAAACGGCCTCGTACTCAATTCTTGCTCGTACAATATGCATATTATTATTACTATTGGATAGAAAACACTCTCTAGTTTCTAAAACCGTTTGAATTATATCTGTGAGTAAAACAGAACTCATTTGGCACAAACTTCCTGACCAGGAAGTGGAAAGTCTGAAAACTATGCTCTCTTCTAGGTCCTGCCTATAAATGGGCATGATACGTATTAGTATACATGCACGTCATACACCTTCCCCTGGATGTCAAGAGGCGGTGAGAGAAGAAATGGGGTGTTTATCTTGGTCTGAAGTGGAATAAAAGCTCTTGGAATGACGTGTCACCCATTTCCTGTTTTCAGGAAGGCGCGAGGAGGGACCTGGATTTGCCTTATGAAAAGCTTTCGTTATAGGCGACTACTATCTCCGGCTTGGATTTTATTTGATACATGTGACCATATCATCGTAAAGTATGTTTTTTCAATATAGTTTAATCAGATTATTGAAATTTTTTCGGGAGTTTTGCCGTGTTCCGTTCTCTTCCGTTTGTTGACATGGAGAGATTCGTGCCACTTGGCTAGTGTGCTTGCTAAATCGAGAGGGAAAGAGGCCGTTCTAAATCCAAACAACGATTGTTCTTGACAAAGGACCCCTTGTACAACATTCTGATGGAAGATCAGCAAAAGTAGGAAACATTTTATGATGCTATTTCATATATCTGTCGTACATGTGAACTAGTCGTCGGCGCCCAGCTTTTGGGTACTCTCTAGCTATACCGAAGCTGTATGTCGTAATGAAGTTATTTTTAGAATTCTAACACGGCGATTTCATTAAGAACTAATGGATCTATCATTTCCTATACAACATGTATTTTTTAGTTATGTTTATGAATAGCTATTTGGTCAGAATATGTGTGTCAGAAAAAGTGTCAGAAAAATATCCGGACGTTGTGGGAAAAAGTAGCTACGTTAGCACAATGTATAACCACTGATTTCAGCTCTAAATATGCACATTTTCGAACAAAACATAAGTGTATGTATAACCTGATGTTATAGGACTGTCATCTGATGAAGCATATCAAGGTTAGTCAAAAATTATATATCTTTTGCTTGTTTGTTACGATCGCTAACTTTTGCTACTGGGAAATGGCTTGTGTTTCTGGCTATTGTGGTAAGCTAATATAACGCTATATTGTGTTTTCGCTGTAAAACACTTAATAAATCGGAAATATTGTCTGGAATCACAAGATGCCTGTCTTTCATTTGCTGTACACTATGTATTCTTCAGAAATGTTTTATGATGAGTAATTAGGTATTTGACGTTGGTGTCTGTAATTATTATGGCTGCTTTCGGTGCAATTTCTGATTGTAGCCGCAATGTAAACTATGATTTATACCTGAAATATGCACATTTTTCGAACAAAACATAGATTTATTGAATAACATGTTATAAGACTGTCATCTGATGAAGATGTTTGTTGGTTAGTTTGGTTGGTTCTTGGTTAGTTAGGTTGGCTTTGTGCATGCTACCTGTGCTGTGAAAAATGTCTGTCCTTTTTTGTATTTGGTGGTGAGCTAACATAAATATACGTGCTGTTTTCGCTGTAAAACATTTTAAAAATCGGACATGTTGGCTGGATTCACAAGATGTGTACCTTTCATTTGCTGTATTGGACTTGTTAATGTGTGAAAGTTAAATATTTCTAAAAAATATATTTTGAATTTCGCGCCCTGCACTTGAAGTGGCTGTTGTCATATTGATCCCGACTTAGGGCTTGCAGCCCAAAGAAGTTAACTGGGATTTGAACTTAATTAAAACCTCTTGGTCGCTAGCAACCTGAAATGTCCTGCTGCATGTCCTTCCATACCGCCAATATTTGCAAATGTATAAAACAAAATATTTTTTAAATATCACATCTACATAAGTATTCAGACCATTTACTCCATACTTTTTTAAGCACCTTTGGCAGAGATTACAGCCAGACAGGATAGGGTTGAGGCACAGATCTGGGGAAGGGTATCAAAACATTTCTGCAGCATTGAAGGTCCCCAAGCACACAGTGGCCTCCATCATTCTTAAATGGAAGAAGTTTGTAATCACCAAGACTCCTCCTGGAGCTGGCCACCTGGCCAAAGTGAGCAACCGAGGGAGAAGGGCCTTGGTCAGGGAGGTGAGAAAGAAGCCGGTGGTCACTCTGACAGAGCTCAAGAGTTCCTATGTGGATATGGGAGAACCTTCCAGAAGGACAATCATCTCTGCAGCAGTCCACCAATCAGGCTTTTATGGTAGAGTGCCAGACGGATGCCACTCCTCAGTAAAAGGCACATGACAGCCCGCTTAGAGTTTGCCAAAAGGCACCTAAAGGACTCTCAGACCATGAGAAACAAGATTCTCTGCTCTGATGAAACCAAGATTGAACTCTTTGGCCTGAATGCCAAGCATCACATCTGGAGGAAACCGTGTGTGGTCCCGTGTGGCTCAGTTGGTAGAGCATGGCGCTTGCAACGCCAGGGTTGTGGGTTCATTTCCCACGGGGGGACCAGGGTTCAATTCCCACGGGGGGACCAGGATGAATATGTATGAACTTTCCAATTTGTAAGTCGCTCTGGATAAGAGCGTCTGCTAAATGACTTAAATGTAAATGTGAAACCTGGCACCATCCCTACGGTGAAGCATGGTGGTGGCAACCTCATGCTGTGGGGATGTTTTTCAGCAGCAGGGACTGGGAGACTAGTCAGAACTGAGGCAAAGATGAATGGAGTAAAGTACAGAGAGATCCTTGATGAAAACCTGCTCCAGAACGCTCAGGATCTCAGACTGGGGCGAAGGTTCACCTTCCAACAGGACAACAACCCTAAGCACACAGCCAAGACAACGCAGGAGTGGCTTCGGGACAAGTTTTTGAATGTCCTTGAGAGGCCCAGCCAGATCCCGGACTTGAACCCTATCGAACATCTCTGTAGAGATCTGAAAATAGCTGTGCAGCAACGCTCCCATTCAACATGACAGAGCTCGACAGGATCTGCAGAAAAGAATGGGAGAAACTCCCCAAATATAGGTGTGCCAAGCCCGTAGTATCATACCCAAGAAGACACGAGGCTGTAATCGCTGCCAAAGGTGCTTCAACAAAGTATTGAGTAAAGGGCATGAATACTTATGTAAATGTGATATTTCGTGTTTTTTATTATTATTTTTTGCAAAAATTTAAAAAATAAACAGTTTTTGCTTTTTCCTTGTTGGGTATTGTGCATAGATTGATTAGGGGAGAAAAAAATGTAATACATTTTTAAATAAGGCTGTAACGTAACAAAATGTGGAAAAAGTTAAGGTGTCTAAACACTTTCCGAATGCACTGTGTATACAAAGGTATGTGGACACCCCTTCAAATTAGTGGATTTGGCTATTTCAGCCACACTCGTTGATGACAGGTGTAATAAATCGAGCACACAGCCATGCAAACATTGGCAGTAGAATGGCCTTACTGAAGAGCTCAGTGACTTTCAACATGGCACTGTCACAGTATGCCACCTTTCCAACAAGTCCATTCAGCTGGAATGGTGTAAAGCTCGCCGCCATTGGACTATGGAGCAGTGGAAACACATTCTCTGGAGTGATGAATCTGGCAGTCCGTCGGGTTTGGCGGATGCCCCAATGCATAGTGCCAACTGTAAAGTTTGGTAGAGGAGGAATAAGGGTCTGGGGCGGTTTTTTATGGTTCGGGCTAGGCCCCTTAGTTCCAGTGAAGGGAAATCTTAACGCTATTGCATAGAATGACATACTAGATGATTCTGTGATTCCAAATTTGTGGCAACAGTTTGGGGAAGGCCCTTTCCTGATTCAGCATGACAATGGCCCTATGCACAAAGCGAGGTCAATTCAAGAAATTGTTTGTCGAGATCGGTGTGGAAGAACTTGACTGGCCTGCACAGAGTCCTGACCTCAACCCCATCGAACACCTTTGGGATGAATTGGAACGCCGACTGCGAGCCAGGCCTAATCGCCCAACATCAGTGCCCAATCTCACTAATGCTCTTGTAGCTGAATGGAAGCAAGTCCCCGCAGCAATGTTCCAAAATCTAGTGGAGTGCCTGAAGAGGGGAGGCTGTTATAGCAGCAAATGGGGGACCAACTCCATATTAATGCAGATAATTTTGGAATGAGTTGATCGACGAGCAGGGGTCCACACTTTTGGTCGTGTAGTGTAGTTGTCCTCCGGCTACACCATAATGCTACCCCAGAGAGTGCTGCTGAGGCTACTGTAGACCTTCATTGCAAAACAGTGTGTTTTAATCAATTATTTGGTGACAATATATTTTGTATAGTTTTACCTAAAAAGGATAACTTTAATGTTTCACAAAATAAAAAAAAATGAAATTCACTGTTGAGGGTGGTTCTTCCCTTCCTCCTCTGAGAAGCTTCCACTGATTTCACAGCTACACATATGAACTCACATGGTACAGTTCGCTACCTTGTAAGTACAATGGGAGGGCAAACTGTAAACGGGGGGACCGGAGGTCCCTTTTAAAATTTTAAAAGACATTTCCTGCAATTCTACACTTATTATTCCTTTCTTGATTGGTATTTTGAGGGGTATATGGAGGAGTATTTTGAAGATAAGTGGAAGACCCCCAACCTCAGAGAGATACATTTTCCGTTTTATAATGTTATTCTAGAAATGTTATGAGTGAAAGAGAAATGTGCAGTGTTTAAGCTAATTCCATGCAATTCTACACATTTTGACAATGGGCAGAGATAGAAATTTGCTGTTTTAATGCTGATCTCATGTTATTCTTCACATTTTGCCACGAGGATGAGAAAATATTGCAATTTTAAAGTGACTGTCCAGTGAAAATCTCACTTTTAAAAGTTCATATTCTGTTAACTCACACAGAAATAATGACTTACCCTTTTCTCGCATTTGTGGCCAAAGCATACATTCGAGAAAAAACACTTAATAAAAAAGCCCACCTCAAACAGACCATTTAAAAACTGCTTGCTATTTCCTCATAGAGGATGATGTCATCCTCCTGAGGAGGATGAGCTGGCCTATCAGCGGTCTACTTGCATTAATATCTTTAATGACCGGTATACACCCTCACCATTGTAATGGCTTCCGTCGGTAGAAGGAGAGGAGGACCAAAGCGCAGCGTGGTATGTATCCATATTTATTAGAATACTTTTTCTATAATGAACAAAACAATAAACAGACGAAAACCCAACGAAGCTACAGTCCCGAACTAGAGAACACAAAAACAGATGAACGCAAGAACAGGAACAATCACCCACAAACCAACAGTGAAAACAGGCTACCTTAATATGGTTCCCAATCAGAGACAACGTAAAACACCTGCCTCTGATTGAGAACCATATCAGGCCAATAAGACAAACCTAAACAAAGAAACACATAACATAGACTACACCCACCCAGCTCACGTCCTGACCAACTAAACAAAGACTAAACAAAGGAAATAAGGTCAGGAACGTGACAACCATTCTGTTGTTGCGGTATGCCCACAGCATTCCAACACAGAAAAGTTACTTTTTAACATACATCATTTAAAAAATGTGGAAGTAAAACAATTTCACTTATATTAAGGATTAATTAATTGTAGGTCATATTTCATAGAAATCTGGAAACACTGGACAGTTACTTTAAAGGTCGACTTTGGGCAAAAACAAAATAATAATGGCTTTATACTGTGCAACTGATCAATGCACCATCATACCAGGTCATTTAATGCTTAAAAAAAGGTATGAATAAGATATTTGGCTACAGAAGTGCAATTTCTTACCGATCTCTCTAGCTTTCATCTTCATCCAAAACCAAATCCTGTGAAATGACCTCAACACACACTGGAGGAGATACTGGCTAGCTACAAGTAGCTATCTTAGCTAACAAACTACCTACGTCGGTCATGGCGTGCATGACCAGAATGACACATCGATGAACCACCAAAGGCACACCTCGTTTCTCTTAAAAAAATTAAAAGAGGAGGACTGTTTTTTGTGCCCAAAAAGCGACCATTAAAGCTAATTTCCTTAAATTCTACACATTTTACCATGGCTTATGACGTGTTCATATGCTATCTGGGGTGACCCCGACCTCCAGGGACCCCCAACCAATTATACAGGTACTGGAGGTGCTGCAGCAATTCCTGGTTGTGATGGTAAAACTGGAAGAATTTGTGCTGTTGCAATAAAAAACTATTAAACAATTTTTTCAATATTGACTTAAATGATAATGTGATTGAGGAGGGGAGAGAAAAAAACATGAGATATTTATAAACGGCTCCCATTCTGCATGGAGAGCGCTCAGCTCTGTTTTGTAAGCAGTGCACCCATGATATGCTCTTATCTATTCAGTTGGGGGGGGGGTGTCTGGAGTCGGACACGAGCTCTGCTGTACTATAGGGCAGCCCCCCACACCTCTCTGATTCAGACACATTTCATTTGTACAACTGACTAGGTATCCCCCTTTCCCCTTATAGAGAGTTTAGTTTGGGTTAAGTTGGGTCTCTTTCCCTCTCCCCCTTTTCTTTCCCGCTCTCCTCACTCTCTCCCCCTTGAGATAGATATCAAGTGATCTGGAGCAGTACTCGCAATAGTTTTCCACTTCTACTTTCTTAACAGCAAGCATCATAAAACATTATGACACGGTCATAACCATGTCATAATATGTCTTAACAGCTGACATAACTTGTCATAACCTGTCATAATACAGTCATGACACATATTTAGACCTGTTGTGACATATATTGCATTATTTTATGGCTGGTTATGACACCTACATAAGAGTGTTAAAACCCACAAAACCTACCGCGGTAGTTATGTTATGTCTGGTTATGACACCTACATAAGAGTGTCAAATCCCACAAAACCTACCACACAAGGCGAAGCATTGTAGATTACACCATAGCCTACTTGAAAACTTCATGTGTATGTTATATAACATTTTCTGAAATGTACCATATTAAATTATTGTAATTGTGCACACATTGATGTCAGACATGTACCTACTGTACCCCAATGCTCTGTTGCTGATGACTGGGATGAATGCAGGAGCAAATTTCAGGAGCAGGACAAGACACTATCTTTTTGAGTGATGACTGACATATGGCCATGCTCGTGATAGGCCTATCTGGCTTATATGATTATGGTGGTCATAATTCTTCTTGACAGAATCAAAAAGTGTATTTTTTTTGTCCAAGTAAAACGACACAGGATGGTCATAATACTTCATGACAGTGTTTGCTAATTGACATCATTTGAGTCAATTGGAGGTGTACCTTTGGATGTATTTCAAGGCCTACCTTCAAACTCAGTGCCTCTTTGCTTGACATCATGGGAAAATCAAAAGAAATCAGCTAAGACCTCAGAATTTTTTTTGTAGACCTCCACAAGTCTGGTTCATCCTTGGGAGCAACTTTCAAACGCCTGAAGGTACCACGTTCATCTGTACAAACAATAGTACGCAAGTATAAACACCATGGGACCACGCAGCTGTCATACCGCTCAGGAAGGAGACACGTTCTGTCTCCTAGAGATGAACGTACTTTGGTGCAAAAAGTGCAAATCAATCCCAGAACAACAGCAAAGGAACTTGTGAGGATGCTGGAGGAAACAGGTACAAAAGTACGCTCGTCGTTGGAATGAGACCAAGGTGCAGCGTGGTAGGCGAACATCTTACTTTTATTTAAAATGAACACCAAAAAACCAACAAAATACAAAAACGAACGTAAAGTTCTGCAGGCTATAGAGCAACTAACAAAATCAAGATCCCACAACTGAAGGGGGAAAAAGGGCTGCCTAAGTATGATACCCAATCAGAGACAATGATAAACAGCTGCCTCTGATTGGGAACCATACTAGGCCAACAAAGAAATAGAAATATAGATTTGCCCACCCAAGTCACACTCTGATCTAACCAAATAGAGAATAAAAAAGGCTCTCTAAGGTCAGGGCGTGACAATATCCACAGTAAAACTAGTCATATATTGACATAACCTGAACGGCCGCTCAGCAAGGAAGAAGCCACTTCTCTAAAACCGCCATAAAAAGCCAGACTACGGTTTGCAACTGCACATCGGGACAAAGGTGGTACTTTTTGAAGAAATGTCCTCTGGTCTGATGAAACAAAAATATAACTGTTTGGCCCTAATGACCATCGTTATGTTTGGAGGAAAAAGGGGGAGGCTTGCAAGCCAAAGAACACCATCCCAACCGGGAAGCACGGGGTTGTCAGCATTATGTTGTGGGGGTGCTTTGCTGCAGGAGGGACTGGTGCACTTCACAAAATAGATGGCATCATGAGGCAGGATAATTATGTGGATATATTGAAGCAACATCTCAAGACATCAGTCAGGAAGTTAAAGCTTGGTCGCAAATGGGTCTTCCAAATGGACAATGACCCCAAGCATACTTCCAAAGTTGTGGCAAAATGGCTTAAGGACAACAAAGTCAAGGTATTGGAGTGGCCATCACAAAGCCCTGACCTCAATCCCATAGAAGATTTGTGGGCAGAACTGAAAAAGCGTGTGCACCAGCTCTGTCAGGAGGAATGGGCCAAAATTCACCCAACTTATTGTGGGAAGATTGTGGAAGGCTACCCAAAACATTTGACCCAAGTTAAACAATTTAAAGGCAATGCTACCAAATACTAATTGAGTGTATGTAAACTTCTGACCCACTGGAAATGTGATGAAAGAAATAAAAGCTTAAATAAATATTTCTCCCTGCTATTATTCTGACATGTCACATTCTTAAAATAAAAAGTGATGATTCTAATTGACCTAAAACAGGGAATTTTTACCCGGATTAAATGTCAAGAATTGTGAAACCCTGAGTTTACATGCATTTGGCTAAGGTGTATGTAAACTTCCGACTTCAACTGTATATATGCATTCGTGAAATGGTAGGTGCTTTGTGTTTGTTTTGCATGGCCACTGATGTGATTGATTTGCGGTATAATTACATCGGAGTGGAAGGTGGCGAGATGACATGTCCTTTTAACAAATTGACGTCTGGTTTCACGAGGTTATTGTCATTCATTGTGCATTTGTACGTATTGCGCAATTTTTTTAGCTACTGTAACCATGTTTTCAGACTTGCTTCGAACTTTGCCTGCTTTGATAGAGTCATAAGAGTAAAAATTAACCACCATAACTCCGTACCGAAACAGGAAGTACTTTAAAGGCCGATTGCTAGAGGTTGACGAAAACCCACACGCGAAGGATGTATTGACTTTTAGGCTGGGTTTCTGTACAGCACTTCTGTACAGCACTTCGAGATATTAGCTGATGTACGAAGGGCTATATAAAATAAACTTGATTTGATTTGATTTGATTGACTGTGACTGTCAATCCCATTTCTTTTTTATTTCTTTTTTAAATCTTTTTTTTAGTTATTTATTTATTTTTATTTTTTTGTATTTGTATTTTTATTTTAGTTTTTTTTTCTTTTTTTTTAAATTAAATTTTATCCCCTTTTCTCCCCAATTTTCGTGGTATCCAATCGCTAGTAATTACTATCTTGTCTCATCGCTACAACTCCCGTACGGGCTCGGGAGAGACGAAGGTCGAAAGCCACGCGTCCTCCGAAGCACAACCCAACCAAGCCGCACTGCTTCTTAACACAGCGCGCCTCCAACCCGGAAGCCAGCCGCACCAATGTGTCGGAGGAAACACCGTGCACCTGGCCCCCTTGGTTAGCGCGCTCTGCGCCCGGCCCGCCACAGGAGTCGCTGGAGCGCGATGAGACAAGGATATCCCTACCGGCCAAACCCTCCCTAACCCGGACGACGCTAGCCCAATTGTACGTCGCCCCACGGACCTCCCGGTCGCGGCCGGCTGCGACAGAGCCTGGGCGCGAACCCAGAGACTCTGGTGGCGCAGCTAGCACTGCGATGCAGTGCCCTAGACCACTGCACCACCCGGGAGGCCCTCGTCAATCCCATTTCTTACTCAGTAATGGAGGTACAGTGAAACTTTTATGTTTTATGAGCACTTGCATTGCACCGCTGTGATCATTCCAATGAAAATGAAGGGTAATTGAATGAATAAATCAAGTGTGAGCACACTGAAGCAGTTTGCACTCAGCGTTCATGACACAGGCAAACAAACAAACACGCACACACACACACACACACACACACACACACACACACACACACACACACACACACACACACACACACACACACACACACACACACACACACACACACACACACACACACACACACACACACACACACACACACACACACACACACACACAGAGTGCCTGGACACAGCCCTTAGCTGTGGGATATTGGCCATATATCACACACCCCCAAGGTGCTTTATTGCTATTATAAACTGGTTACCAACGTAATTAGAGCAGTAAAAATACATGTTTTGTAATACCAGTGGTATACGGTCTGATATACTATGGCTGTCAGTCAATCAACATTCAGAGCTCGAACCACCCAGTTTATAATTAAGCCATTAGGCACAAGGCGGTGTGGTATATGGCCAATATACCATGGCTAGGGGCTGTTCTTAAGCACGACGCAATGCGGAGTGCCTGGATACAGCCCTTAGCCATGGTATATTGGCCATATACCACAAACCCCCAAGGTGCCATATTGCTATTATAACATGTTTACCAATGTAATTAGAGCAGTAAAAATAAATGTTTTGTCATACCCATGGTATACGGTCTGATATGCCATGGCTCTCACCCAATCAGCATTCAGGGCTCGAACCACCCCGTTTATAATTAAACATACCACAGCATTATTGAATACTCACTTCTGATTGGTTAAAAGGGCATTCTAGAATGGACATTAAAACCAGATAACTGGACAGTTCGAAAAGATATCGGGACACCTTGCAATCATGACGCAATAAGCGCCTACACATGCAGACCGTACTTGCTACAAAGTTACAGAATGCTAAACCAACAACCACACAAAACGGAATTAGATACATTGTAAATGCAGGTCCTACGAGAAACAAACTTTGCTAGCAGACTTTCATTGATTTGTTTTTGCAGAGACATATTTTTTGGGGAGCGTCTGACGACTTAACGTGGTGAGTGATGAACAAGAATGTATCTGGTCCCTACTGTTGCAGTCATGACACAAGTGGCGCTATGCTGTCAAATACTTCCATGTTTCTAGTTTGACCAGCTGTTTTCAGCAACTGATATTTTTTTATTTGGTTGTCATATAGGCAGGTTTGCTAGCAACAAACAATTGTTAAAATTTCGAGCCTAGTGTTGGATATACAATGCGATCTCCTCATTATGAAGTGTTGAGTGTCCTGACGAGAAGGAAAACTTTTCTACCTATGCCAGGCAAAATCAGCCATTATCAGCTCATTGTTATGGATGTATCAGAAAACAGAAAACAGCTACTTTGCTGTTACTCTACCTGCAAAGGTTGTGACTGTGTTAGCCGTAGCTAGCTGGCTAGCTAACAAGCAAGGGATAAGAACGTTGCCATGGAACATAAAAAACGAATGGCTGGGTCGCGTCCATAAATATCGAACTAAACGAACGAATGACTGGGTCCAAAAGATGAGAATGTATGAATTCATTTATAAAGATGAAAATATCAACAACAACAAAACAGTATTTCTACCGGTAAAGTAAATGTGTGCTTTCATATTGTTTTCTCTCTTTCTTTCTTTCTCTCTCTCGGAGGACCTGAGCCCTAGGACCATGCCTCAGGACTACCTGGCATGATGACTCCTTGCTGTTCCCAGTCCACCTGGCCGTGCTGCTGTTCCAGTTTTAACTGTTCTGCCTGCGGCTATGGAACCCTGACCTGTTCACCGGACGTGCTACCTGTCCCAGACCTGCTGTTTTCAACTCTCTAGAGACATCAGGAGCGGTAGAGATACTCTTAATGATCGGCTATGAAAAGCCAACTGACATTTACTCTTGAGGTGATGAATTGTTGCACCCTCGACAACTACTGTGATTATTATTATTTGACCATGCTGGTCATTTATGAACATTTGAACATCTTGGCCATGTTCTGTTATAATCTCCACCCGGCACAGCCAGAAGAGGACTGGCCACCCCTCATAGCCTGGTTCCTCTCTAGGTTTCTTCCTAGGTTTTGGCCTTTCTAGGAGTTTTCTAGGGAGTTTTTCCTAGCCACCGTGCTTCTACACCTGCATTGCTTGCTGCTTGGGGTTTTAGGCTGGGTTTCTGTACAGCACTTTGAGATATCAGCTGATGTAAGTTTAACGTTAGTCCGTCCCCTCGCCCCGACCCGGGTGCGAACCAGGGACCCTCTGCACACATCAACAACAGTCACCAACGAAGCATCGTTACCCATCGCTCCACAAAGGCCGCGGCCTTTGCAGAGCAAGGGGAACCACTACTTCAAGGTCTCAAAGCGAGTGACGTCACCGTTTTTGAAAGGCTATTAGCGTGCACCACCGCTAACTAGCTAGCCATTTCACATCGGTTACATTAGAAGGGCTATATAAATACATTTGATTTGATTTTTCTTTGGCAACTGTAAGCAATTGTATTTTATTGTTAGCCTGCAATACTTTATTATAAAAGGTGGCTATTTTGCCTATGTTCCACAAACACTTTTTCACATGTGAAATCATGTTATTTTCCACATGTGAAATCATGTGGTTTTCCGTAAGGGATTCCATGTTAGAAATGCATTTGATTTGTCAAGACACTAAGTCGGTCAAACTGCCTACTTTTTCATGTCTTACCCACACTTTACCTGGAATTAGGGCAAACTAGTGTTATGTAGCTGTAACATCGACCAATCACAATGTGTTTCAGGTTAGGTGTCGTCCCCATCTCAGCTCTCAAACCATCAGCGCAGAACAGGACAATGACAAACCCTGATGGAAGAAATAACACAAGTACAATACCTCTTTGAATGTATTCAACAATGTATATAAAGGTGTTCTTTCACTCAGGTTATGGAGGTACTATAGAAAATAACTCACATAATATGAGCATGTGGAATATGCTAGAGGTCGACGAAGACTTCTGAAAGGTCATGGTGTTCAGAGCTCATGGATGGAGCTCTCCAAGGTACGCCCCAGACCCCTCTTACTTAGGCCCTGTCACTGTCAATAGAGAAAGAAAGAGTGAGTGAGAGTAACGAAGTGTGTGTATGTGTGTGCACGTGCTTGGTGACATCAATTGACATCAAGAGTGTGAACTCAATGGAGAGACCAACTCAGTGTTATCACCAAATCAAATCAAACTTTATTTGACACATGCCCCGAATACAACAAGTGTAGACAGTGCAGTTCAAGAAGAAGAAAATATTTGCCAAGTAGGCTAAAATAAAAAGTAATAATAAAAAGTAACACAATAAGAATAACGAGGCTATATACAGGGGGCACCGGTACCGAGTCAGTGTGCGGGGGTACAGACTAGTTGAGGTAATCTGTACATGTAGGTGGGGGCGAAGTGACTATGCATAGGTAACTAACAAACAGCGAATAGCAGCAGTGTACAAGAGGGGGGAGACTCTTATTATAATTTCATGCTCTCTCTCTCTGTGTGTGTGTGTGTGTTTGCATGCTTGGTGACCTCAAGTGTGAGGTAAAAGAAGAGATGACCCATGTGTTATCCCAAATGTGACTCCAATTATAATTTCACGCTATACTACTAGGAGGCACATTTGTGCAATGGGGGAGAGGTCAACCACTAGAAGTTTGCAGAAAGACATACAAACAGGCCATACATAGTGTCAGGTTAACATTTTTGGTAGGTAGTGTAAGATTCTGGTCAGTGTGTGTAATAGTGAGGAGTTGGTGAGTCGGAGGGTATGACTTTAGTTAGAGATAGGGTTTATGAGTTGGGTTAGTAGAGTAACCAGTGGCTGGCAGAGCTCCTTGCGTCTCTCACTACTCTCAAGAGAACACACACTGAGTTTGTTGCCTGTTAAATCTAATCAGCTAAGGGAATGTGGCTGTCTCTTCCCACTGTCTTTGTGTCCTGTCATAAAGGTGGTTGTCTTTCAGCTGTTTACAGTAGATGTAAGGGTCAACAGTCCATCAAGCACACACACTCAAATTAAGGCAGACATTACTGATGAATGACACATTTTTTTGTTAAAAGCCAATCATTCATTTTCTTATCACTCATGAAGTAAAGTACAGTTAAAACTCACCAACTCAACACCAATACCTTACCTACGATTAGAATAAATCAACAGGTAACAATAAGATGGTAATAAATCAGTAATCATGTCAAACATATTCAATAGAAACACTCAGTCAAAAAACGAATACATACAAACCAGACAAAGACCAAGAAGTGCTTACCACTGCATAAGAAGGGACACAAACATTGATGAGTTGATGAACAGTTAGCTCCACAACATCTGGATGTCCATAGGAGTGGTGTTCATTTCCCTCCCCGCACAGTAGCAGTGTCCTGGGGTTGTGCAGTGGACATTACCCTCCTCCCTTGGCCACTAAGAAACCGGAGGGGCTGGGCTCCCAAGACAGACACAGCCTTTTCCCAACCCATAGAGCTGGACTGAGGGAATAAATTAGGCCTTTTCCTGCCACAGACAGACGGCCCGCATGACTCTCATTACAACCGTCTCCACACAGGGCAGGAAAAGGACTCTGGGGAAGGACACTTACCATATGCAGGGACAGGGGCGAGCACACATATATCATATGAATACATAAAGATAAGCTTTTGAATTTACTTATATTTACTTTAAGGCTGGAAAAGGGGTGGATTGCCAATCAACATACGGTGTGTGCAGTATCACTTAGTGGCCAGTAGATGGTGTTAATTGTCTTGTTTGTATACGAGTTATGGTTTCAATCCCCATCAGCCTTGCACTGTTTCAATCATACAGTCGTGGCCAAAAGTTTTGAGAATAACACAAATATTAATTTTCACAAAGTCTGCTGCCTCAGTTTGTATGATGGCAATTTGCATACACTCCAGAATGTTATGAAGAGTGATCAGATGAATTGCAATTAATTGCAAAATCCCTCTTTGCCATGCAAATGAACTGAATCCCCAAAAAACATTTCCACTGCATTTCAGCCCTGCCACAAAAGGACCAGCTGACATCATGTCAGTGATTCTCTCGTTAACACATGTGTGAGTGTTGACGAGGACAAGGCTGGAGATAACTCTGTCATGCTGATTGAGTTCGAATAACAGACTTGAAGCTTCAAAAGGAGGGTGGTGCTTGGAATCATTGTTCTTCCTCTGTCAAACATGGTTACCTGCAAGGAAACACGTGCCGTCATCATTGCTTTGCACAAAAAGGGCTTCACAGGCAAGGATATTGCTGCCAGTAAGATTGCACCTAAATCAACCATTTATCGGATCATCAAGAACTTCAAGGAGAGCGGTTCAATTGTTGTGCAGAAGGCTTCAGGGCGCCCAAGAAAGTCCAGCAAGCGCCAGGACCGTCTCCTAAGGTTGATTCAGCTGCGGGATCGGGGCACCACCGAGCTTGCTCAGGAATGGCAGCAGCCAGGTGTGAGTGCATCTGCACGCACAGTGATGCGAAGACTTTTGGAGGATGGCCTGGTGTCAAGAAGTGCAGTAAAGAAGCCACTTCTCTCCAGGAAAAACATCAGGGACAGACTGATATTCTGCAAAAGGTACAGGGATTGGACTGCTGAGGACTAGGGTAAAGTCATTTTCTCTGATGAATCCCCTTTCCGATTGTTTGGGGCATCCGGAAAAAAGCTTGTCCGGAGAAGACAAGGTGAGCGCCACTATCAATCCTGTGTCATGCAAACAGTAAAGCATCCTGAGACCATTCATGTGTGGGGTTGCTTCTCAGCCAAGGGAGTGGGTTCACTCACAATTTTGCTTAAGAACACAGCCATGAATAAAGAATGGTACTAACACATCCTCCGAGAGCAAATTCTCCCAACCATCCAGGAACAGTTTGGTGACGAACAATGCCTTTTCCAGCATGATGGAGCACCTTGCCATAAGGCAAAAGTGATAACTAAGTGGCTCGGGGAGCAAAACATCGATATTTTGGGTCCATGGCCAGGAAACTCCCCAGACCTTAATCCCATTGAGGATTGTTCACAAGTTCTCAAGAGGCGGGTGGACAAACAAAAACCGACAAATTCTGACAAACTCCAAGCATTGATTATGCAAGAATGGGCTGCTATCAGTCAGGATGTGGCCCAGAAGTTCATTGACAGCATGCCAAGGCGGATTGCAGAGGTCTTGAAAAAGAAGGTTCAACACTGCAAATATTGACTCTTTGCATCAACTTCATGTAATTGTCAATAAAAGCCTTTGACACTTATGAAATACTTGTAATTATACTTCAGTATTTCATAGTAACATCTGACAAAAATATCTAAAGACACTGACGCAGCAAACTTTGTGAAAATTAATATTTGCGTCATTCTCAAAACTTTTGGCCACCCCTGTACATTACCAGGAAGTTGTTCCTTCCATCACATACAGTATAATAAAAATTGCATGATTATAATGAGTAGATTATAACCCCTCTCCTCTCCCCTAGAACTCTTCCCCCGTGTTGTTGCTGTAAAATAGACTGTGGTTTCTCTTAGCCAATTTACCTGGTCAAATGAACACATACGTTTTAATGTCTGTTTCATGCAAATCCTTATTTCTGCTGATATCTTGGTAAACCAGGTTACACAAAACTCTGATATAGAACTACAGACACTTTCGGGTAATATACATATTGTAGGGAATACATGTTTAATTTCAGTTTAATTGTATATAGCAACAGCAAATAGTCTTACATTATCATATTTAATTTCACAAATAATTATATCCAATACATGTATTCACTCTTATCACATATTGATGTGTGTGTGTGTGTGTGTGTGTGTGTGTGCGTGTGTGCTTCCATCTTGTCCTGTGCACATGTTCTCCCCTACTATAGATAAAGCTAGAGACCGGAAAACATACATACAGAGAGAAACATTACATCACTCTTGTAATCACGCAATACAATAATCAGTATTGAAGGACTGTAATTCCTACAATTGATGCATACAAACTGTACTATGGCTTGCTATTTTTTGCAAGAAAAATAGGCAAGCAAACAACATTTTTTATGTAGACGTTAAACAAGGTTGAGGGATTACTGGTCATACCTTTCGGAGGTCCAGCACATCCTGCAGCATATAGCGGATTCTGGGGGAGGTTGTCCTATTCTTCACAATCTTCACAATCATGTTGTAGTACTGATCCATTCTGGGCTGTGGAAGTATAGACAGGCCAAGTGAATGTAGTTGACGGATTTATAGATCTGAATCTATTGGATTGATCTATCCAATCATTTGGGATTAAAATGCACTGTACTGTACTCATATAAATGTAACAGATCACATCAATAAATCAATACAGTGCTGTACCCTGGCCTTCTCTAAGCCCTTGCCGATGGTGGAGAGCATTGTGCACAGACACTCCAGAGAGTTATCGTCGCCATCCTTAGCAAGCTTTACGATGCAATTGTGCATAATGGCTTCTGTAAGTATCTTCAACTGGAACAACTCGCAAATGAATCTGATGTTGCCTAGAGACCGTCTGCACCACATGGCCTTGGCCTCCTCCGGCTCCTCCTTCAGTCGCTGGCTGACCTCCCCCTGGAAGGTTCGGACATGCTTCACAAGCTGCATCAGAGTTTTTTAAAGCACTTAATGGGAATTTAATTGGGAATAACACAATTTATTTCCACTGCAATGTAAGGAGCAAGTTCTGATGTCATATACTGTATGTCAAATATGTGTTCAGTGTGTTCTGTCTATGGAGTAACCAAGGAACATTTGATTTAATGACACACATCAGGGGGTAATCACAACCAGGGCTGGGATCTAGCAACTGTCAATCCAACCCCTTAGCTGTTAAACCAAGGGATCCAAACCTCTTTCCAAGGTCACAAGATGTCAGTTTAAGCTAGTCCCTAAAATATGTTATTGTACCTTGGTGGTGGTGTCCAGCTCCTTCTGCTTTCCTCCAAAGAGCTCAGATTTATTATTCTCAAACTCAAACTGGCATCGATTTAGCAGTAATTTACGGAAATTCAAAGTCACTCTTGGATTACATGACGTTGGCACGTTGAGCTGAAGAGTAAAAAGGATGTTACAAAAGTCAAAATGCCTGTGAATCAATGTTTTAAGTGGTCCTCACATTTGGCAAACAAGAGCTAAGACAACGGGAGACGGGCACAAACACAGTTGCAGACTTACCCCCACTAGGCAGCGGCACAAGTTGGCGTAGACCACAGAGCTGGCAGGGTGTGCTATGGCCCTCTCATATATGAGGTCAATGATGCCCTTCAGCTTGTCTTCTGTGTCAATGGTGAGCTCAGTCACTTCTACCATCAACTCCCTGAAGTTCTTAGGAGTCAGCCTGTCCAGGATGTGACCCATAGTGACAAACAGCTTCTGCATCTGTGGATCTTCAGCTTGCATGGTTTCCTTCAAGCCCTTTAGGACAGAAATGGGTGACATGGCAAAATATCACTGGCAATATTTATTTTAGAAGGTACTACAACACAACTACAGTAGGCACTTACCAGGTTCTGTTCTACTGAATCCTCACTGACAAGATTGCCAGTTATATCTAGACCAGATCCAAAGATTAGAGAGAGAGATATATAAGTAGAGAGACAGAGAGCAGAAAAAGAAATACATCAATGTTGAGCCGCTGGTAGTGTCCTAGTGGAGACTGTAGACAATGTACATTTTCACTGTCTGAGCTTTGCTACCTATAGGATATACTGTACACATCCTCAGCTGTCTAGATGAAGACATAAGGAAAAGAGAATGGAATGATCTTCTACACAGAACAATCCATTAAGAGACACATTGAGTCATATTTAACAAGTACCTGTTTTAGAGACCTTCCCCAGTTCCTCTGAGCAGACATCCTCTAGTTTTTCTTTCAGTGTAGAGGTGGACATCTTAACTTTCTGAAAATATACTTCATGACCAACAGGAATCCCAGGTATGTCTTCAAATCCAATGGGGGCAAATAGAGACGTGCAGCTCTAGATTCAAACAGAAATAAAAGAGAGATGCAGGATGGTACATAGAAATATTTCTGTTTTCTCTCTATGTAAATGAAAATGACAAAGGAGCATAGTTACCAGAACCATATATTTCTAATATGGTTCTGAGAGTTACTAATGCTGCAGTACCTGGAGGAAATGGATGTGATCCTCGGTCTGTGTCAGCAGTATAATGTTAGCATCAATCTTCCTCAGTTCAACATTGTCCTTCTCCAGTGTATGTAGAAGTCCTTCAGTCTCGCTCACTATATCCCTCTCCTTAGCTTTGATCATCTCTCTCACCTCAGAGCTTCTTCTCTCAATGAAGCGGATCAGCTCAGTGAACGTCCTCTCGCTGTCCACCACAGCTTCCTGTGCAGAGCACTGATAGGGAATTCGGAAAGTAGAAATGTAATTGAAGCCGCCATCGTAATGTACTTGTTTACAACCTACATTGTTGCGGTTCACAACTTACCTGGTTGTAAGTTTGAATAATTCCTGAAAACATTCTGTGGTTTTATTTTAGCATTGAAAATATGGCTCTTCTTGAGCTCCATGAAGAGGAACAGGTTGAGGGACTAATTTCTCTGCTAATCTAACTACAGGAGAGCCGCCCGGAAATGAGCCAAGAAATGCCCCTTACATGTTTACCGACAACAGCCTGTGCCGACGAACAGTTAATTAAAAGCTTTGACTAGTACATTAGAATTCATTACATGATTTCCTGTTGATATCCTGACACACTGCAGCCACCCTCTGCTTTTAGACGTTTCTCGTTGCAATTTTGTCCTTTAATGTTTCCATATTTTACAGGTCAAAACTTACCTTGACAGAACCCATCGTGTTTTGCAGGTCCAGCATCACAGTTTCCCTCTTCTTGATTTTCTGCTGACATTCCCTCTGTACCTTCCTCACCTGTTCCTGTGAATATACATATTAAACCCTATTTGATAGTATTAATGCTGTGATGACAACAAGAACAACAACAAGATTACATTGAAAGACAAAAGCTTTCTGGCAGTTGGGCATACCTGTTTCTTTGCCCTTTCAGCTGGAGCTACAACAGTTTCATGACCCCTGTGTTGATCTATAGCACACTGATAACAAATGCATTGTTGATCAGTGCAGCAGTAGACCTCCAACAGTTTGCCATGGTGAGGGCAGATCCTCTCCTTTAATTGTGTGGAGGCTTCACACAGAATATGTTTCTTCAAAGCTGTTGACTCATAGTGAAGCTGAATGTGAGTCTCGCAGTATGAGGCCAGACACACCAAACAGGACTTCACTGCTCTGTGTTGTTTACCAGTACAGATGTCACATGGCACATCTCCAGGTCCAGCATACGGCAGAGAAGAGGAAACTTCTTGTCCTGTCTTCTTCAGTTTCCCCACTACTTCAGTTAGCATGTTGTTTCTGCTCAGGACAGGCCTTGGGGTAAAGGTCTGTCTGCATTGAGGGCAGCTGTAGATAAGCTTTTGATCATCTTGATCCCAGTGACCCTTAATACAAACTTTACAGTAGCTGTGTCCACATGGAATAGTCACCGGATCGTTCAGTAAATCCAGACAGATTGAGCAACTAAACTCATCCAGGGACACTGAAATACAGGCCTCTGCCATGGTCACTGTCCTTAAAAACACTGAGAATAATCACATTCAGTTTCACTTCTCTGAAACAGTTCTTCCTCTTCGCAACAAACTGACAGGTGCATACACTGCCACCTACTGTACTGGAGTGTGAGTTTGGTCACAACCTATCTTTTAGTTATATAACCTTTATTTAACTAGGCAAGTCAGTTTCTTATTTACAATGACGGCCTTCCCCTGCGAAACCCTAACCCAGACGATGCTTGGCCAATTGTGCGCCGCCCTATGGGACTCCCAATCATGGCCAGTTGTGATACAGCCTGGAATCAAACCAGGGTCTGTAGTGACGCCTCTAGCATTGAGATGCAGTGCCTTAGACCGCTGCGCCACTTGGGATCTCTTTGTAACTATACCATTATATTCTCTTAACTAACCCTACATTTCTAATAAAATAAAATTCCCAACAAACCTCATTACTCCCATCACCCCCACAAAAAATACCAACCTCTCTTTTTATATATTTTTTATTTAACTTTTATTTAACCTCTCTGACCCTTTCAAACAACATCTCCCTTTCTACGTCATACATTTCACAAAATAATTCTAAATATTCAACCATTTCCTCTACCATACAGCCATTACAAATTCAAGTACCATGACTCCATCAATTTCAAAGAAAAATGTAATCCCGTAAACCCTAATCTCACCTACACAACATCAATTCCTCCCTTTCATCTCCATTATATGACACTATATCCCGTACAGATTTCCTTGTACTATAAAAATGTGTTTGCCCATTCTACATTCATCCCATTGTCTATGCCAGCAATCTAACCCATTTTTCAGAATCAATGTTTTAATTTCCCCTCTACACCTGTATATCCACAATATTATTTTGTTTTTGCTATTATATCTACTATATAATTTCCATAAACTCCTGTATGAGCCGTAATCCAACAGAACTGGATTTCAATACCAATACCAATAACCCCAACAACAGCAGCATTATTTATAATCCTAAATTCTCATGTTCTGACTTTCCAGATCTTAAACTACATCAAATTGATGCAGTCCCAACATATTACTACTCTTCTTGGTTGCACCTCCTCTATCCATGGCAATCCAACAATTATCACAACCATTTCTGTTGCATATACAGATAAATCATGTGTTAGTCTCTTCCATAAATTAAAGTCAGGAATTAATACACCTGCTCCTGTGGGATCCTTTGCACCATCTGTACACACTGCAAGACAATAATAATACAACTGATTACTAATATATTGATCCACTACTGTTCCTACATTATCTTCTTCACACCACTGTTTCTTTTCTTCAATCAGGCTAAGATCAACATGTGGTATTGAGTAAAACCATGGTGGCACATTTCTGAAAGTTTTTTAATGAGTCAGTGGGAGAGCGGCCTTTACCTGCAAGTGTAGAACATAGTTGGATAGAGGGTACACCTTTGCCATTATGGCTTCTGTGACAGCATGGGCAGCACCATTGAGGCTTATCTCCATGTGAAAGTAGTACATTTCTTCATCTTCTATTTCTATTAGTTGATTGACACTCGCTAAACAAACTGAAAGGGTGCATACTGCCACCTGGATTGTGTTGTTTGAACAGGCATTAAGCCAAGGTTGGTGATTCACTGCCACCTTCATTTTTGGAACGTTTGCTCAGGAGTATAATTCATAGGCTGATACTTCCTGCTGATCTGGATGTTATTTTCTGTGTGATCCTTCCTTAACCTAGGGTTTCCCAAACTTGGTCCTGGGGCCCCACTTGGGTCACATTTTGGTTTTTGCCCTAGCAGTACACAGCTGATTCAAATAACCCTGCCTTAACCCATGTCAAGTGTTAACAGTGTTTGGCCACCAAGTGCTAAAAGTCATTATCTAAATAATGTGTCTGAAATGCTAGATGGTGTATGTGATGTAAACAGAGAGGTCTACTTTCTTTTGGACCTGAATATTGAATGGTTTTCATCAAGCTGTCCGCTTAAGAGGAAGCTTCTCACTGTAACCAGTGCCTGTAATCTGGTTCAGGTTATTAATTAACCTACCAGGGTGTTTACAAACACTACATGAACAAGATCATCCACATGTATAGGTCACATTTTTACTAATACTGTAGAACTCTGTTCTAAAGCTGTACCCATACCCATTGGATGCAGTAATCACAATATAGTGGCTATATCTAGGAGAACCAAGGTTCCAAAAGCTGGGCCTAAAATAGTGTACAAGAGATCATACAAAATATTTTGCTGTGACCCTTATGTAGATGATGTAAAACATATTTGTTGATCTGATGTGATTAATAAGGAGCATCCAGGCGCTGCATTTCATGAATTTATGAAATAGCTTCTTTCAATTATTGATAAACATGCACCTGTTAAAATACTGTAAGGCTCCATGGATCGATGAGGAATTGAAAAACGGTATGGTTGAAAGAGATGGGGCAAAAGGAGTGCTAATAAGTCTGGCTGCACATCTGACTAGCTGACATTGTAAATTGAGAAATTATGTGACAGAGCTATTTATCTAATAGAACTCAGAGGGTTTTCTTTAATGGAAGCTTCTCTAAATGTCAAACATGTGGTGTACCCAGGGCAGTTCTCTAGGCCCTCTACTTTTTTATATATTTACCAATGACATGCCACATTTCTAAAATTAAGAGAATTGTATTTGGTACACATCATTCCCTAAGCTCTATTTTTATTTTAAATTAACTAGGCAAGTCAGTTAGGAACAAATTCTTAATTACAATGGTCAAATCCAGACGACGCTGGCCAATTGTGCGCCACCCTATGGGACTCCCAATCACGGACGATTGTGATACAGCCTGGATTCGAACCAGGGTGTCTGTAGTGACGCCTCTAGCACAGAGATGCAGTGCCATAGACCGTTGCGCCACTCGGGAGACCTCAGCTGAATCTGATAATTGTCATGACTTTCCAGTCCTGAGATGGAGATCGGGGGTGCCGGCTAGGCAACAACATTTCAATTTTTGAGAATGTGGAAATGTTCAGTGGATACTAGAAGAAACCTCATATCGAATTAATTTTGATGTTGTGACAGATGGTAGAACAACATAACTGTACCTCTGTCTACACTTCTCAATTATGAGGTTTGCATCTGAATGTTGTTTAAAATGAATGACTAAGTATCATACTTTTTAAAAGATAGAAATGTGATTTAAGTCTTCTAAATGAGAAAATGTTTTTTCATGTCAAGTTTACCAAGTCAGTAACCACACCCATATGAGCACAGAGATTATGCAAAATTTAATGGAACGCCCTTTTTCCCCAAGTGTTTAAAAGGACGCGCTGAAGAATTAACACATTAGACCAGTTACGTGCAGCGCCAGCTGAATACGTTACAAATGGTTGAGAAATCTACCACTCTATAGACCAAGCAGACTAAAGCGCGAGCCGTTTTTTTGCAAAATGGATTAAAACTACAATTCTAAAAACTAAAACTACAAGAACAGAGAACATGAGGACGCTGGTCCCCACGTTGAAATGGTTGCCACTCTATAGACCAAGCAGGCTGAGGTGTAAACCGAATGTTGCATAATGGTTTTCAACTTTGAAGCTATCGATCACTACAGAAGAAGCAAATCCTAGACGTCGCGTTATCAGTCTGCAGCTGGAAACGTACGTAGCCTAGGATGAGAACACCGACAACCTCTGAAGCATTCTAATGAGATCAACTCTGAGAACTACTGTACAGGGTAAGTCGAAGTATCCATTCTTAACACCACCATGACCAGGAGCTCTACCTAAGGACATGGTGAACTCTGGTGGCGAACCAGAGTCGTACACCCAACATCTCCGTGACCAAAGGATTTGGACGATCAAGGACAGCTCAATCATAAATACATAAATTGCATACTCTTTTTCCAAATGAGCGGTTATTAGAGTGTTTCAGATTTTGTATTTCGTGAGCGTAGCTTCCCAATGTCCGATAGAGTAACTCCTTTGTCTCCCTTCCTCCCCTCTCTGAATTCGCCACTGTTATAACCAAACTGTCCTGCTTTGTTATACTTCTTGGTACTATTTACTGTATAATGTTATTGTGTATTTGTGTATTCTGTAATTGTTTAATTAGTTAGTAAATAAATAATTGAGCCAACTTGTGTATCGCTGATTCATTAATAAAGTAGGGTTCAAGCATACTATAAGAAATGACAACGTTCAGAATGACTGATGAGGTAATAATACATTAATAAGTGACTGTAATCGATAAGATATGAAAATATCTGAAGAGTTAAATTCGGGAAATAGTAACTCTTTAAACATTTTCCCGTGGTGCCCCGACTTCTTAGTTAATTAATGTTACATTAGTTTAATCACATAATAATAATAATTACAAAGAGAATTGATTTGATATAAGTCTTCACATTAATGAATAGTCACGTCATGACATAATGAATGGTTTGGATGTTGAACAAGTTGAGGAGACTAAATTCCTTTGTGTTACCTTAGATTGTAAACTGTCATGGTCAAAACATATAGATTCAATGGTTGTAAGATGGGGAGAGGTATGTCTGTAATAAAGACATGCGCTGCTTTTTTTTACACCACACTCCACAAAGCAAGTCCTGCAGGCTCTAGTTTTGTCTTAATCTTGATTATTGTCCAATCATGTGGTCATGTACCTCAGCTGCAGCTGGCCCAGAACAGAGAGGCACGTCTTTCTCTTAATTGTAATCAGAGGGCTAATATAAATACTATGCATGCCAGTCCCTCTTGGCTAAGAGTTGAGGAGAGACTGACTGCATCACTTCTTTTTATAAGAAAAAATGTGTTGAAAATTACAAATTGCTTCCAGAGTCAACTTACGCACAGCTCTGACACACTTACACTACCAGACTTGCCACCAGGGGTCTTTTCATAGTCCCCAAATCCAGAACAAATTCAAGAAAGCGTACAGTATTATTATATAGAGATATTATTGCATGGATCTCCTTTCCATCTCATTTGCTAAAATGAACAGCAAACCTGGTTTAAAAAAACAGATAAAGCAACACCTCACGGCACAACACCTCTACCTATTTGATCTAGATATTTTGTGTGTATGTATTGACATGTAGGTTGTGTGTGGCATTTTTAAATGTATGTAGATCTGTCCTTGAACTGTTCATGTCCTGGGGCCGGATTCACGAAACATTACTGACGAAAAAACTTACGAAGCTGCTTAAAAAAAAGAAGAAGTTCATAAAATAGTTGAAGTCGGAAGTTTACATACAGCTTAGCCAAATACATTTAAACTCAGTTTTTCACAATTCCTGACATTTAATCTAAGTAAAAATTCCCTGTCTTAGGTCAGTTAGGATCACCACTTTATTTTAAGAATGTGAAATGTTAGAATAATAGTAGAGAGAATGATTTATTTCAGATTACATTTTTTTCATCACATTCCCAGTGGGTCAGAAGTTTACATACACTCAATTAGTATTTGGTAGCATTGCCTTTAAATTGTTTAACTTGGGTCAAATGTTTCGGGTAGCCTTCCACAAGTTTCCCACCATAAGTTGGGTGAATTTTGGACCATTCCTCCTGACAGAGCTGGTGTAACTGAGTCAGATTTGTAGACCTCCTTGCTCGCACACGCTTTTTCAGTTCTGCCCACACATTTTCTATAGGATTGAGGTCAGGGCTTTATGATGGCCACTCTAATACCTTGACTTTGTTGTCCTTAATCCATGTTGCCACAACTTTGGAAGTATGCTTGGGGTCATTGTCCATTTGGAAGACCCATTTGCGACCAAGCTTTAACTTCCTGAATGATGTCTTGAGATGTTGCTTCAATATATCCACATAATTATCCTGCCTCATGATGCCATCTATTTTGGGAAGTGCACCAGTCCCTCCCGCAGCAAAGCACCCCCACAACATGATGCTGCCACCCCCGTGCTTCACGGTTGGGATGGTGTTCTTCAGCTTGCAAGCGTCCCCCTTTTTCCTCCAAAAAGTAATTATGGCCAAACAGTTCTATTTTTGTTTCATCAGACCAGAGGACATTTCTCCAAAAAGTACGATCTTTGTCCCCATGTGCAGTTGCAAACCGTAGTCTGGCTTTTTTATGGCAGTTTGAGCAGTGGCTTCTTCCTTGCTGAGCGGCCTTTCAGGTTATGTCAATATAGGACTTGTTTTACTGTTGATATATGTCACGTTCCTGACCTGTTTTCTCTTGTTTTGTATGTGTTTAGTTGGTCAGGGCGTGAGTTGGGATGGGCAGTCTGTGTTGTTTGTTCTATGTGGGAGTGTGTTGGTTAATTAGCCTTATATGGTTCTCAATCAGGGACAGGTGTTATTCATTTCCTCTGATTGAGAATCATATATAGGTAGGCTGTTTTACACTGTTAGTTTGTGGGTGATTGTCTTCCGTGTCAGTGTATGTTGCGCCACACGGGACTGTTTCGGTATGTTTGTTCGTTTGGTTTTTTTGTAGTCTATTTTCCTGTTCGTGCGTTCTTCGTGTCATGTAAGTTCGTTTGTTCAGGTCTGTTGACTGCGTTTGTTATTTTGTAAATTCTCAAGTGTTTCGTGTTTGTCTATCATTTAAATAAATTCATTATGACTGCATACCTCGATGCGTATTGGTCCGACCCATGCTTCTCCTCTTCAGACGAAGAGGAGGAGAGCAGCCGTTACAATATAAATACTTTTGTACCCGTTTCCTCCAGCATCTTCACAAGGTCCTATGCTGTTCTGGGATTGATTTGCACTTTTCGCACCTAAGTACGTTAATCTCTAGGAGACAGAACGCATCTCCTTCCTGAGCGGTATGAGGCTGCGTGGTCCCATGGCGTTTATACTTGTGTACTATTGTTTGTACAGATGAATGTGGATACCTTCAGGCATTTGGAAATTGCTTCCAAGGATGAACCAGACTTATGGAGGTCTACAACTTTTTTTCTGAGGTCTTAGCTGATTTATTTAGATTTTCCCATGATGTCAAGCAAAGAGGCACTGAGTTTGAAGGTAGACCTTGAAATACATCCACACCTCCAATTGACTCAAATGATGTCAATTAGCCTATCAGAAGCTTCTAAAGCCATGACATTGTTTTCTGTAATTTCCCAAGCTGTTTAAAGGCAGTCTATTTAGTGTATGTAAACTTATCCCACTGCAATTGTGATTATAAGTGAAATAAACTGTCTGTAAACAATTGTTGGTAAAATTTCTTGTGTCATGCAGAAAGTAGATGTCCTAATTGACTTGCCAAAACTATAGTTTGTTTACAAGAAATGTGTGGAGTGGTTGAAAAACGAGCTTTTTTTTAAACTTCCGACTTCAACTGTAGTTCGTAAATGTAATTCCTCAATGTTCTTGGAAATGTGTAGTTTTCTTAGGAACTTCGTAAATATATTTCTTAAGAACTTCGTAAATATCTTATGTGGCATTGACAGTGACGTGCTTGAAACCAATACATAAGCACATAAGCCTATGTGACAGGGATGATAGGATTTGGCCCACTATAATAAAGTGTTGATATTTCAATTTTATTAAATGTATTTTTTTGCTTTGTCTCGAGAATAAAAATGTTTTAGTTGGCTCGCGAACCCTTTACACACAAACAATTTTTTTTTCTCCACACATTATAGCCATCAGACTAACGTTAGCTACTGTACATCAAAACCAAAAATGGATAACCAAGGAAAGCGCAATAAAAACTTCAGTAAACAAGAGCTTGAGGTGATGGTGGAGGAAATAGCAGCCAGGAAAAGGTTGCTGTTGGGGAGACTTGATAACTGCAAGTTCACTGCAGAGACCAAAAAGAGAGGATGGGCGAGAGTGGCCGAGTCAGTCTCTGCCATCTGGGGAATGGCAAGGGACAGTGACGCCGTAACAAATAAGTGGTCCGACATCAAGTCGGCTGCTAAGAAGGGAGCTGAGAGACCATTCATGTGGACCAGCTGGAGGAGAAGGTGTAATCCATCATAGAGATGGTGGTAGAGGGACTGCGCGACGGTTAAATTAGTTAGCTACGTTAGCTAGCTAACGTGTAAAGACATTATAGCCAACATAGCTAACGTTAACGTCGTTAGCGAAGTTCTTCTTTGCAAATTGACGAGATAGCGCCAGCTATTTAACACTTCTAGAATATTGTACTATATTGTTAATTACTAGCTAGCCAGATAATGCGTGTTTAATTTGTATTCTTGCTGTATTTAAATATCCTGAAGCCAACTGTTTCTGTGGCGCAAGAAAACATGAATGGTTACAAAAGTACCCATTCGTCTCAAGACAAGGGTTTAGCTGTCCTAAAGTTAAGTACATTTCCAAGAAGGAATCCTAAAGCATTATTTTCAAGAATCCCATTTCTTAACTTTTTTCTTAGGAAGAAACTTAGGTAAAACTTTAAGAACATTTCTAACAACTTTATTGAGGAATATCAACTTTGCTTAACTTTATTCTTAAATCCGAAGATAAAGGAAAAAATGCCAGTTAAGAAATATATTCTTAAAGTTTTGTTAATCCGGCCCCTGGACCCCAGGAAGAGTAGCTGCAGCTTTCACAACAGATAATGGGGATACTAATAAAATACAAAAAATACCATAGGAAGCCCCACCCAATTGACTAGTCCATGCTAAAACAAACTTTGGGGCAAGTTTGCCCTCTATCCAATTCTACTGTGTAGAGGTGTTGCCAAAATAGCTTAAAGGGAAATACTACTGTTTTATCAGATGGTCTTACCTGGCAAGTCATTTTTAAAGGATGGACCTAGAAAGTTAATTCTGGAACTGATGCCTGTAATTAATCTGTATAAACGTTGATGTTACCCCTGTAAATCACTAGTCACAATTTCCACTATGCTTATATCATCAGGTACTTTATTTGTTAGCATATTAAAGTAGCAATAAGTCATATTACAACACAAGCTAGGTTTCCACTCAATTAGCGACAGATTTTCATGCAAATATTCTAATATTTGCATTTTCCCACCAGAGATGTTTCCATCAAATTGACTTGTTGCTGATAAAAGGCTGTGGGTGATGACATAGTGCACATCAATACAACTTTTGAGGTTAAATTCCTGCATGTACCAAATGAAAAATCCCAGTAAAATGGGTTTACATTGCATTTTCAACTCTACTGATGGTTTTGTCACAAAATATGTTGCGTTATAGAGCGAATGTGCCCACTCTGGTATCTACTGTAGCCAACCGCTCGAAGATACAGTGGGGGTATAGCCTACATAAGATTATTATTTGCCAGAGAGGTATTTTATTTGTCAAAAAGCAGCCAAGCATCGATCATCATGTCAGAATAAGACCCTGGATGTTGATTGGAAAGGAGCATCAAGTTCATCACCTCGCACTTTCACCTCCCTGTGTAGTTCACCATCATTTATTTAATCTGTAGCTTAATAAACTTCAATGCTTTCCCGAGTCATAGTGGGAGGACCAGACAGCATGTCATTTTGTGACTCCAAGTTTACTTCGATATGATGTTTATTGTCCCCCATGATAAAACCGAGAAGGGGACTAGATCGGTCTCCATCTGAACGTTAGTCACACACGATCTCAGACACCACTGGCCCAATTTCGACAAAACTTGGGTGAATGATGCGTCCTGCGATAGAGATCCAGCATTTACAAAATTACACTGATTGGCCCAATAATAATAATAATTAACTGAAATGAGGAAGAGGTGAAGTGAGAGGGATAACTGGGCCCAAAATGTGTCTTCTCCAGCAGGTGGTGTTTTTTCTTTGGCACATGACATAGAGTACAGGGAGTGGATTAGCTAAAGAGACTGCAGCAGTCAACATCCAGGGCTGCCTGCTGGCCCGGCAACATCTGCCAAGCTCACCGGGCCAGTTAATCAAGCTTTCACAAGCAAGACCTGATGAGAAGTTTGATATGTGCCATAACCTACCACACAAAGGCACTATGGATTCATTTTCCCTGGTTGACACAGACATGCTCAGGAAAGTGATATCACAACTTAAGCCTTGAGCTGGCCTGGCAACATCTGCCTTCTCGATCCTATTCCCACCACCTTCAAAATAGTTTTTTAATTGCATATCTAAAGAAGTGCAATCTATTGTTAATCACTTTTTTTCATTTTTGAAAAAATCCAATCTGGTTTTCGTGCCCAGCAGACACAGCCTTAGTTAAAGTGGTAAATTATCTTAGAGCCAACACAGATGCCAATCACCTCTGTGCTTGCACTCTTATATTTAAGTGCTGCATTCGACACTGTTGACCATGATTTCCCTCTGAACAGATTGGAGAGATGGCCTCTCCGGTCCTGTTCTAAATTGGTTTAGGCTCTATTTAACCGGTCAAGAGTTTTTTTGTCACCCTTCGTGAACATAACTCAGAGAAAATACATACATGTTGCGTTCCACAAGGGTTAAATTTTGGGACTGGTACTATTCAGTTTATATATGTTACCCCTTGGCAGCGTGATCAGAAAGCACAGCATTGATTTTCACTGCTATGCAGACAATACACAACTTTACATTTGTGTCATCAGAGGATTTTAGCTCCACGGCTTAATTATTAGACTGTATTAGTGATTTAAATACTTGGATGGCTCACAACTTCCTCCAGCTAAATCAAGATAAAACCGAGGTAGTTATTGTTGGAGCCAAAGCACAAAGAGAGAATCTAGCCGCACATTTTAATTCACACGCGATCTCAATTGATCTCACACGCGATTTAGTCACACACGATCTCAATTGGGCCAAGGGGGGACAAAATGTTTAATATTGCCTTGTTATATAACAATATTTAAGCATTAATGCATTTCCACTGCCATTTCTCACATAATGAATTTTACCGACAAAAAACAATCTCACCTTGTTTTGCCAAACTTTGGAAAGTTTACAAAACAAATTAGCTGTTTCCATCAGGCCTGTCGTGATATTTTTTATGCGACATGTAGGATCTTAATTTGATCACTCTTGTTGATGAGAATCTTCTTGCACAGCAGGAAATGCAAACTTGTAGCGTATTCAAGGTTTAAAAAGCTTTCTAAAGTTTGTAATTTCCATTTAAAATGTCAGACTTGATTTGCCCTAACGTAAAATGCAGCAACCCCAACAAAAACCATCCACTATAATCCACATGTACTGTTGCTGCAGGATTATCTTCCTGCTGTAACAAACTGCCTCAAATTAAGATCCTACATTTTAATTTTAATTTATTTAACGAGGCAAGTCAGTTTATTTAGAATGACAGCCAAACTCTAACCCGGACGACGCTGGGCCAATTGTGCGCCCTGCCCTATGGAACTCCCAATCACTCCTTTAGCACTGAGATGCAGTGCCTTAGACCGCTGCGAACCTCGGGAGTTACATCTATACTTTACTTGCATAAAAAGGTTGAATTGAAACCTGGTAACCCACAAGAAACTTGCATTTCAATGCAAAACGACAAGGACAAAGATAGCAGTCGCTCCTTCCAACAGAGTAGGAGTGTACCACAGGCTATGTTCAGTTCTTGTGATTGGACTCTATACACTACCGTTCAAAAGTTTGGGGTCACTTCGAAATGTCCTTGTTTTTGAAAGAAAAGCACATTTTTTGTCCATTAAAATAACATAAAATTGATCAGAAATACAGTGTAGACATTGTTAATATTGTAAATTACTATTGTAGCTGGAAACGGCTGATTTTTTATGGAATTTCTTCATAGGCGTACAGAGGCCCATTATCAGCAACCATCAGTCCTGTGTTCCATTGGCACGTTGTGTTAGCTAATCCAAGTTTATAATTTTAAAAGGCTAATTGATCATTAGAAAACCCTTTTGCAATTACGTTAGCACAGCTGAAAACTGTGGTGCTGATTAAAGAAGCAATAAAACCGGCCTTCTTTAGACTAGTTGAGTATCTGGAGCATCAGCATTTGTGGCTTCGATTACAGGCTCAAAATGGCCAGAAACAAAGAAATTTCTTCTGAAACTAGTCAGTATATTCTTGTTCTGAGAAATGAAGGCTATTCCATGCGAGAAATTGCTAAAAAACTGAAGATCTTGTACAACGCTGTGTTCTACTCCCTTCACAGAACAGCGCAAACTGGCTCTAACCAGAATAGAAAGAGGAGTGGGAGGCCCCGGTGCACAATGGAGCAAGAGGACAAGTACATTAGAGTGTCTAGTTTGAGAAACAGGAAACAAGTCCTCAACTGGCAGATTCAATAAATAGTACCCGCAAAACACCAGTCTCAACATCAACAGAGAAGAGGCAACTCAGGGATGCTGGCCTTCTAGGCAGAGTTGCAAAGAAAATGCCATTTCTCAGACTGGCCAATAAAAAGAAAAAAGATTAAGATGGGCAAAAGAACACAGACACAGGACAGAGGAATTGAAAAAACACGTGGTCCTGGTCTTCAATGGTCTTCCTTTTGGCCCTTGTACAAATGGAGCTGGAGAGAGAAAGTGGAATCGTGCGTGAAACATTACATCAGACTTGAACAAGAATCTAATATCAGTGCTTTAAGATTAGAGAATAGGTGAGAGAGGGAGGGGGAGAAAGAGAGAGAGACAGACAACCGAAGACACAGAACAAACATAACAGGTAGTGGAGGTTGTGGGATAGCTGGTCATACCGTTCTGCGGCCCAGCACATCTTGAAGCATATAGCGGATTCTGGGGGAGGTCCTCCTTCTCTCCTTTATCAGATTAATCTGTGTGTAGTGCTCATCCATTCTGGGCTGTGGAAGTATAGACAGGCTAAGTGAATGCTGTTGACTGACAAACAACAGACGCACATCAATAAATCTATACAGACAGACAGACCTGGTTCTTCTCAGAGTCCAAGTCCTTGCCAATGGTGAAGAGTATTGTGCACAGACCCTCTAGCGAATCATCATCTCCATCCTTTATTAGCTTTACGATGCAGTAGTCTATGAGGCCCTCGGACATCATCTTCAACTTGAACAACTGGCAGATGAATGTGATGTTGCCTAGCAACTCCCGCTGCCCCTCTGCCTTAGCCTCCTCCAGCTCCTCCCTCAGTCGCTGACGGTCCTCCTCCTGGAAGGAAACCGGGATGACTGTTCAGCCTGCCTTGTACTAATACAAATTGCATTGGACTAAACAAGGTACAAGTTGTTACAAGTGTTACAATGATCAGTTGAAGGGAATACTTTAAATGTAATATCAATGTAAAGTTACTTAATCAATTACAATTGTTTATAAAGAATAAGGCATTATGAAGAGAAATGAAGTTTATGTAATGTGGATTTTGACATCTCAAAGATGAAATGTTGCTGTATGAGGTGCTACCTCAGTGGTGGTGTCGAGTTCCCTCTGCTTTTCTTTTAAGATCTTACTATTATCCTTCTCAAAGCCCTCCTGGCATTGGTTCAGCAGCAGCTTGCGGAAATTCACTGTCACTCCAGGTATTTTGAGCTGAAAGGGCAGGATATGTAGGAGACAAAAACTCATTGACGGGTTATCCGATTATGGAGCGAGAGAGACAGAGAAAGTTAGATTTTAATTAGTTCGGATTAGATTCTGAACGTTGACCACTATTACATTACTGTATTGGATACTTATTTGATATATATACAGTCACTAGTGAAGGTCTACACCCCTTGCACACAGTCTTCACATTTGGCTGCCTTCAAATAACAGAAGGGTTTAAAATCTGGATTTCTTCCTACAGATCTACACAAACTACTTCACATTTTCAAAATGAAAGACAAATTAATAAAAATTGTAATGTGAAGAAATATTGATTGCGTATGTCTTCACACCGCAGAGTTAGCCTAATACTTGGTGGAAGCACCTTTTGTAGCCATTACAGCTGTGAATAATTTTGAATAAGATTCTACCAACATTGCATAACTCCTAGGGCATTGTTTTTAGTCAAAATTGCTTAAGCTCAGTAAATTTGGTTGAGAATCATTGATGGACAGCAATTTTCAAACCTTGTCTATGATTTTCACGCAGATTTAAGTCAGGGGGTTGATACTGTACCACTCAGAAACACTCAATACTTATTGGAAAGCCATTTTGGTGTGTTTTTTGCATTAAAATGTGCTTAACTGTCCCGCTAAAAAGGAACTCTATCCCGTGGTTAAGTTTTTAGAAGACTATGGTGGGTTTTCCTTAAACCTTTCAAATGCATTTTGATCTTGACAAACTCCCCAGTCGCTGCCTGTGACAAGCATACCCATAACATGTTGCCACCACAATACTTGAAAATGTTGACTCCAATGCTTCCCACAGTTGTGTCAAGTTGGCTGGATGTCCATTGGGTGGTGGACTATTCTCAATACACACAGGAAACAGTTGAGCGTGAAAAAACCAGCAGCGTTGCAGTTCTTGACACATTCAAACCGGTGCGCCTGGCACCTTCTACCATACCCCGTTCAAAAGCATTTACATTTTTTGTCTTGCCCATTCACCCTCTGAATGGCACACATTCACAATCCACATCTCAATTGTCTCAAGGCTTAAAAATCCGTGTTCCTAATGTTTTGTACACTCAGTGTATGTTGCCCTAAGAGTTGGTAAAATTGTATTAAAAACAATAAACAGCTGTTGGTGACAGGCAAACACAAATACACACATGGAGACTTGTACAGATGCATACGTACCCACTTGAGTTGGTGGCACACCTTTGCATAGACCTCAGTGCTGGTATGGTTTAAGATGGCCCTCTCATATATAGAGTCAACGATGCCCTTGAGTTTGTCCTCTGTGTCAATGGTGAATGCACTCACTACCTTCATTGACTGATGGAAGTTCTTGGGAGTCAGGCTGGTCAGGATGTTATCCATTTGTTCATACATTTCCTCTGTCTTCACTGTCTCTAGGTCCACAAAGTCCTGCTTCAAGTAATACGTTAAGGGGGCAGAAGAGGGAGTACGCAGAGTTAAATAATAAAGGGGCAGATTCACCAACAGATATTATCTCCATCGATATTCAACCAGGAGCGTATACACATGTACATATTAATCTGACCAGATCTTACCAAGTCCTTTTCTTCCACTGCCTGTCTGCTAGTGCTAAGAGAACTGATAGCTGAGAGGGAGAAGAGAGAGGAAGAAAGAGAGAGGAAATGAAAACAAGAAGAAAGAGGAGGTTGTATGTTAGGTCCTTCACTTTATGCCAGTAATTGTGCTGTGATGGTACTACCCAACTAGCATATTTGGTTCCTTGGAAGTTGTGGGAACGTACGTTTTTGGTTTCCCATTGGTTCTGGCAACGAAGTCATAAGTTTCCTGACTGGTAAAACTGAACATTTTTTTAATTCTCCACACTTATGTCAAAGCATTGAATGGAAGTGAAAACGTAGCCTGTTCAGGGAACGTACATTAATGTTTCAGGGAGGTTCTGAGTGCGTTTTATTATGTTTCCCTGAATGTTTTCCTGGGCAGTGGTATTTACATTCTGAGAACAAAAATTATAGGTAATTAAATAACATTCTGAGAATGTTTCAACACTGCTAGTTTAATTTAACTGATTTCAATTCCAAGCACAGATTGGACATTATTTTGCTTAAGCTTTAATCATCCAAACACATTTATTTTTAATTGTGGCATGCCGTCAGTGAGACTTGAACCTATGATCTTCTATTGTCTAACCATGGAATTAGTCCACAGTGCCACCACGACGGAGCTATCACGCCATGTTTTTTTTACTTTACAATCATCACATTGTATGATATTTAAGTAATTAATTTGCATTTTATTGCATGACATAAGTATTTGATCACCTACCAACCAGTAAGAATTCCGGCTCTCACAGACCTGTTAGTTTTTCTTTAAGAAGCCCTCCTGTTCTCCACTCATTACCTGTATTAATTGCACCTGTTTGAACTCGTTACCTGTATAAAAGACACCTGTCCACACACTCAATCAAACAGACTCTAACCTCCCCACAATGGCCAAGACCAGAGAGCTGTGTAAGGACATCAGGGAAAAAATTGTAGACCTGCACAAGGCTGGTATGGGTTACAGGACAATAGGCAAGCAGCTTGGTGAGAAGGCAACAACTGTTGGCGCAATTATTAGAAAATGGAAGAAGTTCAAGATGATGGTCAATCACCCTCAGTCTGGGGCTCCATGCAAGATCTCACCTCGTGGGGCATCAATGATCATGAGGAAGGTGAGGGATCAGCCCAGAACTACATGGCAGGACCTGGTCAATGACCTGAAGAGAGCTGGGACCACAGTCTCAAAGAACCATTAGTAACACACTACGCCGTCATGGATTAAAATCCTGCAGCGCACGCAAGGTCCCCCTGCTCAAGCCAGCGCATGTCCAGGTCCGTTTGAAGTTTGCCAATGACCATCTGGTTGATCCAGAGGAGGAATGGGAGAAGGTCATGTGGTCTGATGAGACAAAAATAGAGCTTTTTGGTCTAAACTCCACTCGCTGTGTTTGGAGGAAGAAGAAGGATGAGTACAACCCCAAGAACACCATCCCAACCGTGAAGCATGGAGGTGGAAACATCATTCTTTGGGGATGCTTTTCTGCAAAGGGGACAGGACGACTGCACCGTATTGAGGGGAGGATGGATGGGGCCATGTATCGCGAGATCTTGGCCAACAACCTCCTTCCCTCAGTAAGAGCATTGAAGATGGGTCGTGGCTGGGTCTTCCAGCATGACAACGACTCGAAACACACAGCCAGGGCAACTAAGGAGTGGCTCCGTAAGAAGCATCTCAAGGTCCTGGAGTGGCCTAGCCAGTCTCCAGACCTGAACCCAATAGAAAATCTTTGGAGGGAGCTGAAAGTCCGTATTGCCCAGCAGCAGCCCCAAAACCTGAAGGTCTGTATGGAGGAGCGGGCCAAAATCCCTGCTGCAGTGTGTGCAAACCTGGTCAAGAACTACAGGAAACGTATGATCTCTGTAATTGCAAACAAAGGTTTCTTTACCAAATATTAAGTTCTGCTTTTCTGATGTATCAAATACTTATGTCATGCAATAAAATGCAAATGTATTACTTAAAAATCATACAATGTGATTTTCGTTTTAGATTCCGTCTCTCACAGTTGAAGTGTACCTATGATAAAAATTACAGACCCCTACATACTTTGTAAGTAGGAAAACCTGCAAAATCGGCAGTGTATCAAATACTTGTTCTCCCCACTGTATATGTTTTTAAATACAATTCTTAGAACCTTTTTTAAATGTTACTAATGTTTTCTTGTGTTTTTTATAGAATGTTTTCATGCCGTCCCTAGGAAGGGTGCGTCACTTGAGTGGGTTGAGTCACTGACGTGATCTTCCTGTCTGGGTTGGCGCCCCCCTTTGGGTTGTGCCGTGGCGGAGATCTTTGTGGGCTATACTCGGCCTTGTCTCAGGATGGTAAGTTGGTGGTTGAAGATATGCCTCAGGACTACCTGGCATGATAACTCCTTGCTGTCCCCAGTCCACCTGGCCGTGCTGCTGCTCCAGTTTCAACTGTTCTGCCTGCGGCTATGGAACCCTGACCTGTTCACCGGACGTGCTACATGTCCCAGACCTGCTGTTTTCAACTCTCTAGAGAATAGCAGGAGCGGTAGAGATACTCTTAATGATCGGCTATGAAAAGCCAACTGACATTTACTCCTGAGGTGCTGACTTGCTGCACCCTCGACAACTACTGTGATTATTATTATTTGACCATGCTGGTCATTTATGAACATTTGAACATCTTGGCCATGTTCTGTTATAATCTCCACCCGGCACAGCCAGAAGAGGACTGGCCACCCCTCATAGCCTGGTTCCTCTCTAGGTTTCTTCCTAGATTTTGGCCTTTCTAGGGAGTTTTTCCTAGCCACCGTGCTTCTACACCTGCATTGCTTGCTGTTTGGGGTTTTAGGCTGGGTTTCTGTACAGCACTTTGAGATATCAGCTGATTTGATTTGATTAATGTTCTGAGAACATGACTTTAAATAGAACATTGAAGAAACCTGTAGAAAACGTTATCATGAAGTTCTGAAATTCCCACAGAAAAACGTTATTTCTTAAAACATTCTCTGAACAATTTGAGAACATTATTTGAAATAGGACCATGAGGAAACCTGTATGAAATGTTAAGATGAAGTACTGAAACTTCCACCAAAGAAACAAATGGTTTTCAGAACATTGTGTGCTAGTTGGGTAATCTGCACCATTCCCAGAACGTTGTGGGAAGGTTGTATGCAAAATAACCATAGGACAACCACGCTCTCACCAAGCTCTAAGAAACATATGGTTCTCAGAACGTTGTGCTAGCTGGGTACTTACTGTATGGTCCCAGACTTTCTTCAACTGTTGAAAGAAAGAGAAAAAAAAGTGTTCATGTATGTAGGAATTTGGCTTGTGCACAGAAATAGTAGGCCTTGGGTTGCAAAAATCCCAGTAATTAAACCAATATTCCCAGGTTGGAAGATTTCCTGTATAAGGAGGGAATAAGCAGGGAATCTAAATTCCTCTAACCAGGATTTCTGGAAAATCTGGGCATGTTGGGAAAATTACTGGAATTTTGCAGACCTAAAATAAGCACCTGATTTAGAAAACTCCACAAATTGCAACTTGGAGGAATCTTCAAATTGCTGTTGCATTTCAGAGGCACATGTCCTCACTTCTTCAAAAGCCTCAGTGATGCTGGGCAATTTCTACAAACAGACAAGGAAACATGCAGGACATCAGATATACCACAAATCCATTTCAGAAAAACATCTTAATACACCGCAACATGGTAAAAGTCAACATATAAGGTGTTCATATAAATAGTTATATGTAGTGAGCAGAGATAGAAGTTTACTATATTATTTTTTAAATATATATTTATAATACCTTTTCAAAAAAGTTCAGCAAAAACAGATCAAAACAATGAACTAAAGGTTCACAAGATATTAATTAATCAAGTCTTCCTGGTTTGTGAATGATATCCATTTCTTCCAGTTACTTTCGAATAAAGGATTTTGGAGTCTTAAGGTATATATATGTATGTCAAGCTTTCCATATTAAAGATATCTTGGATTATCATGTTGGGGCTTCTACTTTATACCAGTTCCTGGTGATGGCTTTTTTACTTGCAGCAAGGTGCCTTTAACAAGTATTTGTGACTGCCCATCACATTCTCTGGGGCAAAAGAAAATGGGTGTGGTTGGCATCTACATAGCCACACAGCCGCCAGCATGGCTGTTGTATAGTTAGCTGTTGACTTTTGATTCTAGGAGTGATTAAAAAACGACTTGTTTCTCCAACAGAACTCTCCATGTTCTTGAGTTTGAAGAAGTACAGTGCATTCAGAAAGTATTCAGACCCCTTTCTTTTTCCAAATTTTGTTATGTTATAGCCTTATTCTAAAATTGATTAAATTAATACAAATCTTCAATCTACACACAATACCCCATAATGACAAGGCAAAAACAGGGTAAAATTTTTCTTAGCAAATATTCAGACCCTTTGCTATGAGACTCAAAATTGAGCTCAGGTGCATCCTGTTTCCATTGATCAACCTTGAGATGTTTGTACAACTTGATTGGAATCCACCTTTGGTGAAATCAATTGATTGGACATGATTTGGAAATGGACACACCTGTCTATATAAGGTCCCACAGTTGACAGTGCATGTCAGAGAAAAAAAACCAAGCCATGAGGTCGAAGGAAATATTCATAGAGCTCCGAGACAGGATTGTGTCGGGGGAAGAATACAAAAAAATGTCTGCAGCATTGAAGGTCCCCAAGAACACAGTGGCCTTCATCATTCTTAAATGGAAGAAGTTAGGAACCACCAAGACTCTTCCTAGAGCTGGCCGCCCGGCCAAACTGACCAATCGAGAGAGAAGGGCCTTGGTCAGTGAGGTGACCAAGAACCCGATGGTCATTGACAGAGCTCCAGAGTTACTCTGTGGAGATGAGAGCATTCCAGAAGGACAACCATCTTTGCACCAATCAGGCCTTTATGGCAGAGTGACCAGACTGAAGCCACTCCTCAGTAAAAGGCACGATAGCCCACTTGGAGTTTGTCAAAAGGCACCTAAAGGACTCTCAGATCATGAGAAACAAGATTCTCTGTTCTGATGAAACGAAGATTTAACTCTTTGGCCTGAATGCCAAGCGTCACGTCTGGAGGAAACCTGGCAACATCCCTACGGTGAACCATGGTGGTGGCAGCATCATGCTGTTGGGATGTTTTTCAGAGGCAGGGACTGGGAGACTAGTCAGAACCGAGGGAAAGATTAACAGAGCAAAGTACAGAGAGATCCTTGATGAAAACCTGCTCCAGAGCACTCAGGACCTCAGACTGGGGTGAAGGTTCACCTTCCAACAGGACAACAACCCTAAGCACACTGCCAAGACAATGCATGAGTGGCTTCGGGACACATCTCTGAATGTCCTTGAGTGGCCCAGCCATAGCCCGGACTTGAACCCGATCTAATGTAACGGATGTGAAATGGCTAGCTAGTTAGCGGTGGTGCGCGCTAATAGCGTTTCAAATCGGTTACGTCACTCGCTTTGAGACCTTGAAGTAGTGGTTCCCCTTGCTCTGCAAGGGCCGAGGCTTTTGTGTAGCGATGGGTAACGATGCTTTGTGGGTGACTGTTGTTGATGTGTGCAGAGGGTCACTGGTTCGCGCCCGGGTCGGGGCGAGAGGACGCCATAAAGTTAAACTGTTACATTGGTGTCGTGACCCGGATCACTGGTTGCTGCGGAAAAGAAGGAGGTTGAAAGGGGGGTGAGTGTAACGGATGTGAAATGGCTAGCTAGTTAGCGGTGGTGCGCGCTAATAGCGTTTAAAATCGGTTACGTCACTCACTTTGAGACCTTGAAGTAGTGGTTCCCCTTGCTCTGCAAGGGCCGTGGCTTTTGTGGAGCGATGCTTCGTGGGTGACTGTTGTTGATGTGTGCAGAGTGTCCCTGGTTCGCGCCCGAGTCGGGCGAGGGGACGCCATAAAGTTAAACTGTTACAAGGAGAGACCTGAAAATAGCTGTGAAGTGACGCTCCCCATCCAGCCTGATAGAGCTTGACAGGATCTTTAGAGAAGAATGGGAGAAACTCCCCAAATACAGGTGTGCCAAGCTTGTAGCGTCATACCCAAGAAGACTCAAGGCTGTAATCGCTGCTGCAGGTGCTTCAACAAAGTACTGAGTAAAGGGTCTGAATAGTTATGTAAATGTGATCTGTTTTTTATGTTTAATACATTTGCAAAAATGCCTAAAAACCTGTTTTTGCTTTGTCATTATGGGGTATTGTGTGTAGATTGATGAGGGAAAAAACAGTAAGCAATTTTAGTATAAGGCTGTAATGTAACAAAATGTGGAAAGTCAAGGAGTCTGAATACTTTCTGAATGCACTGTATGTTGGGTACTACATATATTGTCCCAGTCTTCCTCTGAGATGTCTATATTCAGTTCCTTTTCCCATTTTGCTTAAACATAACAAGTTGAGTCTATCAGGCCATGACACAGTGAAGAGGTTGTCTTGGACATTGCCTGTTTATATGCATTTTGAATCACATGGATAGTCATATGTGGTATGAAAGAAGGTTCTGTCATTTTTTTTCTCTTTTTCAAAATAGTCCATGAACTGTAAGTATCTGAAGAAATCTTGGTTTTCCATCCCATATTTCTCCTTGGAATGAAAACAGAGTTCTCCATCCTCTACAATGGCACACAATGCTGTCATGCCTCTCTCAGCACATTCCTTAAATGTTTTATCGTAGATACCTGGTTTAAATTTCGAATCAAACGCAAACCATTTCAACATTCTGATTTCCTTTTCCAGGTTGTGTTTTACAATCCAAAACAAGAGGTCTAGTGTAAATGATGATTATAGGGTTAAGTATTCCTGTATTCCCAAATTGGTCTTTATCCTCAGCTGAAGTTGTCTATATTATAAGTTCTGAATGATATTGACCGACCAATACAGAGAAAATAAATACCTTTGTTCAAAACTGATCCAAACATTTCCCCTTCTAAATGTCAGTGTTCAAACTTTACACTCTTCAAATGTTCTTGTAAACATCTGTAGCACTTTATTCGAGCGCTATTGATTTTACCTGTAGGAAATGGGGGTAGACCTCTATGTGTGGAAGCTGTCTACCCTCTGTTTCGGTCCTCTTCAGCTCATCAAGCTCCTGCTCCAGTGTTTGTAGGAGTCCCTCAGCCTCACTCACCATCTCCTTTTCTTTAGCTTGGATCACCTCTCTCACCTCTGAGCACCTTGTCTCAATCAGCTTGGTGAAGAACCTCTCACTGTCCTCCATTGTAGCCTGTGATAAGCACTATCAAAAGACAGAGAGAGAAAGAGGCGTCTTGTTGAGACATTTGGCTCAGAAACTTTGGTTAGCATTGTCTGAGTTCTCTGCACTTCTCCCAAAGTATTGACTTGCATACTCCCTGTCATGATTGATGGGCTGCGGTGGATAGCTGACGTTTTACGGGCTCCTGACAAATACTGCTAATTTGTGTTTTTTAATGCTGATCTTAACTTTTTGTTACATAATGTCTCCGCCATAATTTCCTATGATCGAAAACGGCTTCTGGACATCAGAACATTGATCACTAACCTCAATTTGGATGAAGATTTCTACTTCAACGAGTCAGCAGCTCTAGACGTTCTTCTTACTTTGTACCAGGCCCTAATCCCTGGGACTTGAAAGAGGAAGCAGCGGCTAAAAAGAGACAGGCGAGGCGGCATGCTAATGAGATTACGTCGGCGAACAAATAGGCTGCCATTTCCCTCTGTTCTGATGGCGAATGTGCAGTCACTGGAGAACAAACTGGATGAACTCCGTTCGAGACTATCCTTTCAACGAGACCTAAAGAACTGTAATATCCTATGTTTCTCGGAGTCTTGGCTAAACAAGGACATGGATAATAGATATCTCGTGGGTTTCTCCATGCATCATCTAGACAGGACGGCAGTCTCGGGTAAGACTAGGGGGTAGGGGTGTGTCTCTTTGTTAACAGCAGCTGGTGCGTGATCTCTATTGTTTAGCAAGTCTCTAGTTTTTGCTCCTCTAAGTTGTATACCTCGTAGCTGTCTATTTACCACCACAAACCAATGCTGGCACTAAGACTGCACTCTACAAGCTGTATAGAGCAATAAGCAAACAAAAAAAATGCACATCCAGAAGCAGCGCTTCTTGTCATCGCTGCAACACACGTACGGACTCAGGATAGGCGAAGGTCGAGAGCCATGCGTCCTCCGAAATACGACCCCGCCAAGCCACACTGCTTCGTGACACACTGCTCGCTTAACCCGGAAGCCAGCCGCACCAATGTGTTGGAGGAAACACCGTACATCTGGCAACCGAAGTCAGCGTGCACGCGCCCAGCCACCACAAGGAGTCGCTAGAGAGCGATGGGACAAGGACATCCCATCCGGCCAAACCCTCCCCTAACCCAGATGACGCTGGGCCAATTGTGCGGTGCCTCATGGGTCCCCCGGTCGCGGCTGGTGATTTTAATGCAGAGAAACTGAAATTCGTTTCAGCTCACTTTTACCAGCATTTCATCTGTGCAACTAGAGGTGACAAAACTCATCTTTGATCACCTTTACTCCACGCACAGAAACAAATACAAGGCTCTCCCCCACCCTCCATGTAGCAAAACTGATCATAACCGCATCCTCCTGATTCCTGCTTGCAAGCGAAAACGCAAAAAGGAAGTACCAGTGACGTGCTCAATACGGTAGTGGTCCGATGAAGTGGATGCTAAGCTACAGGACTGTTTTGCTAGCACATACTGGAATATGTTTTGGGATTTATCTGATAACATTGAGGTGTTTACCACATCGGTCACCAGCTTCATTAATAAATGCATCGACGACGTCCCCCCCCCACAGTGACCGTACGCACATATCCCAACCAGAAGCCATGGAATACAGGCAGCATCCTCACTGAGCTAAAGGCTAGAGCTGCCTCTTATATTTAACACTTTTTGGTTACTACATGATTCCATATGTGTTATTTCATAGTTTTAATGTCTTGACTATTATTCTACAAAATAGAAAATAGTAAAAATACAGAAAAACCCTTGAATGAGTAGGTGTGTCTAAACTTCTGACTGGTACTGTACGTCAATGATATGTCAGATACAGTAAAGTGCAAACTCATGCTTTACGCTGATGACTCAGCCATACTGGTATCAGGGAAAGATACAGTTTACATAGAGGAGACCCTGAGTAAGGAATTGCAATTTGGTAGAGATTAGTTGACTGACCACAAATTGTCGCTACATTTGGGAAAAACTGAATCGATTTTGTGTGGAACAAAACGTAGATTGCTTTGGGCTGACAAGATAAAGGTAAACTGTGCAGGCAAGGAGATTGAATCTAAAACAAGTGTAACTTATCTTGGTATGTCCCTAGATCAATCTCTTTCTGGAGACCTGATTTCTGCTAAAATTCTTTCAAAAAATCAAAATGTTTATATCGTAACACTAGATATTTTAACATCAAAGTTAAGAAACCGCTTGTCTCAACCTTGATTCAGTGTCATTTTGATAATACCTGCTCTTCTTGGTATAGTGGGCTATCAAAAAAGCTGAAAAAAGGAATGCAGGTCATGCAAAATAATGTTATCAGGTATATGCTTAATGTCCCCCCTAGGACCCACATAGGGGTACAGGAGTTACAGGAGGTGGGCTATACAGGCATTTGTCTATGAAATAGCCTCCCCTTGAAGATCAAGCAAAGAAAAAGTAGAAAATTGCTTTAAAAAGCAGGCAAAGGTTTTCCTTTGGACAAGGTTGTCTAAGTAAGACCAACCACTCCACTGCTGCTTGTGCTCCCTACCACTGGTCAGATGTATTTATTTGAATGATTGGTATGATGTGCAATGAATAGAATGAACAGCTTCCACCCCCAAGTCATAAGATTTCTGAACAATTAATCAAATGGCCACCGGACTATTTACGTTGACACTCCCCTGCATTTGTTTTGTACACTGCTGCTACTCGCTGTTTATTATCTATGCGTAGTCACTTCAGCCCTACCCACATGTACAAATTACAAATTGTATCCCCGCACAGTGACTCGGTATCGGTACCCCCTGTATATAGCCTCGTTATTGTTATTTTATTGTGTTACTTTTTATTATTTTTTACTTTAGTTTATTTGGTAAATACATTCTTAACTCTTCTTGAACTGCACTGTTGGTTAAGGGCTTGTTAGTAAGCATTTCATGGTAAGGTCTACATATGTATTCGGCGCACGTGACAAATAAAGTTTGATTTGATTGTTTTTTAAGGCCGACATGTGAAATGAATATGGTTGATTCTTAATGTTAGGGAAAAGTGCAGAAAATAGTGCCACTTTCTAGGTTGTCAATATAAATTAATGTATTTATGGTTGTTTGTAGTTTTGGAAACAAGCGTTTTTAATAATACTTTTAAGTGATACCCTCTGGGTCCACATTCTACATTTTGTTGGATACAGTGCATTCAGAAAATATTCAGACCCCTTGACTTTTTCCACATTGATACGCTAAAGCCTTATTCTAAAATAAATTAAATATATTTTTTCCTCATCAATCTACACACAATACCCCATAATGACAAAGCGAAAAAAAAGTTTTGAATTGTTTGCAAATGTATTAAAAACAAAAAACAGAAATACCTTATTTACATAAGTACTCAGACCCTTTGCTATGAGACTCGAAATTGAGCTCAGGTGCATCCTGTTTACATTGATCATCCTTGAGATGTTTCTACAACTTGATTGGATTCCACCTGTGGTAAATTCAATTGATTGGACATGATTTTGAAAGGGACCTGTCTATATATGATGCCACATTTAACAGTGCATGTCAGAGCAACAACCAGGCCACGAGGTCGAAAGAATTGTCCGTAGAGTGCCGAGACAGGATTGTGTCAAGGCACAGATCTGTGGAAGGGTACCAAATAATTTCTAAAGCCTTGAAAGTTCCCAAGAACACAGTGGCCTCCATCATTGTTAAACGGAATAAGTTTGAAATCACCAACACTCTTCCTAGAGCTGGCTGCCTGGCCAAACTGAGCAATCGGGGGAGAAGGGCCTTGGTCAGGGAGGTGACCAAGAACGTGATGGTCACTGACAGAGCTCCAGAGTTCCTCTGTGGAGATGGGAGAACCTTCCAGAAGGAGAATCATCTCTGCAGCAGTCCACCAATAAGGCCTGGTAGTGGCCAGATGGAAGCCACTCCTCAGTAAAAGGCACATGACAGCCCGCTTGGAGTTTGCCAAAAGGCACCTAAAGGACTCTCAGACCATGAGAAGTAAGATTCTCTGGTCTGATGAAACCAATATTGAACTCTTTGACCTGAATGCCAAGCGTCACGTCTGGAGGAAACCAGGCACCATCCCTACGGTGAAGCATGGGAGTGGCAGCATCATGCTGTGGGGATGTTTTTCAGCGGCAGGGACTGGGAGACTAGTCAGGATCGAGGGAAAGATGAATGGAGCAAAGTACAGAGAGATCCTTGATGAAAACCTGCTCCAGAGCGCTCAGGACCTCAGACTAGGATGAAGGTTCACCTTCCAACAGGACGACCCTGTTGGACATTTTTGTTGCTTTGTCATTATTGGGTATTGTGTGTAGATTGATGAGGGGGGAAAACTATCTAATTCATTTTAGAATAAGGTTGTAACGTAACAAAAAGTGGAAAATGTCAAGAGGTCTGAATACTTTCCGAATGCACTGTATGTTGGTTACCCCAAATAAATGCAAATAAAAAAAGCAAACACAATTGAGATGAGCCCATAGATGAGCCCTAAAACAGCTCATCACAGAGTGTGGGTGACTGCATACTTGGGAGTGTTTCTGAAAGTGGGCGTGGCAAAAGAAGTGTGTGGATCAACAGCGATGGGTCTAACATTAGCGCTCCACTATCGGTTAAACCAGCTTAATGTTTACATAGCAGGTGAAGAGAACCAACGTAGCAGATTAGGAGAATTAATGTGTCGGGTTGGGAGAATGAGGTTAAGGTTAGGAAAAGGTTTAGGCTTAGCTAAAATGCTACAGTTGTCAACAATCGACTCATCGTGCAGCCCAATCAGCTACGCAAAATGGTCTTGAGTGGCTACAAATCTGCCCAATTAGATGATTCGCTTTCCATACAACCACTTCTGTTGACACGACCACTTTCAGACACACTCCATGTGTGCAGTTACCCATGACTCCATCAGTCAGCTAATGTCGCACCTTTAGAGACTCCACTTCCTGTCTCAGTTTCTGTAGTTCCTCCTCTCTCTCCTGGATTATCTGCTGGCATGTCTTCAACTGCACATTCACCTTTTTCTGTGGACAAACATACAGACAGTTGTAATTGACATCACACAATGGATCAAAACAAATCCCTTTCTGATAGATACAGTACCAGTCAAAAGTTTGGACACACCTACTCATTCCAGTGTTTTTCTTAATTTTTACTATTTTCTAAAATGTAGAATAATAGTGAAGACATCAAAACTATGAAATAACATGCATGTAATCATGTAGTAACCAGAAAATTGTTAAACTAATGAAACTAGATTTTATATTTGAGAATCTTCAAAGTAGCCACCCTTTGCCTTGATGACAGCTTTGCACACTTTTGGCATTCTCTCAACCAGCTTCATGAGGTAGTCATGAATGCATTTCAATTAACAGCCTGCCACATATCTATGTACCTCTTATACTAAGCCTATAATGGCATCCCATCCATACCTTTTTGGTAGCCCCCCGAGCAGCAGCTGAGTTTTCAGCTTTCAGCTTATCATCATGATGAGGACATGTGTTCTCCTGTAGTGGTATAGATGTGCTGATCAGCTTCTGATTCTTCATGGCTAATGACTTATAGTGAGGACGCAAAACAGGTTCTGTGTCTCCAGGTCCCGTGTGTTTCTCAGCATCATTGTCAGCTTGCAGCCCGGTCTTCTCCATCTTTTCCACCAACTCACCAAGCTGGGCCGTTTCTTTCTAGAGAGAAAAATACACACACAACAGAAACATTACATCCCTCATCTAAAACATTACATTTTGGCAATGCAATAATCTGTAATATTATAGAATTGATAGAACTGTAATTCCTACAATTGATGCATATCAACTACATACTATGGGTTTAATAGCATAGAACAAGAAAATGAAACAACTAAGAGGTTAGATATGGGTGTTTAAAGAGGTAGACAAATAAATGGTCATACCTTTCGGCGGTCCAGCACATCCTGTAGCATGCTTGTGATTCTGGGGGAGGTCGTACTATCCTTCACAATCTTCACAATCATGTTGTAGTACTGATCCATTCTGGGCTGTGGAAGTATAGACAGGCCAGGTGAATGTAGTTGACTGATTTATAGATCTGAATCTATTGGATTGATCAATCCCAAAATGTGGAATAAAAATGCCATTGATTTTGCTGTCATGGATAAAAAATAAAATGTTTTTATTTTGTTCAAAAACAGACAGACGGATGGATGGACGGACAAAATGCTGTACCCTGGCCTTCTTCAAGTCCAAGTTCTTGCCGATGGTGTAGAGTAATGTGCAGAGACCCTCCAGAGAGTTATCATCTCGGTTCTCCAACAGCTTTACGATGACGTCGTGCACGATGCACTCAGTCAGCATCTTCAACTTGAACAACTCACACATTAACTTGATATTGCCTAGCGACTGCCTCCGCTCCTCGGTCTTGGCCTCCTCCAGCTCCTCCCTCACTCGCTGGCGCTCCTCCTCCTGGAAGGAATCAGGAAAGTTAACAAGTTAAACTATACAAATTGTTACTAGTTAGATAACAAACCGTGTTCCAATTATCAATTGAAGGGAATAGCACCACAATATATTACCAATGCACAGTTAGGGCAACATAATCAATCGCACATCAAAGCATTAAAGTCATACAGAGGAATGAATATAATTTTGATCAGATTAGAATAGAATACCTCAAAAAGATGTTTCAAAGTGTTGGTCTATAATCTAGTCGACAGTGTGTCTGAAGGGATGGATGTGCTACCTTGGTGATGGCATCCACCATCTCCTGTTGTTGCCGGAAGATTTCACGACTGCTTCTCGCCATGTTCTCAAAGTTTCTTTGGACTCGGTTCAGAAGCAGGTTGCGGAAATTTACTGTCACTCCTGGATTGGCAGCGGTGGGTACTTTAAGCTGAGGAGGAGGATATGCAGAAGGGAGAAAAAACTCAAGTTAAAAGCACAATATGTATGATTTACTGCTGTTCTTGGTGTGTGGTCACTGGCATTTGACAAAAATAGCAATCACCTCAGAGACAGACAAAGTAAACACAGACGGAGAATTGTATAGATGCAGACTTACCCCCATGAGGCAGCGGCAGATGTTGGCATAGGTCGCAGAGCTGGTAGGTTGTGCCAGGGCCCTCTCATATATGAGGTCAATGATGCCCTTCAGTCTGGCCTCTGTGTTAATGGTGAACTTAGTAATTGCCTTCATCGATTGCTGGAAGTTGTTTTGATTTACCCTATCCAGGATGTAATTCATTTGAGCATACAGTTTCTGTGTCTTCTCTGGCTCTGGATCCTGAAACTCCTTCTTCAAGTTATAAATTGGGGGACAGGTGAGGCAGTGACATAGACATCAAAGTTAAAGAGGGTAAGGAGGTCAGAGAAACAATTAGGGGGCAGTATGATATCACCAACAATTTAATCAGGAGGGTATCACTGAACACACATATACCTACTGTGTACATACAAACTCTGCACTTACCAAGTCCTGTTTTTCCACAGCCTGTCCACTAGAAGAGGGAGTTGGTGACTGGGTTTCTTGTTTGCATGTCTTGGTCCCACTCATCTTCTTCTGTGGACAAACATGCACTGGTATTGAGGCAATACTACCGTGGTATTACAACATTATACACTCTTCCTGAATGTTATATTGTGATAGATAGAAATGTGTCTTTGCCTTCTCTGGTAGATGGGAGGGGCCTGTGTAATTCACTGAACTCACATGACATGCAAAGTACAATGTACACGTAGGCTAATTTCATACTGTGCCACATTCAATGATACTCCATGTAATTTTGTCACTGCAGACATGAAAACGTTATTATCCATACCTTTTTCTTGCTAACCAGGTGCTGATTTCTCAGCATATGTTTGCTGAGTATTTCCTCAGTGTGTTTGCTATTTCCTCAGTATGTTTCCTCAGTATATGACTTGGAGTATATGACTATGTTTCCAGATCCAGTGTCATCAGTTTGCAATCCAGTCTTCTTTATTTTTTCAATTTCATCAAACTTGGTGTTTGTGTCTAGTACAGGTCTTGGGGTGTAGGTCTCTCTGCACTGGTAGAATATGTGATAAGGATTACGTTGGTCATCCTGATCCCAGTTACCAATACATAATTTGCAGTAACTCTGTCCACGGGGAATTCTCACCGCATTCAGTAAACCCACACAGATTAGACAACTTGTTTTTTTCTGATTCAAAATATCAATAGTTTGAGCCACAGTAGTTGAGTCACTGCAGGTCACTAACGTGCGATATTTCTGGTGCGTTACTGTACTGCTACAGCGCAGTTGTTGGTTTTGTTTCTGGTACTGCTAGCGTAGCACAATATAGACCACCGCCTGTAGTTTCCAATGTGAGCAAATGACTCCTAGTGGATAGAACAAACAACCAGGTGGGCAGAGCCAAGCACGAGCTAACGAGAGCCTATTGGCGCGTTCTAGCATATATTTGCGTATTTCTGTTAGGAAACGACTCTGAAGTGACCGTGTACAATAACTCAATTCGCCCTTGCACTCCTTCTAAACAACGACATTTTAGAAACGTTGGCAAAGGGTAAAGTCTAAAAAAAACTTTGTTCACTCTGTTCGTAACATATTTTAGTTTTGGAAACAGTGGAAAAAAGGAGGAACCCGCACACTGTTCTTGATAGTATCACTGCTATCATTAAGCATTTCGCTATACACTCGCAATAACATCCGCTAACCATGCGTATGTGACCGATTTGTGTTTACTTGTCACTCCGTATCACGGCCTTCGTCAGAGCTTTTGTGAGTTTCTTCTTCTTCTTCTTCTTCTTCTTCTATGAGGTTTAACGGTAGTTGGCATCCAATTTGTTGCTTTACCGCCACCTACTAGACTGGAGTACAACTCCATTACATTTAATGTATTCCTACCTCATGCCATCATCCTGAAAGGATGGGACATCACCACTTAACACACCCTGTAACTCTTCTGCTGTCAAGTCTCGCACACCCAAATACCTCTATGCAGCTGCCACCACAACCTCAATTTTCTGAGACTTCCGATCCATCCCTGCAGTACAATTAATAACCATTGCTATAAATGCTAAAAATCCCATTTTACTGAAACTTATATCACCTTTTGGCCTATCCCTCTGTACTGGTATATCTCTACTACTCTCACCACTCCTCCCCCTTAACCCATCTTCCTCTACTTTCTTCAATGCCTCAGCATATGACAACTTCTGCACTACTGTAACCCTGGAAACCTCAACCTGCCTCTCTCGCACAGGACATTTCTGATCCCCAGCTCCATGGGCACCCCTACAATTAACACATTCCACTACTTTCCCCAATACTACACATTCCCTTGTCTCATGCCCTTCTGCACATTTCTCACACCTTGGACCCTCCTTTATACACACTGCTGCCACATGCCCATAAGCTTGACACCTGTAACATTTTAATGTATTCGGCACATACGCTGTAACTTATATATCCTAACTTCACTTTGTCAGGCAAAGACTCAACTTCAAAACTCAAAAGAACAGACAATGAATCTTCTGTTTCCCAGCTCTCGCCACCCTGTCCGCGTCGCATCAAATGACGAGCATCACATACACCGGAGATCTTTGCCCTCAGCTAGGCAACTTTTATATCTACTGCCACCCCAGTTAACACTCCTTTCATTGGTGCTCTTTTCTTGAGAACAAAACCATTCACTTTTCTTACCCCCATTCATTTTACTTTGAGCGCATTCTTCCTCTGCCCAACAGAAACACAAACAATTATCACTAGACCACTTCTAGTTACCCTCACCGATTCCACATGACCCAACTCTTTTTTCACCCACTGTGAAACCACAAATGGATCAGCCAAAAGGCAAGAGTCCACTTTTTCCATAAACTTCACTCCTACTGTCACAGACTCTTCTTCACCCTGATCCTCAGTGCATACCTCGGTCTCCGAAAACTTTACCGCACCTATCACCTTCGATACTTCACCCTCATTCACTTCCCTTTCTCCTGTCTTCAGCTCCCTCTGCTTACACCTTCTAACATTCTTCTTTGACAAACCATCTCCTTTTTTTCCATAATTTTTATCCGACTCAAGCTCACCCTCTTCTTCCCTCTCTCTCTTAGGGCTCTTCTCCCTCTCTTTTTCCATCCATTCCTACTCCGTTTTCCAAGTACACGTCTTCTTATGATATTACTGCTGATCCATTCCTGACACTCATCTTGTTCTTGCTTTCTCTAGGGAAAAACTCAATTTTCCCCTTCTTTCTCGACACGTCATGACCCTCGACTCAATACTATCTCCTTTTGTGAGTTTTTTAAATTAGCACCCTTATGTAGACCTAGCCCCACCCACATCCGTTCCACGTATCGAATGACATTACTCAATGACATGGACCCCAATCTCAAATTCACTATTGAATGTGACACTAAACGTGTTCATTACCTTGATATGTCGACTGAGAAATCGACTGGAACCTTGTTTACAACTCTGTATAGAAAAGAAACGGACAGAAATACTCTATTACAGGGGGACAGCTTCCACCCTGACACTGTCACATTCTGACCTTTATTTTCCTTTGTTTTGTCTTTATTTTGTATGGTCAGGGCATGAGTTGGGGTGGGCAGTCTATGTTTGTTTATCTATGTTTTTCTATTTCTGTGTTTGGCCTGGTATGGTTCTCAATCAGAGGCAGGTGTTAGTCATTGTCTCTGATTGGGAACCATATTTAGTTAGCCTGTTTTGTGTTGGGTTTTGTGGGTGTTTGTTTCCTGTGTCAGTGTTTGTGCCACACGGGACTGTTTCGGTTAATATCACGTTGTTATTTTGTTTTGTGTCATGTGCAGTTTATTCGATTAAAACATGGACACTTACCACGCTGCGTCTTGGTCCGATCCCTGCTACACCTCCTCTTCAGACGAAGAGGAGGAAATCTGCCGTTACAGACACATTAAAAAGAGGACTTCCAAGAAGCCAGTTTTTCAGACTGCACAATACGTATATGCCACTCCACAGAGGACTATCTAGAAAAAGCAGCGGAGATGCGCAATAGGTTTCTAAGAAGAGGCTATTCTCCACAATGTGTGGATGAAGCTCTTAATTTGGCATTGGGGAAAACACGAGATGAACTGCTACAAAAAAAGACCGACTAGAGCTAAAGAACACTCTGTAATGTTCACAACCACATATACTTTGAACTCGCAAAAAGTGGGAGATGCTGTCAAGAAACAGTTGCATGTTTTATCATCGGACCCAGCTTTGACGGCTGAATTTAAGAATCCACCACTTATTGTGTATAGGAGAGGTCACAATGTACGCAATAAATTGGTCCATGCCAACTGCCAGCCACAAAAGAAAATCAGCCAGGCTCTTTTAAGCCCTCTTCCGAATGGTAGCTATAAATGCAGAGGTTCCGCACAGTGCAACAATATGATGAAGTGTGAATATTTCTGCCATCCACATACAGGAAAACGTTTCCAAATAAATTACATTATTACGTGCTCCACCACCCATGTTATCTACATTATTAAATGTCCATGTGGGCTGTGCTATGTACAGTTGAAGTCGGAAGTTTACATACACTTAGGTTGGAGTCATTAAAACTCGTTTTTCAACCACTCCACAAATTTCTTGTTTACAAACTATAGTTTTGGCAAGTCGATTAGGACTTTCTGCATGACACAAGTAATTATTCCAACAATTGTTTACAAACAGATTATTTCACTTATAATTCACTGTATCACAATTCCAGTGGGTCAGAAGTTTACATACACTAAGTTGACTGTGCCTTTAAACAGCTTGGAAAATTACAGAAAATGATGTCATGGCTTTAGAAGCTTCTGACAGGCTAATTGACCTCATTTGAGTCAATTGGAGGTGTACCTGTGGATGTATTTCAAGGCCTACCTTCAAACTCAGTGCCTCTTTGCTTGACATCATGGGAAAATCAAAAGAAATCAGCTAAGACCTCAGAAAAAAAATGGTAGACCTCCACAAGTCTGATTCATCTTTGGGAGCAATTTCCAAACGCCTGAAGGTACCACGTTCATCTGTACAAACAATAGTACACAAGTATAAACACCATGGGACCACGCAGCCATCACACCGCTCAGGAAGGAGACGCGTTCTGTCTCCTAGAGATGAATGTACTTAGGTGCAAAAAGTGCAAATCAAAGAACCTTGTGAAGATGCTGGAGGAAACAGGTACAAAAGTATATATATCCACAGTGAAACGAGTCCTATATCGACATAACCTGAAAGGCCGCTCAGCAAGGAAGAAGCCACTGCTCCAAAACGACCATAAAAAAGCCAGTCTACGGTTTGCAACTGCACATGGGGACAAAGATTGTACTTTTTGGAGAAATGTCCTCTGGTCTGATGAAATGAAAATACAACTGTTTGGCCATAATGACCATCGTTGAATTTTTACTAGGATTAAATGTCAGGAATTGTGAAACTGAGTTTAAATGTATTTGGCTAAGGTGTATGTAAACTTCCAACTTCAACTGTAGGTAAAACCTCCCGTTCTCTCAAACAGAGAATCAGTGAACATAAAAGTTAAATTAGGAGAAACGAGTGGGATTATCCAGTCGCAATACATTTTAAAACTTCTTCGGGATCGGTGTCCCTTCCACGGGACGTTTGAGCTAACATATACTAATGCGATTAGCATGAGGTTGTAAGTAACAAGAAAATCTCCCTGGACATAGACATATCTGATATTGGCAGAAAGCTTAAATTCTTGTTAATCTAACTGCACTGTCCAATTTACAGTAGCTATTATAGTGAAAGACTACCATGCTATTGTTTGAGGAGAGTGCACAATTTTGAACATGAAAAGTTATTAATAAACATATTAGGCCCATTTGGGCAGTCTTGATACCAAAGTTTGAACATAAATGCAAATGTTCATTGGATCAGTCTAAAACGTTGCACATACACTGATGCCATCTAGTGGCCAGAATCTAAATTGCTTCTGGGCTGGAATAATACATTATGGCCTTTCTTCTGCATTTCAAAGATAATGGTACAAAAAAATCTAAAGAACGTATGTTTTTTTCTTTGTATTATCTTTTACCAGATCTATTGTGTTATATTCTACTACATTCGTTTCACATTTCCATAAACTTCAAAGTGTTTCCTTTCAAATGGTACCAAGAATATGCATATCCTTGCTTCAGGGCCTGAGCTACAGGCAGTTAGATTTGGGTATGTCATTTTAGGGGGGGGAAAAAAAAAGGGGCTATTCCTTCTGAGGATTAATGTCCTAAAACATTACATTTCTACCTTTAGATTTTGTGGCATAGAGAAAGTTAAGATATCAGATAGGGGAGGTGATATAAATAATACTCTGAGCAAAAGAGAATGTTTTTGGATTTTCACCCTCCAGACATTATTTCCTAAAGGTCTTAATGATGAAATGCCTATATATATTATTTCAGATTATTCAGATTATTTCTTGTGCTGTACCCAATGATTTATGAAAACTTGCTTGGTAGGTCGATGTACTCATTGTGGTTTTACTGGCATGTTTAATATGTTTTATGTACACACTTTATTAGAATATTTATGAAATGCATATTGTTATATTTGGTGCACTTATTTTTTTTCCTTTGACTCCAGCCCCATTCGATGTGTGGAACGGATGTGGGTGGGGCTAGGTCTACATAAGGGTGCTAATTTAAAAAACTCACAAAAGCTCTGACAAAGGCCGTGACGCCGATACGTAAAGCTTATTAAAGAGCAGTGATACTATCAAGAGCAGTGTGCGGTTTCCTTCTTTTTTCTCATTTTATTCAACTGTTACCATGCACCAGCAAAATAGATAGCTCAGATGTGCGAGTGCCTTTTGAGTTTTGGAAACAGAAAACTGCATTGAGATCAAATGTTTCATCAATAAGAAAATGAACTAATTTAAGTTTCGGCCAAAATATTTCTCGCTCCATCTTCTCCCACTGCCGGTCACTGGGCTTCCTCTCACCATCATATTTGGTAGTGATTGGAAACGCCAACCGGAAGCTTCACATTTATATATTCGGTGAAATATCTGTCTCATTGTTCCTTCTGTGGCTCTGCTGTTGGTTTAGTTTCTTCAGAAAGAATTGTGTGTGAGAGACAGGTATAGGATCAATAGCATGTCAAATGTATTCACAAATGTAAAACACTTTCCACAAATGTAAATCGTAATCCACAAATGCAATTCGCTATCCACAAACAAACACCTTTTTATTTTTATTTTTAAATCAATATATTGCATTAGAATTTTTTTAAACTGCAGATATGCAGGTCATTTCCAAGGGTCTTAAGTAAAATGACTGCCATAAAGACAGAGTTATCACACGTAGAAAGCGATTTATAGTCATGTAAAAAAAGTTGATCCCATTGATGCCGTTGACCCTGATCACTGGTTGCTGCGGAAAAGGAGGTTGTCAAAGGGGGTGAGTGAAACCGGTGTGAAATGGTTAGCTAGTTAGCGGTGCACGCTAATAGCGTTTCAATCGGTGACGTCACTCGCTCTGAGACCTCGAAGTAGTTGTTTCTCTTGCTCTGCAAGGGCTGTGGCTTTTGCAGAGCGATGGGCAACGGTACTTTGAGGGTGACTGTTGTTGATGTGTGCAGAGGGTCCCTGATTCAAGCCCAAGTTGGGGTGAGGAGAGGGACGGAAGCAATACTGTTACAAAGTCTGATCCCATATCCTACACCTCCACTCTACCTATTGCATGCTTCTCCTGGGGAAATGGTTAGAGGCCTCAGGAATACGTCTCCTTGATACTCATCGTCTGTGCAACATGAGACAGAGGATGGATTATAATCACTTACAATGTATGACATACAGTATCCTTCACATTTAGTGGTGCTATCACACTGGCCAGCTAATTCAACTATTTGGTTGATGAACGGCTGTACACCGCAATAATGTTGCAATTATAGAGTAATCTAGGGCTAGGGTTATTTACTTTGGACATACCATGGTTACACATATGGTTAACATATTATGGTTACCATAATATAATTTCTGCAGCCTTGAAAGGCAGGCATCAACATGGCCGAACGAGAGGCTGCCAGTGATTTACAGAAATCGCTTTCTATGGTTCCGAACATTTTTTCTACGACTACAAATCTCTTTCACGCATGATAACTTTTTTTCTATGAGTGAGAAAAACAATTCTACACATGAGAACTTGTTCTTCTTGTCAAATCCCTGCCAAATGTCAGGTGACCTAAGCGCTTCCAAATATGGAGTTGCAGGCTTTCCATATCTGTCATGTTTGCGCATATCTCTCTTACAGTGGCTTGCGAAAGTATTCACCCCCTTGGCATTTTTCCTATTATGTTGCCTTACAACCTGGAATTAACATAGATTTTTGGGGGGGTTGTATCATTTGATTTACACAACAAGCCTGCCACTTTGAAGATGCAAAATATGTTTTATTGTGAAACAAACAAGAAATAAGACAAAAAAACAGAAAACTTGAGCGTGCATAACTATTCACCCCCCAAAGTCAATACTTTGTAAACCCACACTTCCTTCCATTCTGCTAGCAAACATGCAATCTTTGGACAATAAAATAGATGACCTACGTGGAAGATTAAACTTCCAACGGAACATTCAATACTATAATATCTTATGCTTCACGGAGACGTGGCTAAACGACGACACTATCAATATACAGCTGGCTGGTTATACGCTGCACCGGCAGGATAGAACAGCGGCATCTAGTAAGACAAAGGGCTGCGGACTGTGTATTTTTGTAACAGCTGGTGCACGATATCTAAGGATGTCTCGACATATTGATCGCCTGAGGTACTGTAGAGTATCTCATGATAAACTGTAGACCACACTACCATCCTAGAGAGTTTTCATCTGTATTTTTTGTAGCTGTTTACATACCACCACCGTCAGAGGCTGGCACTAAGACAGCTTTGAATGAGCTGTATTCCGCTATAAACAAACAAGGAAACGCTCACCCAGAGGCGGCGCTCCTAGTAGCCGGGGACTTTAATGCAGGGAAACTTAAATCCATTTTACCAAATTTCTATCAGCATGTTAAATGTGTAACTAGAGGAAAAGAAAAACTCTGGACCACCTTTACTCCACACACAGAGACACATACAAAGCTCTCCCTCGCCCTCCCTTTGGAAAATCTGACCATAATTCTATCCTCCTGATTCCTGCTTACAAGCAAAAATTAAAGCAGCAAGCACCAGCGATTAGATCAATAAAAAAGTGGTCAGATGAAGCAGATGCTAAGCTACAGGACGGTTTTGCTAGCACAGACTGGAATTCCTCCGATGGCATTGAGGAGTACACCACATCAGTCATTGGCTTCATCAATAAGTGCATCGATGACGTCATCCCCACAGTGACCGTACGTACATACCCCAACCAGAAGCCATTGATTACAGGCAACATCCGCACTGAGCTAAAGGCTAGAGCTGCCACTTTCAAGGAGCGGGACTCTAACCCGGAAGCTTATAAGAAATCCCGCTATGCCCTCTGACGAACCATCAGACAGGCAATTCGTCAATACGGGACTAAGATCGAATTGTACCACACCAACTCCTTCAAGAGTGTTGGAAAAGCATTCCAGGTGAGGCTGGTTGAGAGAATGCCAAGAGTGTGCAAAGCTGTTATCAAGGCAAAGGGTTGCTACTAAGAATCTAAAATCTAAAATATGTTTTGATTTGTTTAACACTTTCTTTTTTACTGCATGATTCCATATGTATTTTTTCATAGTTTTGATGTCTTCACTATTATTCTACAATGTAGAAAATATTAAAAATAAAGAAAAAACGAGTTTTTTTTTTATATATCTTCTAGATATAGGACAGACACTTCAAATCCTTGTTCCTTATGATTTATTTTTTGACTGTCTTTTTGTGCCATTTATGAATGTGTTATTCAATATGTTTCTATGGGCTATAATAGTAAAATCCAAATTCAACATTTTTGCAAATATTTTTAATATATATATTTTTCTGCTAAAATTCAAAATCAAATAGCTAAATGAACCATAGTGTGACCATCTTAAAAGAATTCCATATGTCAGTTTATACCCCCCCCCCCCCCCCCCAAACAGCTTAGACTTACAGGGGTTATAATGAGGTTTACAGTATTTACTGCACTAAAATGTCACTCTGTAACTGTTACATGTATTACAGTGTCTTATCACGGTGGCGATTCCCTTTCCACCAGTCAACGTCAGTACAACATACCATGGGGAGTCGCACTCTCGCAACTTCGGTTAAAGGATCTACAATCACGCCTGACAATGCCAAGTGTTAGGCTTGGATTCATTCCTTAAATTATTCCGCTCTTCATCTTGTTGTGAACAGGAACGATTCACGCCACTAAAATAAACAATTGGAACGCAAGACTGTCTTACATTGCGCCAACTAAACTATCCCTAATAGTGGTAGAGCGTGCTCACCGCCTTAATGTTGTGTACGGAAGTTTGTATGGCTCTCATAAGTTTTCTAATCACAAAAAATGTGTTATTCTTTGAATTTTTTGGCCTGGCTATACCAAAAAGTAAGATGGCCAATGCGACCGAAACAATGAAGGCTAACCAGGTTCAGGTTCGCGGCCATGCCCCAATTAATTAAAAGAACCTTACATTTGTTGTCTTGTATGTCTCGGCTCGGTGCCCTTGGTCGAATCACTTTGTGAGACTAGCGGACAGCTGGCACTGTTCCCCTACTAATCCGCGGCACAGGTTCTGTTGGCAATTGTGTGGCATTCTTTAGGGGGCTTGGTGGTTCCGATTCCGACTATCTCTCCTGGATGCCCTTACCACGGCTGAGTCTGAGTTGCGGATAGCGGAGATGGTTTGGGTCGTTGGACGCATTCCATGGTGTTCACAGGGTCAATCTCCCCAGGGTATGAGTATTACATTGGGCCATTCACTCTCTGTCCACAAGGGGGAAACCCTCCCCATAGGTGGCGCATTACTGGGATTAATTGCTGATTCCTGCCTGTAGCTCACCAATCCCTAAAAGGTAGGTGTCTAGTGATACAGGTTATGGACCCTGTAGGCGATTTGTGATTGGTAGCAGAGTCGAGGGAACAAGCAGGGTTGGACACATGTGGTTCATATGAACCCCGAAATGAGCTGTCTTCCTCCAGCTCAGCGCTTTTTATTCCTTGGAATTAGAGTTGATTACAAATTGCCCCTGTCTGTTACATCAGAAGGGGTCTATTTTTCAGAGCTGTCTGTCCCATTCCCAGCTAGGTTACAAGGCACTTTGTCGCCAGTAGGCTGCCTATGACTGGTCAGTAGGGTAACCTCCATGATAATATTGTGACAACAGGCTAGTTGTTACAACAGTACCCCCAGGTGACACATAAACACAGTTTTTTCAACCCCAAGTTCCACAGTGTTCACGAGTGTCAAAATTGTTGTGTCTCCCGCATGTGAGTTAGATGAAAAGTGTCGCTTCTCCACGGTTGTCAAGAATGGTGGTTATTTTTCCATTTCCAATCTCTCTGTCCACAAGGTGGCGTCCCGCCTCTTCAGATGGCACTACACGGGAGGCTCACGCTCTGCTCCGACCAATGTGCACTGCATGTGCAGTGTGGCCCTGGATTATGCGAACAGTGACTTCGGGATACAGGCTACAACTCAGCGCATTCCGTCACTGGGTCTCGAGCTAGACACTCGCTTATCAAGCTTTTTATCCATATGGAGAGTGTTCGGGTACCGGCTCTGCTTAGCCAAATTTCGTCTTGGTCACAGAATGCGTTTTCAACAATGCGTTTTAATCCTACTGGGGGTGATGGCTTCTGTGATAGAAGTCGTTCCCTGGGGCTATTGTTGATGCGGCCCTTCCAGCGCTGAGGGCTAGCCACTCACCTGGACTCATCTCGCAGCCTAAGCCGGTTGCTTTGTGTGTCCCTGTCAGGCCTATGGGCCATGGCCCATCGATGGGACCCTCTTCTATTGTGAGGGGCCTCCCATGGGTTGAGATGTATCACAACAGACGCTTTTGTAACAACCTGTCTTGGTTGGGTTCATGTGAGTGACTGATTGATTGCACAAAGGAGGAAACCACACTAGCAGTCCCAAGCAATTTGGCATTATGCCCAGAATATTGTTTTGGGACTAGACAAGTGATACAAGGTCTCAGCTTTGAGGGAAGAAGCCTTGTGAGGTATCAGTCAGTCACATGCAGGAACCAACGTTAATAATGAATAATGTAAATCATGCTTATAACTTGTTTGTGTAGCAGTATAAAAGGACTGATAGGGAACGCCACCTTTCCGAGTTTTCATCATGCTTGTACTGAGTTTGTGAACCTCTCCGCATGTTAAATAAAGATTGCTTCGTTTACTTTGACTTTGAGTCCTTAGTGTTGAATTTCAACGACCGGCTCCTTACTGTCTGAGTAGGTGGGGCGGGGCTGAGTGTGGGTGTATTTTTCCAAATTCAACAGACATGCATTGTATTAACCAGACTGATAGTAGCTCATTTCCAATTTGTTTAATTTCTCTGAAAACTAAATAGAATGAATAGGAATGGAGTTTTAGGCTGACTCAGGATGGTTATAGGCAGACTATCACATTGGCCCTATACCGTAGACCAGTGGTTCTCAACTGGTTTTGCACGGGGACCCAAATTTGACAATGACAATTGAATCGCGACCCAATATTAATGACTGTTGTTGATTACATTTTATAATGTTGTATTGCAGCTGCCTTCTTGGGTAGGTTTCACTTGCAAAATAGACTGTCTCAATTATGGTATTAATGAAAGTCATTACACAGCCATGTCACCTGGGGTGGCAGGTAGCCTAGTGGTTAGAGCGTTGGACTAGTAACTGAATGGTTGCCAGGTCAAATCCCTGATCTGACAAGGTAAAAATCTGCCGTTCTGCCCCTGAACAAGGCAGTTAACTCACTGTTCCTAGGCCATCATTGAAAAAAAAAAGTTCTTAACTGACTTGCCTAGTTAAATAAAGGTTAACTTTTTTTCCCTAGAAAACATTTATTATCAATTCAAGAGAATAAGTCATTTAATTAGGCGACCAGTTCAGGAGTGGGGTGTAATAAATTATCAGACTCAGAACATGACATCAAAAACAGTCCAATAATGTTAATGAACAGTAACACATACCAGTCCAATAATGTTAATGAACAGTAACACATACCAGTCCAATAATGTTAATGAACAGTAACACATACCAGTCCAATAATGTTAATGAACAGTAACACATACCAGTCCAATAATGTTAATGAACAGTAACACATACCAGTCCAATAATGTTAATGAACAGTCACACATACCAGTCCAATAATGTTAATGAACAGTCACACATACCAGTCCAATAATGTTAATGAACAGTCACACATACCAGTCCAATAATGTTAATGAACAGTAACACATACCAGTCCAATAATGTTAATGAACAGTCACACATACCAGTCCAATAATGTTAATGAACAGTAACACATACCAGTCCAATAATGTTAATGAACAGTCACACATACCAGTCCAATAATGTTAATGAACAGTCACACATACCAGTCCAATAATGTTAATGAACAATAACACATAGCAGTCCAATAATGTTAATGAACAGTAACACATACCAGTCCAATAATGTTAATGAACAGTCACACATACCAGTCCAATAATGTTAATGAACAGTAACACATACCAGTCCAATAATGTTAATGAACAGTCACACATACCAGTCCAACAATGTTAATGAACAGTAACACACACCTGTTTAAAATTGAAAAAACAACAATCTTTAGGAATTCTTAATCATCAATTATCATGTCAATAGTTTCACAACCTTGAAAAGTGTTTTTAAAGGTGTACATTTTTAACCAGTTCAATAAAATGTCATATGAATGTCAGAATTAATTAACAAAAATAATGTAATTAACATAGGGAACAATAACTCATTAACGTGTTTATTTATTTATTGTGTGTGTGTGTGTGTGTGTGTGTGTGTGTGTGTGTGTGTGTCCTATCAGTGGGAAAGCTGGGGGTGTTTCTTGAGTTTGATACGTTTATTGAAGTTTGGTTGACAGGGCACCCTCGAAGGTCATGCTGGCTGTCCAGTTTGTTTCTGCTTTTAGTTTTCAGCACGGTTATAGCACAGAAGCCACTTTCACACAGATAGGTCGTTCTGAATGGTACCTTGATTCTGATTGCATAACAGACCAGAGAAGGATACTCTCCCATTACGCTGCTCCAGAACTTTGGCAGTGTCATTTCCGGGAAGCGCATGCTCAGTCCGCGATCAAACGATAGCTCCAACAGCAGAGCCTCTTCGTTGCTTGGCAACGTGACGCTTCCCATCTCCACTTGAAAGGGGTCCCGTATACAGTCGTCTTGTCTCCTGTTCTTGTAGTCGCAAAACTTTCCCTGCAGTTTGACAAGATGCTGTTTAACGTTTTTTTTTCTTCAGTTTGTTGCTGTGCGCTTTGTTGATCAGATTATGAAACTCGAAATCAGTATTGGGAAACATATCCTCCCGTTAGAAACATGATTTGCCCAAACGGTAAGCTTCACCTTGAAGGCATCCACTTTGTCCCTCTGTTCAAATCGATTGTGCCACCTCCCATGCATTGACACATTGAGATAATTCAGATTATCAAAAATATCCGCCAGGTAGGCAATTTGCGTGAACCATTCCTCACGATCGAAATGTTAGGGCAGAGAGGACTTGTTTTCCGAAAGAAACGCAGCAATCTCCGCTTGAAGCTCATAAAAGTGACCCAACACTTTACCCCCGGAAAGCCAGCGGACCTCTGCATGATAAAGCACATTCTGGTGCTCGCTCCCCATATCCCTACAGAAGGCCTGGAAAACACCTGCTTTTCGTGGAACTCTTTTTGATATAGTTGACACACTTAACCACATCCTGGAGAGTGGCGTGGAGCTCTGGCACCATGTCATTCGCTGTCAATGCATCCCTGTGTAGGAAGCAGTGGTTCCACGTTGCACTCGGTGCTCTCTCCAGGATCCGCTTTACTACCGGAGTGCTTTCCCGTCATGGTAGCTGCCCCATCAGTGGTCACACCGACGCACCCTTTCCAGGCCTGTCCCACGGAGCCCAGGTACATATCCATTGTGTTAAAGACAGGCTCTGCAGAGTTGGTGTCTGACATAGACCTTCAGAATGGCATGGTTAGCCACATCCGTGGATTCATCAAGCGTAATGGCCATTTGCACTAATGCTCTCTGAAGTCTGGCGCGTTATGTCCTCAGACATGTCCTGGATTCTCCTCATGGTGTCTCATGGTGTCATGGATAGGGGGGTGGTTTTACGTTTGTTGGCGGCTGACTCTCCCAAGATTTCAATGCACATATCATTCGCAGCAGGGAGTATGAGATTCTCGGCGCTGGTGTGGGCTTTTTTTGCACATAGCATTGCGCTGGGCCACAAGGTAAGATGCGCGAAATGCCTTTTCATGTACCATGCATACTTTGTTGAATGATCTTGTGAGGCCTCTAGATATCGACATTTCCTTTTAAAAAAGTCAGCTGTTTTATCTTTGTTGCTTGGATGCTTGGTGCCCAGATGGTGTTTCATTTTGGAGGGTTTCATGCCCTCATTAGCTAACAGTAGACCGTAGTGCATAGGACGCACTACGGTCTACTCACCCTGTCTGTCTTCTATATATGGGTGTGTTCGTAAATTCATCAGTTATAGCGAATTTACGAATGCACCCTACGTAAAACCATATTTGATGAAGTCGGGGTCGTATTTTCTCTTCTTGACAGAGACCGGGTTGTCTGCCTTGTTGTTGACATTGGAAGCAGCAGGAGATGAGGGAGCTGCACGTTTTAAAAACGTGTCCATGATTTTACTCTGACAGCTAGCCAACATGAGTTAAATGACAGCTAACTATCCACATGTGCAATAACTGCAGAACAAATCTGCATAGTTAGCTGTCAATCAAGCAAGCTGTCAGAAGATCTGTATTATCTGATTGGACGTGTCACATTTAAAACTAAATCATTTTGTTGCACTTTTGTGTGTGTGTGTATGTGTGTGTGTGTGTGTCGAGAAATCTGTAATTTCATTGGATCAGTGTGTGTGTGGGGGGCGAGAACGTTATTGTATTGGTCAATGAGCGAGTGCAGCGCGAAAACCCTCTGAGTCCGAATTTAGCTAGACATTTTACAACTGCCGACGCACTGCACGTGGAAAGTCAACAACAATAAGGGGTACTCGCGGTATCCTTTCAAAATATAATCTCGGTGCGGCGGTTACCTTTCAAGATAATTTTTATTTTATTTTTCATGCACAAGTCCCGCAACCCCACAGTTCAGAATAACTGCCTTAGACCATATAGCCCATCTATCCTATTTAAAAAGAACTGAAACAGAAACAGATCATTTACTTCCATTTCAACATATTCATTAGTGAAACCAAAGTGCTGTAACATATATTGTATAAAATAAATCAAATAGCCTCCTACACAGACCAAAACTTTTCAAATGTTCAAATTAAAAGCATATTGCACAGAAAAACGTGGACAGTGGGTTACATCACAAATTCTATACAATTGACAGCAACATAATAACAGCAACATAATAAACTAAAGCACTGAACATTGGGAATTAGATCAGAATTACTGCTAAGGCTTGATCCATACATTCAATAATTAACTAGCCTAAAAAACTAAAACAATCCATATGTTCAAATAAAAAGACCTGATTAACATGACATCAATAACATAGCCACATCCCGAGTCCCCGGTACGGACACATTCAGAAATCAAAAGATGGTTTAGTATTTAGTTTAAAAGCTCTGACGAAGGCCAAGAAAACAATAAACACTTTTCAATGAGAAAACAGTAATCCATTTTGGGTTAAAAAAAAACATGTAGCCTGTGATGCAATACTTGTGATCATTTTAAGGAGGGCTGTAACGTTTGTCCTGGGAAGAAGGTGACCAAAACGCAGCGTGGTAAGTGTTCATATTATAATTTAATTCAAAACTGAACACTAAACAAAATAACAACGAGAAAGAATGAAAACTAAACAGTTTTCACAGGTGGGAACAGGCTACCTAAGTATGGTTCTCAATCAGAGACAACGATAGACAGTTGCCTCTGATTGAGAACCACACCCGGCCAAACACATAGAAAAGGACAACATAGAAGAAAACATAGATTGCCCACCCCAACTCACGCCATGACCAAACCAAAATAGAGACATAAAAAAGGAACTAAGGTCAGGGCGTGACAAGGGCAAAAACTACTTACCCTACATTTGAACAACACTGCATCTTCCCAATTAAGTAGCCTAGCTTAGTTGTCTAAAATGTGAATTTTTGTAACACAACACAGTGCCAAAGATGTGTCAAGTTGAAGGAGCGTGCAATTGGCATGCTGACTGCAGGAATGTACAGAGCTATCGCCAGAGAATTTAATGTTAATTTCTTCACCATAAGCAGCCTCCAACGTTGTTTTACAGAATTTGGCAGTACATCCAACTGGTCTCACAACTGCAGACCTAGCAGGCGTCATGTGGGTGAGCGTCATGTGGGTGAGTGGTTTGCTGATGTCAACGTTGTGAACAGAGTACCCCATGGTGGCGGTGGGGTTATGGCAGTGGAGACTCCTCAGAGGAGGAAGGGGAGGACCATCCTCCTCAGTGATTTACATTAAATTAAATATAGTGAAACTGTCACGTTCTGACCATAGTTCTTATGTGTTTTGCTTGTTTTAGTGTTGGTCAGGACGTGAGCTGGGTGGGCATTCTATGTTGTGTGTCTAGTTTGTCTGTTTCTATGTTTGGCCTAATATGGTTCTCAATCAGAGGCAGATGTTTTGTGTTGTCTCTGATTGGGAATCATATATAGGTGGCTTGTTTTGTGTTGGGGTTTGTGGGTGGTTGTTTCCTGTCTCTGTGTTTTCTCTGCACCAGATAGGGCTGTTTCGGTTTGCCACGTTTGTTATTTTGTTAGTTGTAAGTGTTCACAGTTTCGTCTTGTTTAGTAAAGTCATGTTGAACACGAGCTACGCTGCGTCTTGGTCCGATCCCTGCTACACCTCCTCTTCAGACGAAGAGGAGGAAGGCTGCCGTTACAGAAACATTAAAAATGTGATCCTTTTTAGATAAAACTGTACAAAATACATTCACATGTCACCAAATAATTTATTAAAACACACTGTTTTACAGGTCTAAAGTAGCCTCAACAGCACTCTGTAGGGTAGCACCATGGTTTAGCCAGAGGACAGCTAGCTTCCATCCTCCTCTATGTACATTGACTTCATTACAAAGCCTAGGAGGCTCATGGTTCTCACCCTCTTCCGTAGACTTCCACAGTAATTATGACAACTTCCAGAGGACATCCTCCAACCTATCAGAGTGTCACGCTCGTCGAAAACATCGGACCAAGGTGGAGCGTGGTGAGCGTATATTTCTCTTTATTTACAAATGTCACCAACAAAATAATAATACAACAAAAATGACCGTGAAGCTCCGTAAGGCTATACATGCACAAACGAAGACAACTACCCACAACTACCAAAAGGAAAAAAGGCTGCCTTAAGTATGATTCCCAATCAGAGACAACAATAGACAGCTGTCCCTGATTGAGAACTATACCCGGCCAAAACATAGAAACAAACAACATAGAATGCCCACCCCAAATCACACGCTGACCTAACCAAATAGAGAAATAAAACGGCTTTCTAAGGTCAGGGCGTAACACAGAGCTCTTGCAGCATGAACTGACATGTTCTCCATCCAATCAAAGGATCAGAGAATTAATCTAGTACTGAAAGCATAAACTACAGCTAGATAGCACTGCAGTGCATAAAATGTGGTGAGTGGTTGACTCCAAGAGAAGACAATAGTTGAACAGTTTTGAACAGATTAATTTCTTCAAAAATGAAGGAGGAGCAAGAGGGAGAGCTAGCTATATTTCTTAAATTTGTTTCACTTTCACTTACTTAGCTAGCAAATGCAGCTAGCTAGTTTACCCTACTCAAACACCCGCCTCAAACAGAGGGATGCTATGTTAGCTAGCTGGCTATGACTATCCAACACTTGAACTCTCCAAGTCAAGGTAAACTTTTGGTTTTACAAATGTATTGCCACCGGGGCCTGCCGGTGTAACAGTTAAACTGCCTACTAAACTGTACTGCAGGATTGTAGGCCCATTTTGTCCTGAGGCCCATTTTTCTTAAGCTATCTAAACTCAGCAAAAAATGAAACGTCCCTTTTTCAGGACCCTGTCTTTCAAAGATAATTCGTAAAAATCCAAATAACTTCACAGATCTTCATTGTAAATGGTTTAAACACTGTTTCCCATGCTTGTTCAATGAACCATAAACAATTAATGGCCATGCACCTGTGGAACGGTCGTTAAGACACTAACAGCTTACAGACGGTACACAATTAAGGTCACAGTTATGAAAACTTAGGACACTATAGAGGCCTTTCTACAGACTCTGAAAACACCAAAAGAAAGATGCCCAGGTTCCCTGCTCATCTGCGTGAATGTGCCTTAGGCATGCTGCAAGGAGGCATGAGGACTGCAGATGTGGCCAGGGCAATAAATTGCAATGTCCGTACTGTGAGACGCCTAAGACAGCGCTACAGGGAGACAGGATTGTCCTCGCAGTGGCAGACCACGTGTAACAACACCTGCACAGGATCGGTACATCCGAACATCACACCTGCGGGACAGGTACAGGATGGCAACAACAACTGCCCGAGTTACACCAGGAACGCACAATTCCTCCATCAGTGCTCAGACTGTCCACAATAGGCTGAGAGAGTCTGGACTGAGGGCTTGTAGGCCTGTTGTAAGGCAGGTCCTCAACAGACATCACCGGCAACAACGTCACCTATGGGCACAAACCCACTGTCGCTGGACCAGACAGGACTGGCAAAAAGTGCTCTTCACTGACAAGTCGTGGTTTTGTCTCACCAGGGGTGATGGTCGGATTTGCGTTTATTGTCGAAGTAATGAGCGTTACACCGAGGTCTGTACTCTGGAACGGGATCGATTTGGAGGTGGAGGGTCCGTCATGGTCTGGGGCGGTGTGTCACAGCATCATCGGATTGAGCTTGTTGTCATTGCAGGAAATCTCAACGCTGTGTGTTACAGTGAAGACATCCTCCTCTCTCATGTGGTATCTTTCCTGCAGGTTCATCCTGACATGACCCTCCAGCATGACAATGCCACCAGCCATACTGCTCGTTCTGTGCGGGATTTCCTGCAAGACAGGAATGTCAGTGTTCTGCCATGGCCAGCGAAGAGCCCGGATCTCAATCCCATTGACCACGTCTGGGACCTGTTGGATCGGAGGGTGAGTGCTAGGGCCATTCCCCACAGAAATGTCCGGAAACTTGCAGGTGCCTTGGTGGAAGAGTGGGGTAACATCTCACAGCAAGAACTGGCAAATATGGTGCAGTCCATGAGGAGGAGATGCACTGCAGTACTTAATGCAGCTGGTGGCCACACCAGATACTGACTGTTACTTTTGATTTTGACCCCCCCTTTGTTCCTTGACACATTATTCCATTTCTGTTAGTCACATGTCTGTGGAACTTGTTCAGTTTTTGTCTCAGTTGTTGAATCTTGTTATACAAATATTTACACATGTTATTTTTGCTGAAAATAAACACAGTTGACAGTGAGAGGACGTTTCTTTTTTTGTTGAGTTTATGACCAGCAGATGCATATCTGTATTCCCACTCCTAATTAATTAATTTAAATTGTCTGACTTCCTTATATGAACTGTAACTCAATAACATTTCTGAAATTGTTGCATGTTGCTTTTGTATTTTTGTTCAGCACATTTCTTCATACTGAGAATGCGTTATGCGCAACTGCGTTGTTTCGCGTTATTGGTTAATTTCGGTAGCACATCCCCATATCTAATTGATCCGCTGTTGTCAAAGCCGAAATTAGTATGACGTCATGCAATTTAAAGTATACTATATTTTCGAAATGTCACATACTATAAAACTTTTTTTTGTTGCATGAGTAGTATTGGTATTTGGATACGCCGCTGTCTTGCTCCCTCCTAACCTTGGCTAGCTCCCTATTTCTGCATGTCCCCAGTTGACTCAACTCAGGTGCAGATATTTAATCCAGGTGGGACCCTCTCTCTCAGGAGTGGAGGCTACACCCAAGTATGGGACATTTTTATTGGGGCTAACATAGATCTTTATTGCATAGCGAGAAAAATTGCAGTGTCGTATATATTTCTCGATGAGGGACCAGAGTGCCCGCTCTGGCGGACCAGAGTGCCCGCTCTGGCGGACCAGAGTGCCCGCTCTGGCGGACCAGAGTGCCCGCTCTGGCGGACCAGAGTGCCCGCTCTGGCGGACCAGAGTGCCCGCTCTGGCGGACCAGAGTGCCCGCTCTGGCGGACCAGAGTGCCCGCTCTGGCGGACCAGAGTGCCCGCTCTGGCGGGAAACCAATGGCCTCAGACCCTCCTTTATGCGTTTCCACCAGTGATTCTGATTTAGCTCACGTTGGAGAGGGAGCGCCTGGAGGGCTTTTAGGCGGGAATCCGTGGCAACTCTCGTTGCGCAGGTTTAGCAAGCGAGGCGGGCCAGAGATTTGGTTTTGGAGGCCCACTTTGAGCCTCTGGAGGAGGTGGAGTCGGTAGATCTGAAGATCCTCTCCTACTAAACCTACCTGTTAAACATCCCTACGCATAGCTTTGCCCTTGGCTAAATGTGTTGGGTCCTCCACGCGTTATCTGTACACCCTTCCTGTACTCAGTTCGCCCCTGGTGACTAAGGTGAAGTTGTGTCCATATTCGTCTTTCACCCTGAAATTCATGGCAATGTCCTTCAGGTCCTTTGCTTTTAAGGTATTTATCTTTTCGCCTCCTCCTTTTGCTTCTGAAGAGCAACAGAGGTTACATGCCCTGTGTCTGGTGCAAGATTTAATAACGTACATTGAACGCATTCGGGATATCCAGTTATGTGACCATCTTTTTGTCTGTTTTGCTAATCCAGCTCCTGGCAGGGTGCTCTTTAAGCATCGTCCCTCCCACTGGATAGTGGAGGCTATCTCTCTGGCATATATCAGCAAGGGGCAAGGGTTACCTAGCGGTGTATGTACCCACTCCACCAAGGGTCTGGCAGCGTCTTGAGCGTTGTTTAAAGCAGGTTTCCCAAACTTGGTCCCGGGGGCCCCCCCTGGGTGCAAGTTTTGTTTTTTGCCCTATCACTACCACTACACAGCTAATTCAAATACCCAACTCATCATCAGGCTTTGATTATTTGAATCAGCTGTATAGTACTAAGGGAAAAAACAAGACGTGCACCCAGCGGGGGCCGCAGGACCAAGTTTGTGAAGCCCTGGTTTAAAAGGTTGACTACAGGAGATATTTTTTCTGCGGCGAGTTGGGCATCACCACACACTTTTGTGATGTTTTATCACTTGGATGTCACTGCTCCCAGTGTGCTTACAGCTGGGACAGGAGAAAGTTCCTAGGCAGGCGCCGTATGCGTAATACCCAGACGGTGCAGCAGTATTCGAAAACAGAACATAATTTGATCATTATTCTTAGGTATGTTCTATAGCATCTAACAAATATTGCACAGGCTAATACAAACATAGACAATGTGTGTTTCATTTCTTCGTTGCAGAGATAAAGAAATTGATGATCATCAGTGAGCTGGGTTCTAACAGACAGCCAGAGACGGTGAGCAAGATCTTCTCCACTATGCAGAAGATCCTGTGCATGGGTGAGTGCTGCTGAGGCACCAGTCTCCTTCTACACTCATCATCCTTTGGATTCCCTAACCTTGCCAACCTACACTGCCGTCCTATCATGAGGCCAAACATACATGAACTGTTCTCCTATTTGTTGAGGTCAAAGTTTAAAAAAGGTATATCTCATAAAGTCATGATTTGTACACCACAAGTGAATATTGTTTGCAGATGTACTTAACCAGAGTGACTTACAGGAGGAGAAATTAGGGTTAAATTCCTTGCTCAAGGTTATATCGACATATTTTTCACCTAGTCGGCACAGGGATTCCAACCAACGACCTTTCGGTTACTGGCCCAATGCTCTTAACTGCTAGACTACCTGAATAGTCTGGAATATTTTAGTAATTAAGGTCTTAATTAACACCCAATCCTCCTCTTTTCTTTGTCTGTGATAGAGACAATCAACTGTAATAACTACTGAGTGTGAGGAATTGGCAATAAAATATTGTTGATTTACATTTGTTGATAACATTTGCCGATCTTTTTCCATTTACAAAATAACGACAGTGTATTTATGCCCTTTGAATTGTTTACCATATATTTGCTGTCTTTGAGTAGAAAACCTGTAATTCTGTGTAGTATTACTTAAACGCTGTAAATATGTGTGAATATGTGTATTGTCCATCCAGGAGGTCCGTTTGACTTGACATCTAGAAGAATGCTTTCAGCCAACAACAAACCATCGCCGACCGTATCATTAAGGAGATAGACATCTTCCCAGCGAAAAAGGGATGACGCTCCAAAGGAGAAGAAATCACAATGTTTCTGCTGTTACAGTTTTATCTTGATATTTTTCAGATATTTGCTTATGCCGGTAAATGTCCACATTCCAATGGTTAAAGGCAGTATCACTTCAGACCTAGCCTGATCCCAGATCTGTTTGTGCTCTTGACAAACCCATTGCTCATTGGTGTGACAATGTGACAAGGAGTTGGCATGACAGCACAAACAGACTGGCACTCAGGCTACTTCATACCCATTGTGAACCAACATTCTTGTGTTGATGTCAGAGTTTACAATGCCATGCAGCCTCATGTCTTCATTCCACAAGGGGCATTATATAAAAACTTGAATTGTGTGTTTCCATACTAAATGTTCATGGTTTTCCCATGTGTATTAATGTGTAGGCCTACTGGTAATTCTCACAAAAAGACCTGAATGAAGATAGCATATCACAGTGACCATAAGAACACTGTTCCTTTTTTCCCGCAAGATAAAAAAATAGATTACATTATAACTTACTTAACTTTGCGGAAGGCCTATTCATCATCATTTAAATTGTCAAATGTATCTCACTTTATCCGCCACCAATTTATATCAACTACCTAGAAGTTTATAATTGGGTTGTTACTTTATCTTTCCAATTGTTAAATTGGCCAAGTTCAGGGAAATGTATTTCATTAAAAGTTGAGAAAGTGATATAGACTCAGGTGTGTTTTGGAGACAGTCATACACGGTTAAATATTGACGAGTGTGCTGCTATCCTCAGGAAATGACTGGAACAAAGTTAGTGTAATGCTCAAGCTGTTGGCCAAGGAGGTTGATTATTTCTTGGAACAGCAGACAGATACAGTATAACAACCTAGATGGAATCTTTTGAGATAGAGATCTTTTGAATTTATTGAAGACTCCCCAAAAGCAGATTAAATAAACAGTAACCTACAGTACTTCTCAGGGTTATTGTTGAAATTATATTTTTTACCTATAAGTACCATCAATGTTCACGAGAAAGTAGACATGTTTCTATCAACAAGTCATCTAACCTTCATCCACCCCAGGCCATGTTAAGACAAGTATTTCTACTTTGAACAAGAGGGACATCTTTTAATCTAATTTAATAGTTATTGTAATTTATCATTTAAACAGTGCATCTGTTTGCTCAATGTTTTCTATCTTACTTAAATGTTATTATCTGATGTCAGTGAAATCCTCATGAGTGTAATAGCCTGACTACACCGCTCGCCTTGCAAAATAAATGTAGGAATCTATGTTATTCAATTATTGCACCCACACTGTGTAACGACTGTTGGTGGAAGAAGGTGGGGACCAAGGTGCAGCGTGGTACGTGTCCATGATTTTTATTATCACCGAACACCAGAACAAAAATTATAAAAACGGCACAAACGAAACAGTTCTATCTGGTGTAGACACACAAAACAGAAAACAACTACCCACAAACACAGGTGGGAACAGGCTACCTGAGTATGGTTCTCAATCAGAGACAACGATAGACAGCTGCCTCTGATTGGGAACCATACCAGGCCAAACACATAGAAATACAAAACATAGAACAACATAGAACACCTGACATAGAATACCCACCCAAACTCACGCCCTGACCAACCAAAATAGAGACATAAAAAGGATCTCTAAGGTCAGGGCGTGACAGTACCCTCCCCCAAAGGTGCGGACTCCGGCCGCAAAACCTGAACCTATAGGGGAGGGTCTGGGTGGGCATTTCACCGCGGTGGCGGCTCTGGTGCGGGACGTGGACCCCGCTCCACCTTAGTCTTGGCCCACTTAGGTGGAGCCTCTGGAGCGGGGACCCTTACCGCCGACCCCGGACCGGGGACCCTCGCAGCGGGCCCCGTACAGGAGGGAGACTCTGGCTGCTCCGGACAGGAGGGAGACTCTGGCTGCTCCGGACAGGAGGGAGACTCTGGTTGCTCCGGACAGGAGGGAGACTCTGGCTGCTCCGGACAGGAGGGAGACTCTGGCTGCTCCGGACAGGAGGGAGACTCTGGCTGCTCCGGACAGGAGGGAGACTCTGGCTGCTCCGGACAGGAGGGCGGCTCTGGCAGCTCCGGACAGGAGGAAGAACCTGGAGGGAGGAGACGGAGAGAGCCTGGTCCTTGGAGGAGGCACAGGATAGACCGGGCCGTGGAGGCGCACTGGATAGACAGCTGCCTCTGATTGGGAACCATACCAGGCCAAACACAGAGAAATACAAAACATAGAACATCATAGAACACCAGACATAGAATGCCCACCCAAACTCACGCCCTGACCAACCAAAATAGAGACATAAAAAGGATCTCTAAGGTCAGGGCGTGACACACTGCTCGCGCGCGCCAACGAGCATCTGCGTTGCCAAGGGCTAAAATAGAAGTCATTCCTATTTCTGACGCAGATTGCGCTGCAAGTCCTGCCTCCCATCTCCTCATTGGTTTATAGAAGCAGGTACCCACGTGCCAACTCCTCATTCGTTATACCCACGTGGGTGATTGTAAGACTAACTGTTTTGCCGGTTGTCGTGGTAATACTATGAATGTGTAGATGCCAATCACCATATAAGTTCAAAGATGAAAAAGCCTGGAAGGAGGAGAGATGACTAAAAACGATTTGGTTGACTGTTTTATGTGTGAATTAATTGTCGGAGTAGAGGACCTTGTGCATTTCAGGTAAAATAACAAGTCAATGTTTATATCCCAGGACAAATTCGCTAGCAACAGCAAGCTAGCTAAATAGGACAAATTAGCTAGCAAGTGCAAGCTAATTAGCTAAATTGCCATACATGTTTAATGCTTATCGACCTGTCCCCAAATTAATGTAATTGGTTCAGAGTTTATTTTGATATTTTAACCTGCGTGTCGTGATCTCGTTTGGTGTAGGGGGACAAAATAAATGTATGCACGATAGCGCACGATGGCGCTATCGGAACCCGGTTTGGGTTCCATGTAAGTACCTTCATCAAGAAGAAAGCAATTATTTTCACAAAGTGTACTAAATGTTCAATACAACATCTATACGTGAGAGCATTTGGTCTGCAGAGAGATAATTGAGATTGATAACATTTGAAAATCTAAAGTCAGCATTGCAGTTGGAGCTCTGCTATTTTTGCCAGTGCTCTCATCCTGGCCACTAATATTAGTATTTTTAGTCTTTCAAGTCTCAGATATTTGCTTATTTGACTTGCACAGTGAGCCTCCAACCACTAGAGGACAGTAGTATATCAGACATTTTGAATGGTACCATAAAGCTGACGTTACATTAGTAATTGAGCTTGCAGTATTTTTTTAGGAATAATTAAATTATTATGAATTATCCTTGTGGAGTTATCATTAGTTTCAGTCATAATCATTAGGTATAAATGACATTGCATCTTCTGAAGTTCTTCAAAGCTGCTGAGTCGACTGTTTTTTTGCCCTGAGGATGAAACTGAGAGGACAAAGAGAGAGAGAGAGAGAGAGATAGAAAGAGAGGGGGAGGGAAGCTCTTATGAAATTAAACTATACTGAACAAAAATATAAATGCAATACGTAAGGTTTTGGTCCCATGTTTCATGAGCTGAATAAAATATCCCAGAAATGTTCCATATACAAAAAGCTTATTTCTCTCAAATTGTGTGCACAAATTTGTTTTACATCCCTGTAAGTAATTTTTTTTTCTTTGCCAAGATAATCCATCCACCTGACAGGTATGGCATATCAAGAAGATGATTAAACGGCATGTTCATTACACAGGTACACCTTGTGCTGTGGAAAATAAAAGGCCACTTTCAAATGTGCAGTTTTGTCATACAACACACAATGCCACAGATGTCTCAAGTTTTGAGGGATCATGTAATTGGCATGCTGACTGCAGAGCTGTTGCCAGAGAATGTAATGTTAATTTCTCTACCATAAGCCGACTCCAACATCGTTTTAGAGAATTTGGCAGTACGTCCAACTGGCCTCGCAACCGCAAGACCACCTGTAAGCACCCCAGCCCAGGACTTTCACATCCGGCTACTTCACCTGTGGACTCGTATGAGACCAGCCACCCGGACAGCTGATGAAACTGTAGGTTTGCACAACCAAAGAATTTCTGCGCAAACTGTCAGAAACCGTCTCAGGGAAGCTCATCTGCATGCTCATCATCCTCACCAGGTTCTTGACCTGACTGCAGTTCGGCATCGGAACCGACTTCAGTGGGCAAATGGTCACCTTTGATGGCCACTGGCATGATGGAGAAGTGTGCTCTTCATGGATGAATCCCGGTTTCACCTGTATTGTGCAGATGGCAGACAACGTGTATGGCGTTGTGTGGGTGAGCGGTTTGCTGATGTCAGTGTTGTGAACAGAGTGCCCCACTATGGCAGTGGGGTTATGGTATGGGCAGGAAAAAGCTACGGACAATGAACACAATTGCATTTTATCAATGGCAATTTGAATATACAGAGATACCGTGACGAGATCCTGAGGCCCATTGTCGAGCCATTCATCGGCCACCATCATCTCATGTTTCAGCATGATTGCAAGTATCTGTACACAATTCCTGGAAGCTAAAAATGTCTCATGTCACCCATTGAGCACGTTTGGGATGCTCAGGATCGACGTGTACAACAGCTTTTTCCAGTTCCCACCAATATCCTGCAACTTCGCACAGCTATTGAAGAGGAGTCGGACAACATTCCATAGCAAAACAAATAATAAATAATGATATAGAAGTGCTCCCAAATTGATAGACATATGTTCACTTACTCATTACAATCCACAAAGTAGAGCAAACTTAATTGAAACATACAACGACAAAGCAGACTGCCCTTGGCCATAAAACTCTGGCTAAATCTGCAACTGCACATTTGTATTCAAAGATGCTTTGAATGAGGAGATTGATGGACATGTTAAGTAGTAGTTTAGAAGTCTAAATTAGCTAACAGCAGCATGCTCACTATTCCTTGCCCTTGATTTTAATCTATGAATGTTTTCACGTATGAGCCTATCTACCACTTGTTGATGTCTCTCTGTCGTGCAGATGAAGTCTATGATGTCGCAACAGAGATGTTGCATGTCTTTCAAATGACAAATCCAATTTCCTTGATCAGAGAAATTCCAACCCCAAAACTCAGCAGTGGTTTATCAAGAGAGTCAGATGACTGCTATAGTTAATCACTTCAAGATGTGAAGCAGGTGTTTTCTATTCAGTGTTTTATAATAAAATGGAAATGGTGTTTTAGTAAAGACAATATTTATTTAATTGAGGCAATCGTGTTGTGGTAAATGTGTTACGTTGGACACCTGTGTATTGGCGGAGTTGGTAATTGCTTGATGATAAAGCATAACATTTCCTCAGTGTCTCTAATCTACCCATTTAATGCAGATGTTGCACACACAAATACAACAGAAAAATGACTAACAGGTCAAAGCAGTTAAGGATCTTCTTACAATTAACTCCCAATCAAAGACGCCGTAAGAAGCAGCAAAAAACACCTGCCGAAAAAGAAGAGAAAAGAAAAGAAGAAAAAACGATGGGAATAGAAGCAAAAACAGTCAGTCAGAAGATGAGGAGAAAGCTCCCAGCAAAGTCCAATGCAGGGAATGTGCTAAGAGCCCATCTTTCTGCTTCAGTGGACCCCAAAAACAAAGCAGGCAGGCCGTGGCAGACTTTTGGTCCTAGTGGGCATGCAGTAGAAAAACAGTGTTAACACCGACTCACAAATAATCAAGAGAGAGGAGAAAGGCAATTAACAATGTTATACTTCTTCTCATTATCCAAGATCAGCCCAACTGATTCTCAGTTGCGTACGATGTCCTTCAGATCACACAACTAAACATAAATCACAGTGCTACAGTAGACTATCTTCCCATTTTGGTGACTTACTGGAGCGAATGTAGGCTATGTACAGGACTTGAACCCCATGACCCTAATTTTTCCATTACCTTACTTTGTTAGTCACTTGCTTTGGCCAATCTGTTTTTTTTTGGCAGGGTCATTGATATGTTAAGTATCTAACCACTGAGACCAAGCCAAATGAATTAGCTTGTCCTGGCTACCAGCCAGCCAGGCTTGGGGCTCACATAGTCCCCTTTGTATTTGGTTCTACATTTTTGTTTGTTTGAAATCTGGTTGAAAAGTTGAAATGGGTATTGATTTGTCCCTATAGTGCTTTACGATAGGATGAGTTGATGTATAACTATCTTTGAGTGTAAGTAAATGATTCATCATGTCATCGTAATCAAGTCCAATTCAATTAATCATGTTCCTTCAGTGCATAGAGCATTGAGTCTTTAACCCTAAAGAGATACATATTGTTTTTCTAGATTGATGTGAGTTCAGTCATTGATATGACAAACCCCCACACATTCATACATACTAAAGTAGTACATAGAAAAAAATGCAATTACTACCGCCTTGGTAGTAGTCCTTTTCGTTATGTGGATTGTCATGCCTACGTCTTTGGTCTCAGCGCAATTCCTTTGATGTGTTAATGCATGGTGTGTTTGCTTAAGTGGTCCATTTTGCCTCCATGTTGATGAATCATTCTCCTTTGTCTTGTCAATCCGCCATTATCGATTCCTTTAAACAAATGCTGTCTTTGCTTTTTAAACCTGAGATTTAATTACATCTATTGGAGCTGTTTTTTCAAAGTGAACACACTTTTGGCATGATTGAACTTTTGCTCCTCTTCTAATCGACCAACCAATTTCCCCCTTGTCACCACCTCACTAGACAAGAGACAGCATCAGAAGAGAAGTCCCAGCACCTCTGGAAGAGTACAGTATGACATCAGAAAGGGACACACCACCACAGTTAGCCACCATGCTACAGGAAGACAGGGGTACTGTGTTACCCTCTAATGCAACACACTATCTCCATTGAATTTCCACGTGTGATTCAAGTTGTTTGACATGTTAGGATGAGGAATCAATAGGATCCACTGGCACTAGCTAGTGTAGGCTTTAGCAATTAGCAGTTAGAGCTGTCACGTTTGTTTGGCTGGTGGTGGCAGACAGACCAAACAAAAATTAAGTCGGAAGTGAATGCTTCCTATATACGAAAGTCATTTCATTATTAATAACTGAGCAAAGAAAACTCACATCACTCTGATCCAGCTCCCATCGCAGCCCAATGTGCTGCACACTCCATTGCCAATTTTTTAATAGGATGGGATTGTGTTCATGAAACTAGAGTAGAGGTAAGACTACACAAGAGTTTAGAGTAGGGCTCTTTCCTCTTAATTAGAAAAAGTAAGGGGAGGAGGGGATATTCCCATTGAACAATGCTTGAGTTGATTCACATTTTGTTCAAGCTGGGCTGAAGCCTGTTTGGGTACAACTTTTTAATGCGTGAGTTGTATTTGTCTCACAGATATAGTCCTACATCTGCTGTTCTACTCACAGATTAGCTTTTACCTTCTGCATTTTACTCCCTGTTGTGGTAACTGTGCTGAATTTTGAAATACATTTTTGTAAAATGAGTGCTATTCAAAAGAGAAAATATAGAATCATGCCAGAAGGTATTTCTTCCAAGCTTTGTCAGCGATGAGTTAGACCTCTCCGGACAATAAGTAGTCACCCATAAAGCCCATGGGCAACCATGTCACCTTGTTTTACCCAGGAGTCTGTGAGAGCAGCCAGTACTCACCACCCTAAGCACACCACAGGGAGTCATTAAATATGGGGAGTGACCACAGCCCTCAAACAGGGCGTCCCCAGAGGCAAAGCAGCCCCTCATTTGCATTAGCTAAGTCTCTACACCAATGCATAATATTTGTATTTTCCGAGGCAGTGCGTTGTACATTGCGTGTCCATCTCTGGCAAAGATATTTGTACACAGAACCTAAATTCATGCTGCTTTTGATTCACCACATTCACAAATTATATTGAAATTATATTCTGGCCATAAAAATTGTTGGTGTGTTTTGTTGATAATGCATCAGTAGATTACTTCACACAGAACAGAGGAATCAATATCCGTTAACCTACGATAGTATCCCATAGTTTTAATCAGAGATTATGCTCAACCATAAAGATGTTGGTATAAATAACGACATTTTATTACATGTTTATCTCATTCATAGCATGTGCTAAATGTAACAATAAAAAGTTAGTGTGCTAGTTTGTTAGTGTGTTGTGCAATGAAGCAGATCTTTCATGGCCTCTGCCTCCTGCTTACCTCCCAAAGATCTGGTAATGGATACAGCCTCTATGGGATTTAGGGATGGGCGGCTTGCTCACCTGTTAAATAGGGCTAGCTCGTAAGTCCATCCTCTAGCAAGGCTTGACGAAGCATGGCCATCCCACTGCCAGAAAACCAGCAACAGAGGGTTTGTTATTTGTCTCTCCTCTCTTGTTAGAAAGGTTTTTTGAACATTTGAAGCGTTCAAGGTAATTAGGCCTCTTTTTCAACCGCTTCCAAAATACTTTGGTCACGTTCAGTCAACAGATACAGTGCCAGCGAACAATTACTGTGCAATCGATGGGAAACATGTTTTAATGAATACGGTTTGTTTGAGCATAGCCGCGTCCACCAGTGCTCTGTTTTGAATCTCCACAAAGAGGGAACACAATGGAAATGAACCTTTGCATTTTCCATTGATATTACTCGGGCTGCTCCAAGGGAACAGGCACCGCAGAAGGCGACAGCCATAAAAGATGTTTCGTCTGCCAGTCTGTCACAAAAGCAGCATGTTACTGTGTGATTGACAGAGCGTTGCTAGCTCCAGGTCCTTGGAGACTTCACTGGGTGGTGGTGGTGTTACAGAGTCACATCTCTGGAAACCTCTCGTTTTCGGAGGCAGACAGAATGAGTAGAGCAACCGGCATGGTCTCTCAGAGCAGATCATACCAAGGTCTTGTTAGCCGGTTATGTGGGAAACGCTTTACGGGTTGATGTCGAACAGAAAGTCTGTCCAAGAGGAAACGTTCTGAAATGAAAATAAAAGTGTTGGAATGATGTACTGTAACTGGCAATGAAGTCGCGCAGAATTGAGGCTTGAAGAGAAGGTCCTGCCAAAGGCCCACACCAGAGTCAAGAAGAGTAGCTGGGAGCTTTGCCAAAGCACTAAGAGGCCATTCTCATTGACAAACATAAGGAGAGGCAGCGCAACGAGATTTCAATTTACATACAGTAATATGTTCCTAAACTTTTCAATTGACATTACATTCTTGTCTTGCCTTTCGTTTTGGCTGGCATTCTTGCTCTGCGGCACCACATTTACTGTAAATATCAGTATCATAGTAGCCAGTAGGCATTGACTAGCCATTACGCTTGCAAACTATTAAACAATGCGAGCAAGATATGCTCTAAAACATATTAGCTAGCTAGCTACACCTATTGAATAATGTACCCAAACCATATTACACACTTGAATAATGCAACAACTCACAAGAAAGTACAGTTTTAGCTTATTAAAGTTACCTTAGAACAAACCAGGCATTTTATCAATATCATGGAAGTCATTATGAGGTAAATGACAAATTGTGACTGAAAATGTTGATACCTTGGTGAGTTGATCAGCTTCTTGCTGCATGCTTCTTGCCTGGATGATGGCAGTTGAGCTTCCCTAAAGCTAAGGTAACAAGTTCAGAAAGCCCAGGACCGAGTTTGGGAAACCGTAGCCGAACCAACTGCCGTGCTGTGAAGGTCTACGGTGGCAGTTCAGGGGGAGAGTCAAAGGCTTCTTCAGTGAAGGGCTGTTAAGTTAAAACCAAGACTTGAATTGAGGGGGTATGAGAGGGTATGCCATAGGCCGACCTTTTATTAAAGAAAATGGCAAAAAGCACAGGCCCTTGTTAACTTAACATTTTAAAGAAAAGAAAATGGATTATATAAGGTGATCTATAACAGCACTTTGGTCCGCGGTGCTTAATGCTAGAAACAAGCTGTAAAATATGACGTGACTCCAATGCATATGGGGACATCATTGTCTATAGCCCGAGGAGACAAAAAATGGACTTTGCTTGGGAAGTAATCTAATTCTGTCACTGTCAATTGAATAAGCTATTCACTTTCTGTACAATAGAAGATGTTTAAACCCAGACAGCTTTTAGGGAAACACTTGTGACCTTCTCTCATTGGGTTAAGAAGAAGAGTAGCCAGCAGTTAAACCTTACATTTCTCTGCGTCTGTAGGGCTACTCTGTCTGGGGTGGAAAGGTAGGCCTAACTTTTGAAAGTACCTTGCTCAGATTCCCAGATGTAATTATTTGCAAACAAGGACAGTTTCGTTGCAAACAAGACACACTCATTTGGCATTAGAGAAATATGATAAGATGAACACATAGACATATCTCTCTCCATTCTTTGTTTTCCTCACAAATGATCATGATAGGTATCAGTCTGGTGTTTTCTGTAATGACCTTAGTGATCACTGTTTTACAGCCTGTGTTCGTAATGACTGCTCTGTGAAACGACCTGTCCTGATTTGTCATAGACGCTTGCTAAAAAACTTTAATGAGCATGCCTTCCTTCATGAACTGGCCTCTGTAAAATGGTATAGAATCATCTTGAAAAATGCCCCTCTCCCCACAGGTGTGATTACTACCTCTGAGGGTTGATAGCTTGAGGTAGTCACCTCATACAAGTACTTGGGAGTATGGCTAGAGGATACACTGTCCGTCTCTCAGCACATATCAAAGCTGCAGGCTAAAGTTAAATCTAGACTTGGTTTCCTCTCATAATCGCTCCTCTTTCACCCCAGCTGCCAAACTAACCCTGATTCAGATCACCATCCTACCCATGCTAGATTACGGAGATGTCATTTATAGATTGACAGGTAAGGGTGCTCTCGAGGAGCTAGATGTTCTTTACCATTCAGCCATCAGATTTGCCACCGATGCTCCTTATAGGACACATCACTGCACTCTATACTCCTCTGTAAACTGGTCATCTCTGTATACCTGTCGCAAGACCCACTGGTTGATGCTTATTTATAATACCCTCTTTGGCCTCACTCCCCTCTATCTGAGATATCTACTGCATCCCTCATCCTCCACATACAACACCTGCCAGTCACATTCTGTTAAAGGTCCCCAAAGCACACACATCCCTGGGTCTCTCGTCTTTTCAGTTCGCTGCAGCTACGACTGGAACGAGCTGCAAAAAAACACTCAAACTGGACAGTTTCATCTCAATCTCTTCATTCAAAGACTCAATCATGGACACTCTTACTGACAGTTGTGGCTGCTTTGCGTGATGTATTGTTGTCTCTACCTTCTTGCCCTTTGTGCTGTTGTCTGTGCCCATTAATGTTTGTACCATGTTTTGTGCTGCGACCATGTTTTGCTGCTGCCTTGTTGTGTTGCTACCATGTTGTTTTAATGTTGTGTTGCTATTGTACCATGCTGTGTTGTCATGTGTTGCAGCCTTGCTCTGTGGTTGTCTTAGGTCTATCTTTATGTAGTGTTCTCTCTCTTGTCGTATGTGTGTTTTGTCCTATTTATTATTATTTATTTGTTTTATCCCAGCCCCCGTCCCCGTAGGCCTTTTGCCTTTTGGTAGGCCGTCATTGTAAATAAGAATTTGTTCTTAACTGACTTGCCTAGTTAAATAAAGGTTTAAAAAAACGTGTAATTCTTAGCCTGTAATTTTGGTAATTTGTGTGTCATAAAAAAATGATTGCATAAAATCTTTCGGACCCGAAAATACGATGACAGATTCATGCAATGCTTTTACTATAAAGGAGATCTTTCCGCCCCTACTCTTGTCCACGGTGGTCTGAGAACCCACAACCTTCTGGCCCTCAGCCCTGTCAAAATTCCCGTGTTGCCATGTAATAATTACAAGATGAAGAACAGTTTCTAAAACTGCTTATCTAAGGCTCTGGTCTGTCCAAGAAGTGATGGTAAACGATAGACTTGTTCTCTGCTATCCACTGTGTTTTAATTATTATTTTGGGTATAGTATCACTTGTTTTAGAAGTGTTCAGGGAGGGTTTCTCCATATAATTATAAATAATGTTCACTCCCTAAAGTCTGAAATATAATAAAAATGTCTATACATTTCAGCTGTTTCAAAAACATTGCTCTGCTATTAGTATTTTTACTGTATGAATTTTGGGCTCAAGAAGTTTACTTTGGGTCCTGCTGCCGTTGCTTAGAAACAAATCAAGCCCTCTACATTTTAATGAGAAATTTTGTAATTCACACACTGTTCTTCTGTTTATACACTCTCCCTCAAAGTTGCCATTCCAAGGATGCTAAATCAGGTGCAGTCATTGTTTGTTGTGATACTTGTTTGATTGGAGCCAAAATTCTATATATTCTACCCCACCCTTAACCAGACGATATTTGCTCATGCAGTTTGTGGGTGGATTAGAACTAAAAGGTCAGACTCACGAACTCTGTTGATTACAGTCCCCAGGGCAAAGCTTGTTATGTTCCATATTATATCACCACATAATTATATATGTAGAAATCACTACTTTGCATTGGTATACTAGACCTCCTTTAACAAACATTAGTAAAACTCCATAGCTTTCTTGAAAGCTTCAATCGCACCCCTGAGACTGTGGTTCTTCCAGTGATTAGGGTAGCTGAACTCTCAAGGAGTGTGCTCTTTCAATGTGGTCTCAGGGCAATTCGTATTATTCTGTACGTAAATCTGTGATACACGATTTAGTATGATAAATTAGCCTGGATTGCTAGACGGTCGCGCATTACGCCCACCCATCCTCCCCGACCAACCTCCATACTTTCGTTTCTGTCTAAAGTAACTAGACCATTAGTAGGCATGACACATCTTGGAGGTGCTCATAAATACATAAAGTGTGTTTCGTATGACTCTGAGGCCAGGCTGGCTCTTTGAATTAAGTCTCCCTCCCCCTTCTGATTCACAGCTAGCTGGGCTGATCTGGAGGCTAATTGGCCCCTGGGTCGGGCGAGCATTGTTTACCAGTGTTCCTCTGAGAGCCAGATGAACCGGTGGGGGGAAAGGGAGGGTGCTCTGGAGGCTCCCCTTAAGATACAAGTCCCCTTTAGCTCCCCCAAATTCTCTTTAAAGACCATGCCCATGTCCTGCCTCTGCTCACAACCCAACCAGCCATGGAAGAAAACCTTGAACTTCACTTTGGGGCAGCAGGTAGCCTAGTGGTTAGAGAGTTGGGCTAGTAACCGTAAGGTTGCTGGATCGAATACCTGAGCTGCCAAGTTAAAAATCTGTTGTTTTGCCCCTGAACAAGGCAGTTAAAACACTGTTCCCCGGTAGGCCGTCATTGTAAATAAGAATTTGTTCTTAACTGACTTGCCTAGTTAAATAAAAAAATTAATAAATAAAAATGTGAAGTGTCTGTCAAAACTAGTATTTGAAGATCAACCTTTTCTATTTTCTACAGCAAAGCTATTTTATGTGTAAAGGGTACCTAAGACTTGTTTTAGTTTTTTTCGTAGACAGGTACGTTCATGCTATAATTTAGACTGTATTGGGAAGACATATGGGCTCAACGTGATTTGGGATGTTGTGATATGCAAATCAGGGGTGGAGAAATGTTGCTCTTTCCACAAATGAATTGGGTCCACATCTGCTGTACATTAGCCAGACAGCATTCCTTGGAAACGGGACATTCATTTCAATTATGGAGAAGAGGATGAGTGTGAAGCTGTGGACATTTTAGCTTGTCTTGCATATTTTCAGAATTGGATAGGGAGGCAGGTGGGAGACACAGGAACACAGTAGCAACGTGCTCCAGGCGCATGGCATTCACACCCAATGAAAGACAAATCTATTAGAGGTAAATGCCATGAACGCCAACAGAATACTAAAATATTTCAGAAAGAAGGTTTCAGTGTGGAAGTCAATCTAGTCTGCACTGCTGGAGAAATAACACTGTCAAAGTGTAGGGGGAAAAAACAAATTTTGTTTTGCATATGCATCCACATTGTCGAAGTAGTTCCGCTATTACAAAACCATTCATCTTAGAGATAAGAACGGCAGTTTACTGATGTGTGTCAAAACAACATCATCTAGTCCCTTGTTCAATAGAAAACTTTTTTTGCAAAGGAAATTTAACCAAATAGTACACTGCCAAAAAACCAACCACAGAACAAAACTCTAGGTATTACAAAAAACACTGCAAAATCAAAAACAATGTGTGTAATCATACAAACATCCCCTCAGATTTGTACCATTAAAATTGTTCCAAGATAGTTTTTGCATTTCATATTTGAGGTAAAAGAAAATCAACACAATCTTCACCAACACAAAACCTCAATTTACATCACAAGCAAAACAAGTGTTGGCTGGTAATGGACCAAACCTTGGCAGTCTTGTCCAGTTGATACTTTTGGGCTTTCTTTGTTTATTTATGTGGCGGGTGAGTCCACTTCCCTGTTGCTAATACCCAATTAGGGAGATGATTATTGATCATAGTGTTGAAAGTCTCCCCTCTCTCAGGATGGGCTCGATCAATAGGTGAACGTAATGAGCAATCCCGCTTGTTTACGGATAATACAATAGAATACGAGTAGGAGGGGATCAGTGGAGGCTGGTGGGAGGAGCTATTGAAGGACGGGCTCATTGTAATGGCTGGAATGGAATTAATGGAACAGAGTCCAACATGTGGTTTCCATGTGTTTGATACCGTACCATATATTTTATTCCAGGCATTATAATAAGCCCATCCTCCTATGTCTCCTCCCACCAGTTTCCTCTGGAGGCGATACATATGTATAAAATGATTATATTAAAGGGCATGAACATCTCTCTAAAAACAGATAAAAAGGCCCACAGAGAAAGTAATAGCTAGTTGTTTTTGTGCTGCAAATAGAAACATTAAAGTGTACACAGACACACAGGGATGCACGTATTAGATACATGTTATACTGCAACATGTCAGTAAATCATCATATCTGCCACAACATAGACAGCAAATGTAGTGAGGTGAAAGTGTTCCAATCCTTTATACCACATAACATGGTTGTAGACGCTCTCAGTCACCACTGCCCTGACCCATAACTCTGTAGCTTACAGTTAAACAGCAGTGAGCTTAGCCTTGACAATACCCATAGAAACCATTAGCAGACTCAGCACATCACTGAGACCAACGGTGCTAAGTTTTTCAAACAAAGCTACCTCCCAATGCTAGAGGTTGTGGTCACAGATTCCTGTTCAGCCCCATGGGGGTTTCATATGCAAACGGTAATTAGGAGTGAATGCCACCAATGGTCACGAAACAGCGTGAGTGTCACTAATTGCCCACTGAAGGCAATTATCTCGCTACTCTTGTTTATTTTCCTGCACCAAACTTGGTTATGACCAGAAACTGCCTTACAAACGAACTGCTGTGAGCTAGATTAGCCTGTTGCACGGGACTCAAAGCCGCCTGGCCCATCAAAGACAGCTGCACCACAGTCTGGTTTTGAAGTTTGGTGAAAGGCGTGAAATGGCTCCCTGGTCCGATGCCCGAGGAGCTAAGCGGGGTAATGATATAATGATAGCCAATCGTGTGCAATTGTGTGCTTCTGAATGAGCGCTTCGTCCAAGTCAGTGTGATGAGGGAGTGTGATAGAGAATCCTATCTCTGATAGGCTACATGTACGTTTACAAACATGACCCATTTAAAGTCAGGCATCCCTTGTGTGTTTTAATTTCAACTAGGCTATATGCAACAGAATAAGCACAACAGCTTGAGTATCAACACAACATCTGTGCTATTACAGCACTTAAAGAAGCTTTGAAACCACAAAAAGATGGCCGAAACACTTTATTTACTGCAGTAACTTCATCTCACCTCTCCCTTAGAAAGTGAAGGCCTCACTCTGCAACGGCCCCCAAAGAGAAACCCCAAGCAAACAAACAAACTTTTCTTGGGCTAATTTACATAGCTAGGTTAAGCTTATGTAAAAGAGATGCATTATGAGTGCTTTGGAGGCCCGGAAACAAACACTTTCACCTCCCTCCTCCCCTTTGACAGGCGAGTGACAGCTATTTAAATGCAAACTGTCATTAACGAACACAACCCTGCGCGACACCTGCTTTAATCACAGCAACAAAGGCGCAGCGAGTGGCCGGGCAGGAGCCCCCTCTCTGTGTGATATTCAAATGATGGGGAGGTGCAGCGCACAAAAACAACAACATCAAAGAATAGGGAGTGCAGAGAGGGAGATGCTGCACTGTGCGCCTCCAAGCACCCGAGTGTTAATCAGCCTAATTTTCAAAGTGATTAAAAGAAAAAGGAATCACACGAAAAGTTATTGCATCACCACTGACTCCTCCAGTCCAGCAGCAACAAACTTTACCTCATGCCAAAGGCCTGCCATTCAATGTCTGTGCAGTCAAAATGGATGCCATATTGACCATGTTTTAGGTAACATTTTGGGTGCCTGTATGGGTGCACTTATGTGGCCTACACTTTTCCTCCTCTTTTGATTTATTCAAGTGTGTCTGTAAAATAAATCAAATTAAACATCCCTATGGAAATTCCACCACCAAGATAATAAAACTTTTGTCTGATCTACCATATGCAATAAACTTGATGTGGATACATGCGTTTGATTCCGATCTTAATCTCTGTGTAATTTCTCGGCAGCAACAGAGTGTGTGTTACCATAACTTTGGGACCAATGTAACCGCAGTTATTAGACATCTGCTGCCATCCCCGGAGAGAATAAATCAACAGCCACTCTGAGTAATCAAATTGAATCACCAAGTCACCAGTCTTCTGGATATCATTCATTGACAGAGCACATAACATGTATCTGTGAGAGACTGCCATGAATCTCAACCCATAAATAAAGCAATAAATTGTCACCTTATGTTTGTAGGTTGTGCTTTGACTTCCACAAGCCCTAAAATAGAATTTGTCCTCAAACCACAGGTAGACCTATTTCAAAATCTGAAAATAATGATAATGGTAGGAGCTTCCCACATTTGACAATAGGGACTAGAAGAGTTGGGGGGGGGGCTATAGTAATTAACTGCATCATAAAATGCAGCTTGAGAGATGGAATCGTATGGCTTTGTGTAAGCAAATACCTAATTTTGTGTGTTCGATAGCCTATAATGAAAGTATTTCTCGAGCGAACAGCTACTGATGGTATAATTTTTTTAATTGCTGCATACTTAACCCTTAACTCCTTTAAATGTTTGTTTCAAGGCTATTGTGCTGGGCCCATAGTAGTCTATTTCCCCTCTCAACTGTTCCCTGCCTCCAACTCAACTGCCTACAGAATGGCTAGGCCTAAACACTTTCTTTTGTGCCAGCCTCCAACATGTACCTCACCTTTAGTTCTTATACAATAGATTTTAAGTGGAATAAGCATAAGGAGAAAATAACATGGTCCTTGTTTGTAAGGAAAGTCATTTGGCCTTCGGAATTGTCTTTTCTCTCCCTTCTCCACCCCGCTGGGAACTATGTATTCAACTCCGGCTCAGACCTCGTAATGCCACACAAATATGCTCCTTATGATTTGAGTCACCTCGCTGAATCATGTGAATTTTGTTAAATCTCTATATTGACTGTGCTAAAATAAGAGAATGCATGCTTCTAATGCACATCTTCTTACACCATTTTACACATCTTTCATGTCTTTTACTTCCTGGTTAATGAGATTTCCTCAGGCGTTGCTACAGATGTTAAAGGGATAGTTCAAGGATGGTTTCTTTACACTGTAATACCCAAATCTATGGACAATGTATGACAGACATCCATGCTTTCAATTCATTTCCCTGGTACTGTTTCCACATGCTAAGGTTTTGGCATTTGTGGTACAAATTCCATTCAAGTTATGGGACCAACATTTGCATTGTTCACAGATCATGTCCAAATCATCTGAAAGTATGTACAATTGATGGTGAAGCTCAACAAAGTCCCTTATAGATGATTTTAACATGATACATGAAAAATGCTAACATCGTTCCCATGACTTGAATGGGATTTGTGGCACAAAGCAAAAGCATTTTATGTTTGCATGTGGAAACAGTGCCAAGGAAACCAAACCAAAGCATGGATTGCTGTCATACCTTATCCATAGACTGCTTACAGAGTAAGGAAACCAATATGTCATTTTTTTATTTGGGTGAACTATCCCTTTAAGCTCTGAAAGCGTGTGCCAGTAACATTTGAATAGACACTAAACCATCCTGGTTCTTTCCTGTTCCACTAACAAGTTCTCGAGCTCTTACCTTGGCACACAAAGCCCATAGGCTTTCATCAGATAAGGATTTGCGGGTTTTCCTTGCAGCGGATGTGGAGAAATCCCCAAAGCCCTGAACAAGACAATCCAGATGACATTTATAAAAGGGTCTGAGGGAACATGTTCTAATAGAATAGCAACAATACCAGGAAGTCTCTTTCCTTAAAAGCTATGCCATGAAAGTGGTTTAGTTTAGCAGTTAAACAGACAGCTTAAATCAAAAGTTAGTTGTTCCGGCACCTTAGACCCACTAGAATTTGCATACTGCCCCAACAGATCCATGGATGACGTAATCGCCTGCACACTACCCTTTCCCATCTGGACAAGAGGAATACCTATTTAAGAGTTCTCTTCATCGACTACAGTTCAGTCTTTAACACCATAGTACCCTCCAAGCTCATCACTAAGCTCAGGCCCTGGGTCTGAACCCCGCCCTGTGCAACTGGTAACTGGTTGCTGGACTTCCTGACGGGCCGTCGCCAGGTGGAGAAGGTAGGCAACAATACCTCCGCTATGCTGATCTTCAACATGGGGGCCCCACAACGGTGCGTGCTCAGCCCCCTCCTGTACTCCCTGTTCCCCCATGACTGCGTGGCCACGCATGTCTCCAGCTCAATCATCAAATTTGAAGACGACACAACAGTGGTAGGCCTGATTACCAATAACGATGAGACAGCCTACAGGGAGGAGGTGAGGGCCCTGACGGAGAGGTGCCAGGAAAATATCCTCTCCCTCAACATCAACAAAATGAAGGAGCTGATCGTGGACTTCAAGAGAGAGCAGAGGGAGCACGCCCCCATCCACATTGATGGGGCCACAGTGGAGAGGGTGAAAAGCTTCAAGTTCTTCGGCATGCACATCACTGCCCTGCCGTACACCACACTCAACCGAATTTGCATTAGAGAGGCTTAACATCAAAGAAAACCCTCGGTTTTCTATTAGATAGTAGGTAACTCTCAATCCATGATAAGGGAGAGGATGTAAATCCGTAATATCAAAATCTGCACTGAAATCTAACAAAACAGCTCCCAAAATCATATCAATTTCTTTGTATTTGTATTTGGTCAAACACTATTTTTCCAAAGGTTTGCTGAGCACAGGCTGATTGTTCAGCAGTTTGAACCATTAAAGGGTGCTTTGCCATTCTTGGGCAGCAGAATGACCTGTGCCTCCCTCCAGGCCTGAGGGCACACACCATCTTCTAGGCTTAAATTGAAGATGTGTCAAACAGGAGCCGCAGCCTCCGTAATTTGCCATCCAGGTTGTCGGTACCAGGTGGCTTGTCCTTATTTATAAATAGCAACAGTTTTTTTTTTACCTCTTCCACACCATCTTTTCAGAACTCAAAAGTACAGTGGTTGTCTTTCATTATTTGGTCCGATATGTTTGAATATGAAGGCCCAGCGTGTTGTTTGCATGTCATGCCTAAGTTTGCTAATCTTGTCAACAAAAAAGTTGTTAAAGTGGTTGGCAATATCAACGGGTTTTGTTATGAACAAGCCATCTGCCTCAATGATTGATGGAGCTGAGTTTGCTTTTTTTGCCTAGAATTTCATTTCAGGTACTCCAGAGCTTTTACCAAGGGCGCAACTTTGGTTTTAGAAGTGGGGGGGCATAACTTTTTTTATTTTATTTTTTTAAACACTCTAAACAGCCTACCCAACCACTCGGAGGAGTCCGCGTGGTCCTAAAGCACACCTTTGTCTCGTTTTGTATCACATTCCAATGATAAAACAGGGGGGGGGGGGACAAAAATGAAATTTCAGAAAGTGGGTTCTCCCCCGTCACCAGTGAAAGTTGCGCCCCTGCTTTTTACTATCATTCATTATATAGTTTATATTTGTTTCATTGTATAGTTTATTCTTTTTATTTAGTTTAGTTACCTGATTTCTCAATTTACTGTATGTTTGCAAACTGATGTGATGTCAGACTTACTTTATTTGCTATTTCCTTTGCCTCTTCCCTCTTAGCCATGCAGTTCTTCAATTCATCATCTGTCCATGTGGATTTGGCAGTTCTAACAGTCAGTTTCTTGATGGGCACATCAGTAACCGGAAGAGGCAATTTCATAAACGCTTCAAGCACGGCACCAGGTTGTTCCTCATTACACATATCAGACCAACAAATATTTTTCACATCTTCGACATAGGAATCATTGCAAAACCTGTTGTATGATCACTTATACACAATTTTAGGTGCGGTCTTTGGCGCTTAGATTTTTCTAGATATGGCTATTATATTATGTTCACTACATCCGATGGGTGTGGATACTGCTTTAAAGCAGATTTCTGCAGCATTAGTAAAATGTGGTGATTTAGTTCTGTGTAAATACCCTGGTTGTTTGACTGATAACCTGAACCAGATTGCAGGCATCAGTTACAACTTGAATCTTCTTTTTGAGTGGACAGCTTGATGAGAACCAGTCAATATTTAAGTCACTGAGAAAATATACCTCTCTGTTGATATCACATACATTACTGAGCTTTTCACAAATATACTCCAAATACTGACTTTTAGCACTCAGTGGACTATAGCAACTTCTTATGAGAATAGGCATTTGGTGAGGCAAATGAACCTGTAGCCATATTACTTCCACATCATCTGATATGAGATCCTCTCTCAGCCTAACATGAATATGATTAGACATACAGTATATAGCAACACCTCCTCCATTTGCATTCCTATCTTTCCTTTGTATGCTATAACCATGTATAGCTAATACTGCATCATCAAAGGAATGATCAAATTTTGTTTCAGAGATGGACAGAATATGAAAGTGTTTTAGTAAGTTATCAATTTCATGAACCTTGTTTCTCATTCTACATATGTTAATAGGGGCAATGTTTTGTCCTTTTCTGGGGAGTTTGTTCGTTTTTAGTGCTATTCTGAGAGGCTGATCCGAGGTACACTATTAGAAAAAGGGTTCCAAAAGGGTTCTTCGGCTGTCCCCATAAGATAACTCTTTTTGGTTCCATGTAAAACCCTTATTGGTTCCAGGTAGAACCATGTTGGGTTCCATGCAGAACCCTCTGTGAAAAGGGTTCTACATGGAACCCAAAACGGTTCTACTTGGAACCAAAAGTGTTCTCCCTGGAACCTAAAATAGTTATTCAAAGGGTTCTCCTATGGGACAAGCCAAATAACTATTTTAGGTTCGAGATAGCAGCTTTTTTTCTAAGAGTGTAGATATGTCAGTGACATTTATATTTGAGCCAATGGTACTGAGTGGGCAGCCCACAGTAGGTTTTTTCTAAGGCAGACAGTTTTAGTGCAAACAGTGGAATTCAATTCTATGGGCATATGATTATTGCTGACAGTACGCTCAGAGATAGCAGTTAAAGGAACATAGATTATGTTACTGTCAGAATTATAAACATTATATACATTGCCTGGCACAGACTTTTTTAACCAAGTCTCAGGAATGATCAAAATCAAATCAACGTTTATTTGTCACATGCGCCGAATACAACAGGCAGAATAATAACCTATCCCTCAATGTAATCAAGACAAAGGAGATGATTGTGGACTACAGGAAAAGGAGGACCGAGCACGGCCCCATTCTCATAGACGGGGCTGTAGTGGAGCATGTTGAGAGCTTCAAATTCGTTGGTGTCCACATCAACAACAAACTAGAATGGTCACAACACAACAAGACAGTCGTGAAGAGGGCACGACAAAGCCTATTCCCCCTCAGGAAACGAAAAAGATTTGGCATAGGTCCTGAGATCCTCAAAAGGTTCTACAGCTGTAACATCGAGAGCATCCTGACTGGTTGCATCACTGCCTGGTACGGCAACTGCTCGGCCTCTGACCGCAAGGCACTACAGAGGGTAGTGCGTACAGCCCAGTACATCACTGGAGCTAAGCTGCCTGCCATCCAGGACCTCTACACCAGGCGGTGTCAGAGGAAGGCCGTAAAAATTGTCAAAGACCCCAGCCACCCCAGTCATAGACTGTTCTCTCTACTACCACATGGCAAGCGGTACTGGAGTGCCAAGTCAAGGACAAAAGGCTTCTCAACAGTTTTTACCCCCCAAGACATAACACTCCTGAACAGGTAATCAAATGGCTACCCGGACTATTTGCACTGTGTGACCCCCCCCAACACCTCTTTTTACGCTGCTGCTACTCTCTGTTTATCATATTTGCATAGTCACTTTAACTATACATTCATGTACATACTACCTCAATTGGGCTGACCAACCAGTGCTCCTGCACAGTGGCTAACCGGGCTATCTGCATTGTGTCCCACCCACCACCCGCCAACCCCTCTTTTACGCTACTGCTACTCTCTGTTCATCCTATATGCATAGTCACTTTAACCATATCTACATGTACATACTACCTCAATCAGCCTGACTAACCGGTGTCTGTATGTAGCCTCGCTACTTTTATAGCCTCGCTACTGTATATAGCCTGTCTTTTTACTGTTGTTTTATTTCTTTACCTACCTATTGTTCACCTAACACCTTTTTTGCACTATTGGTTAGAGCCTGTAAGTAAGCATTTCACTGTAAGGTCTACACCTGTTGTATTCAGCGCACGTAACAAATACACTTTGATTTGATTTGATTTTTAATGTCCCATTGGTAGAATATTTGTGATTGTGCCTCGTCTAATTTATTGTCCAATGATTGTACGTTGGCAAGTAATACTGACGGAAAAGGCAGCTTTCCCACTCACCGTCTGCTGATCCTTACGAGGCACCCTTCTCTGTGTCCTCTGTACCTGCGTTTCTTTCTCCTGCCAATGACGGGGATGTCGGCCTTGTCGGGTGTCTGAAGCACATCCTGTGTGTCCTGCTTGTTGAAGAGAAAATCTTTGTCTAATCCGAGGTGAGTGATCGCTGTCCTGATATCCAGAAGCTCTTTATTGTAGTAAGATAGGTTGGCAGAAACATTATGTACAAAATAAGTTACAAATAACGTGCAAAAAAAAACAAACACATAATAGCACAATTGGTTAGGCGCCCGTAAAACTGCTGCCATTTCTTCCGCCGCCTGTTTGAGAAGCCTTAATTACAATAAGATCCATTTTAAAAATCAAACTTCTGACATTTATATGAATCATTCCAAGGCCACAGATGCGGGATTTCAGATAAGACAGATTCTTTAACACAAACATGTTACGATCAGTAGGTAACCCTCTATATGAAATAGCCATGTGGTTGCATACACTGCTACCGATTGTACTGGAGTGTGAGGCCAGTCAAGGCCTACCTATATTAAATTCTCTTCATTAGTCCTATTCCTCTAAGGAAGTGAAATATAGCCATAGACACAACCACATACTCTCATTAAAAACCCACTACTCCATTCCACTACTTTGACCCCATCTGCTCCTACACCATGCCAATGGCCTGGGAGGACAGGACACTACCCCTCAACACACCCTGTAACTCTTCTGAAGTAAAATCTTGTATACCCCAAAACATCTCTGCAGCTGCCACCACTACATTTATTATCTGTGATTTATGTTCGATTTCTGCTGTACAATTGATACTCATTGCTATGCAAGCTAAGAAGCCAACCTTACTTATAAATCACTCGTTGGCCTATCCCTCTGTGCTGGCACACATCTACTGCTTACTGGAATCCTCTCAGGATCCCTCACCCTTGACCCATCCTTCTCTACTTTCTTCACTGCCTCAGCATACGACACCTTTTGCACTACTCTGACTCTGGCCACTTCAACCTGCCTCTCTCGCACCGGACACATTTCCAATCCCCAGCAACATGGGCACCTCTACAGTTAACACACACAACTTTATCCACCAAAACTACACAATCGTCTTGCACACTTTCCACATCTTGGAATCTCCTTCCTACACACTCCTGCGACACGAACATAAAGGTTGCACCTGAAACAACGCATTGGATTCGGCACAAAAGCTCTAACAGGATCACTGATATATGCTAAAATGACTTTGTCGGGTAGAGACTGACTCAAAACTCAAAAGGACTGACAGTGACTCCTCTGTTTCACCACGCTCCCTACTGGGTCTGCGACGCAAATACAAGGTTGCTTAACTAAAACAGATTCTGTATAACCTTTGTTGTACTGTAGCAACCTGTATAGTCTGTTCTCGTAATTGGCATATTCCAAAGACCTAGGGAGTGTTCCTCTGCCCAGGCATTGCCAAATGCCGATGCGTGCAAGATCTTACAATGCCTGGAAAGGTATTTTACGTATCAGCTAACCACATCATATGTTACAGCAATCTGGTGCCAGACTGCACAGTCGATGACGTGGCACACGACCATTGGATGATCCATGCAACATCCGAGAAGGGGAACGCAACCCTAAGGTTTCATTGAATGGTATCAGCCATGTCACATGGGTCCGTAAACAACAATAACTTGGTAAAAGGTGTGTGTTTGTGTGAGTGTATGCACTATGCATCAAGCTTGTGGGTGTGAACAGGAATGCTCTCAGACTTGAATCTACTAATGTCTATGGGGGGGTCGGTGGGCTGGAGTAGGCCCACATCCCAGCATTCATTTCTCCCAACCACATACAGTACATGTTCTGCCACAGGGAGACATATCTGGGTCCATATGATTTAAAAAATATATATATATAAATATTAATGGGTTGAGGAGGTAGAAGTCAAAGTCAAATAACCAACCAGTCTGTATGCATGAGTAACACTGGCGTCTGACAACAGCAGTGAAATAGGTTTGGACGAGGAAAAGCTTCCCAACGTCTCCCCCAGTCAAGACACCAGAGGGTGACGCCTCAAGACAGAATCACATAAAATATGTAGAGAGATTCATTAGAAAGGAGGTGCGCCATTTCAGCCATGCATCATAGCTCAGTCGCCAACACCAGCAGACACTCTGTCTGAGATGCTAGTGTGTGTGGGTTGTTCTGTCTACTACAATTATGGTAACATATTTAGATGATTGCCTGTGTTTTTGAGAGATGTATCACTACTACTTTTGTGTATCATTGCCCACATATGTGTAATTGTCTTTCTCCCACTCCCTCGCTCTATTTCCCTTCTTTCCTGCTCTCTCTGTCCTTGGCTCCTGGAGTCCTTCACCTTGACTGCATATGCAATGTGGGAGTGTGGTTGTTAAAATGTATTTAGCCGAACACAGGGTACGCAGCTGTTGATAAGGTGACTGGGCAGCACAGGTTCACCACCTCTCTCATTAGCTCAATAGTATCTATCTAATAGTATCTATGAGGCTGTATGATAGAGCGATGAACAGACAGTGCCCATTCCACTACCCGTTCCACCTTACTCAAGCTGTTGGCTCACTTCAGCCCGTGCTTGCAACATTGCAGGTGTGCGCATTCAACTAGAAAATATTTAAATATACAGTAGCTCACTGTACTGTACAGTATGTTTACATAAATCTTGTATGCCGGGTTGATATTAGTTAATAATTGCACCAATATGGTATGTAGTTAATGTGACACTAGCACCTCCCCTCTCTCCAAGTCCTCCTAGAAAGTACTGACTTAAGGCTTTTTTTGAGAAATAGTTGTTCTACAATGTTCTCTCCTGGGCTTCTATTTTTAATTATTCTCAACATATATTATTATTATGCATCAAAGGGTTTCGTCAGCAATTTTATTATTGTTATTTCATTATTTTATTTGGTATTGCATTACATTATTTCACATAGTGGAAGTGGAATGCGAGGACTCTTTTCTGCAACCCAAAATAAAATATATTCATAATTGTATAGCTATGGGTCACTATGCACAACATTGTGTCACTCTCTATAAAGTCCCCCCGGATGTCCAATGCAGCCAAATGCAGTGGTAAGCAGAACAAACCACCATTCCCGAGATTTAATTGTATTACCCTTCCCCAGCGCTCGCTCTACCCAAGTAATGTGGATGACAATCATTTTACTTTAGTTTTCCTTTTCTGTGATTGATCGGAAAGAATAAATTATGATTCATGGATAAAGTAAATGCAGACCATTCAATGTGTTGCTCTGAATCCTCCCATCCATCTCCAGGCCTCTCCATTGTTTGAACTGTGGGCAGCAGGCATTAGGAACCTCAGGAAAGCAATCAACTTCTCGCTGCATATTAGCTTTATCCACGTCCTCCTCCATATCCCACAGCCATGAAGAGGAAATTGTCAGAATGACAATGGATTAGCCACAGGCACTTTGAATGACTCAGCTAAGGAGGGGACAAGAGTATCTTGGTACCTTAAGGGAACTTTAAAGGATCCTGGATACAAATTCCATTGTCCTAAAACATTGAACTTAACCTACTTCTCTGTCTCCTGTCCCTTGTTGCAGGATATGCTCGAACTCTGGATCAAAAGGAATTGCAGCATAGGCTACTGTAATCATATATTTGGCCATGAAAAATTGGTCAATAACCTAGTTCAATAACTTAAAGGTAGGGAAATTACCAGTGAACGAATAAGCCGGCTACCATTGTAAGAGGATATCGCTTAGGACTTCCAGTTAAGATTTATGTGAAATGACTCCGGAGATAAAACTGAGCCTTGCGGGGTTCCTGTATGTACTAGCCCATTCTTGTAATTAACTCTGAGTGTTCCCCATTAGCTACGTCAGTTAATAAGTTCCAACGGGTAACATGGGGAGGCAGGCGGACCTCTGGCCCTGGAGATGTTCAACACAGATGAGGTAGAGAACAGAACTGGGCCTTGCTCAGTTCAAAACGGGTTAAATGGAATTGTCTCTCATGGTCATTGGGAACTAGTAACCTCCACTACTGTAGATAAGATAACCTTTTGTATGAATCACACCACTACATCCCAAAGATCTGTGCTCTCTAACATGCAGTACAGTGCCAATCTGTCTTTCAAAGCTCTACTGAGGAAGGGTTAGGGGGAATGTACATGTAGGTTGCTGGTCAGGGAACACGGTCTTGTTTGTAGTTCACAAATTAACTCTGCTGTCAAGATTGTGTTAGCCTACTGGACTAAAGCCTGGACTATACAGTAGCTCTGGGATCTAGCAGAGGTCTTCATTATTCATCATGTGAGCGTACAGTACCCTGTAAAACCATTATTTTATTTTATGAGTAAATTACTGTATAATCAACAGCATCATACTGTATGAACTGAATACAGTAGATGACCGTAAATTACATTGTATTGTGGGAAAATATTAAACGTCCAGAAAATGTTTTTGGTATTTTGGACATTACTGTAATATTTTAAGTATTTCTACATTACGTTAAATATGCTATGTAAAATACAGAAGCAGTTCACTTACTATATTTGTAAGTGTTCAATCAAATCACATCCTTTTAAAGATGGGGTATTCAGCTCTTACCCTTGAGGTCCCAAGCCTGCTGGTTTTATGTTCTACTTGATATTTCATTGCACCCACCAAATCAGTCCCTGATTTGAAGGGAACAATGCAAGTGGAACTAGCTTTGAGGTTCAGAGTTGAGTTTGAGTGCTCTAAAGAGAGAAATCCATTTTTCTGTATTGGAATGGATGGTAATTCCACCCCGCAGAATACAGAACCGTACCGTGTTTTTGGAGTGCCAAAAACCCTTTGACCACTAGTGGGTGAATGGTATTGTTGTTTTGGCTCATGAACATATTTTGAGGCGTACCTTGTAGGAGGCTACATTTGTTGCACCCATTAGTGTGCAGTGCTGTACCAATTTAACTTCTATGTGGATATAGTGGCCCATCAAAATCAAAATCTATAGGGGACAGATTGGAGTGACATTAAGTCTAGAAGGTCTGCATCCCGGGGTGTCACCTCTTTGCTGTTGACATTGAGACTGGTGTTTTGATGGATACAATATAATGAAGCTGCCAGTTGAGGTGTCTGTTTCTCAGATTGGTCACTCTAATGTACTTGTCCTCTTGCTCAGTTGTGCACCAGGGCCTCCCACTCCTCTTTCTATTCTGATTAGAGCCAGTTTGCGCTGTTCTGTGAAGGGAGTAGTACACAGCGTTGTACAAGATCTTCAGTTTCTATGCAATTTCTCGCATGGAATAGCCTTCATTTCTCAGAACAAGAATAGACTGACGAGTTTCAGAAAAAAGTCTTTGTTTCTGGCCATTTTGAGCCTGTAATCGAACCCACAAATGCTGATGCTCCAGATACTCAACTAGTCTAAAGAAGGCCAGTTTTATTGCTTCTTTAATTAGAACAACAGTTTTCAGCTGTGCTAACATAATTGCAAAAGGGTTTTCTAATGATAAATTAGCCTTTTAAAATTAAAAACTTAGATTAGCCAACACAACGTGCCATTGGAACACAGGAGTGATGGTTGCTGATAATGGGCCTCTGTATGCCTATGTAGATATTACATAAAAAATCTGCCGTTTCCAGCTACAATAGTCATTTACAACATTAACAATGTCTACACTGTATTTCTGATCAATTTGATGTTATTTTAATGGACAATTTTTTTTGCTTTTCTTTCTAAGTGACCCCAAACTTTTGAACGGTAGTGTATATATACTTTGTGTCATTACACAGTGATTTCTTTGATACTGTATTTAGATTACAGTATGTACATTATACTGCACTATAAAATACAGTAACTTACTTGCCAATTAGCTGCCTGTAAATTACTGTAAAATCCCCGGCAACCCCTTTACAGTGTATTCACCAAACCACAACTGCTACATATGCAGAGACAGAAAGTATGTCAAAGTCATACAGTAGCTGGATATTTGGGCAGCTGACCTGCTCCACATCTTCATGTGTTAGGTGAGAAATCGAGCATTCCAGACAGATATATATATTTTTTTAGTATATTTCATGAGTTTTGGGGTCTTTTTGTACAATGACTCATTCATGCTTCTCTTCTTTGTCTTTTCTCTCTTTGATCTAAATAATGAAAATGTTACGTGTTGCCTTTTAGCAGTCCTCTTGTATGTCAGAGTTACAAGGCAGAAAGCCTGGGTCGCCCATGGCAGTAAAGATTGACATCAAGGTACAGAAGAGGGGTGGGGATGGAGCTGGGGTGGGGGGTCAGTAATGGAAAAGCTGTAAGCCTTTTACTGACTCTCATGAATATGGTGTGTGTTAGTGAAATACTGTAGATGCTAAACAATGTGCTATTCTGTCTCAATCAGATTCTGTAGAATATTGAGAATATGATCACCTCTATTCCTGCAGACAGCCACGTTAAATCTTTGAGTCAGTGATTGTATTTAATCTTGATATTTCCTCATCCAGCCTGAGTGAAAGAATGTGTAGTTATTGAAGAAGAAAAGTCTTATTTTATGGAGTAAGCAGACAAACACAACAAACAAAAGCATTCACCCACTTTCCTTTGAACCTCTACCAAGGTTTACCTTTGAGAGAATAAGAATAAGGCTGAACCCACCATACCAATATTTACACAATTCACAGTCTTTGTTTCCAATATCCTCATATCCTCATATCATGAGAACTGGAAAGATCTACTGAAATCACTCTGTGGTGTTATTCATCAATTGGAAAAAAGAGCTTCTGTCAAAATAAACAGTATTCAATCAATCAAAACAAGCGCCATAAGAGCCAATGAAAATCCTAGCAGCATTGTCAACGCATGGGTCTGTACGGAAGGGTTGGGCGGGTGGCCAGTTGTTTCTCTAGATCTCCTCCTCCTATAGTTCCCAACCCTCTGCCTCTCATCCCGTCCTTCAGACTTATCTTCTCCGAGCTCTGGCTGCGGCAGTAATTAAGCACCAGGCAGCGTTATATCTGGGGAGATACTGCAACGAGCTACCATGGAAAATTAGGCTGCATAATAATGAGGGGTAAGGGACACAGCACTGGTACTGGTCTACTGCCGTATTAAGATGAAAGGACTTTCACAGCTAATTGGAGATGTGTTAAACTGCTGGGCGGCCCCTCCCCCATCCCTAACCCCCCTTTTCTCTACTCACCCCCAGGAAATGTCTGTTTCATTTTTTTTACTGAAATTCTGTATGCCATTGCCATGCAATATCATAATTTTTCCCATAGAAAAGGATCTGCGGTGAATAATTTAAACACAACTGAGTTATAATTTAAACTGAACAAGTCATAGGTCCTACTAGCAATTACCTCTTGCAAAGCTGTTGCTCTGGGCCAAGGTGGGCAGATTTTTGGATTGGTCAGCAATTTACTTGTACCACCTTCTAATTGAGCATTACATGGTTATAACACTGATCAATGGTGATCGATGATTGATCTTTGATTCCACCTAGCTGTCACCAAACATTAAGGATGTTGTCCTCCATAAGGAGGTTTTTATCTGGCTGTGCTGCAACAATGGCATCAGCAGCATGTCAGAGAATAATTTGAGTAGATCTGGTACTTTGCCCTGCAGCGTAAAGAGATACTATTGTAGTTGTGCTGGAGCTATGGCAAAATACCCCTATGTGTCGTATATAGATACCTGTGTTCACTAAAGCTAATTACATGACAGCCGACTAATGTTCAGTAATACTACTGTAAGACATAATGTAGAGATATTGTACATCAGAACCTGAAAATACCCTTTTGATATGCTGAGACTGTCATTGTAAACTACTGTCACGACTTCCGCCGAAGTCGGCCCTTCTCCTTGTTCGGGTGGTGTTCGGCGGTCGACGTCACCGGCTTTCTAGTCACCACTGATCCATTTTTCAGTTTCGTTTTGTTTTGTCTGTATTACACACACCTGGTTTCAATTCCCCTATCATGTTCCCTATTTAACCCTCTGGCATTCATTTCTGTTCTGTCCGTGATTGTTTGTTTCGTTAGTGGTTGTTGTTAGTGCTTGTGTGTTTGTTATATTCCCATTGAGGAATTTTTGCTTATATTTTGAGTAAACACCGTTGTTTTGCTCAACACCTGTGTCCTGCGCTTGACTCCGCTACATCTCTGCACACAACCCTGACAACTACTTTGTACTTTGATTTAACTTTGAACAAAAATCCTCATCATATTACTTTGCACATTGTCCCTCAGCACAAATTCCACAAATTTGAACTCAATTCTCGAATGTGAATTGAATAATTCGATATTGAAAAATGTTCATATCTTGGGCCTTCTTGTTGCTATTTATACTGAACAAAAATATAAAATGCGTCATGTGTGGATCTTCGAAGCAGGGCGCCTATCAAAGGTTTTATCTCAGGTGTGGCGCTAGAAGTAAAAGCAAAGGAAATATGTGAAGAATTGGATCAAGTGGTTGGTGCACACCAACTGACCCCCATGGTGGATGGAGTGAGGAAGCTCACTCCATCCATTCTATTGTTTTTTAAAGAAGAGTCTTTCCCTTCCCACGTGTATTTGTGTTTTATGCGATACCCTGTGAGAGCCTTCATGCCCAAACCCATGCAGTGTGATGAATGCGTCAGGTGTATGTTGACGGGACGGAAATCGTATGCCAGCTGAGCCTAAATGCTGCAATTGTGATGGTGAACATGCACCCAAATTCCTGTGTCACCCTCCTTTCGTTTTTGCCTTAAGGGAAAATATGTGTTGGTATTTGCTTCATTATTCCATTGTTGACATAGTCCAAACATGTTTTGCTTGTCAGCAATCAAGTTTTCAAGATATGTAACTTTCAAAATACAAAAGTCATCCCTGTATGATGCATTTTGCATAATTTTCAAAATACAGAAATCCTCCCCGTATGATTGTCAAGCTGGAATAAATCATTCGGGAGACAGGCGCAGGAATGCGTAATATGGTTTTTTATTAAGCCCCAAATTATGGCGTGCCGTGTAAAGGCATGGGGACGAAGACGAAACAAACACGTAACAAAAACACAGGGTAGAAAACCAAACAAAAGAGCGAGGAGTACATTGAATAATAATACATAATAATAATACAGTACGCACGCGCACAATGATTAACCCACGGGATGAGACCCGTAATCATCAATCCACAAGGGCACGAAAGCCCAAAACACACAGCACAGGTACTCATACGCACCAACAGACATTGTAACAATAATCGAACAAGACCATGGAAATCAAAGGGCACATATATACAAATACTAATCAGTGGGAATAGGGGACAGGTGTGCGTGATGAAAGTTCCAAAAGGATCCGTGACAATGATACATCATACAGGGATGATGTCTGCATTTAGAATATTATGCAAAACGCATAAAGTTTTCAAGATACACTTGAAGTCGGAAGTTTAAATACACCATAGCCAAATACATTTAAACTCAGTTTTTCACAATTCCTGACATTTAATCCTAGTAAAAATGCCCTGTCTTAGGTCAGTTAGGATCACCACTTTATTTTAAGAATGTGAAATGTCAGAATAATAGTAGAGAAAATTTGATCAGCTTTGATTTCCTTCATCACTTTACCAGTGGGTCAGAAGTTTACATGCACTCAATTAGTACTTGGTACCATTGCCTTTAAATTGTTTAACTTGGGTCAAACGTTTCAGGTAGCCTTCCACAAACTTCTCACAATAAGTTGGGTGAATTTTGGCCCATTCCTCCAGACAGAGCTGGTGTAACTGAGTCAGGTTTGTAGGCCTCCTTGCTCGCACACGCTTTTTCAGTTCTGCCCACACATTTTCTATAGGATTGAGGTCAGGACTTTGTGAGGGCCACTCTAATATCTTGACTTTGTTGTCCTTAATCAATTTTGCCACAACTTTGGAAGTATGCTTGGGGTCATTGTCCATTTGGAAGACCCATTTGTGACCAAGCTTTAACTCCCTGACTGATGTCTTGAGATGTTGCTTCAATATATCCACATAATTTTCCTGCATCATGATGCCATCTATTTTGTGAAGTGCACCAGTACCTCCTGCAGCAAAGCACCCCCACAACATGATGCTGCCCCCCCCCGTGCTTCCCGGTTGGGATGGTGTTCTTCGGCTTGCAAGCCTCCCCTTTTTTCCTTTTTCCTATTTTTGTTTCATCAGACCAGAGGACATTTCTCCAAAAAGTACAATCTTTGTCCCAATGTGCAGTTGCAAACCGTAGTCTGGCTTTTTTATGGCGGTTTTGGAGCAGTGGCATCTTCCTTACTGAGCGGCCTTTCAGGTTATGTCGATATAGGACTTGTTTTACTGCGGATATAGATACTTTTGTACCTGTTTCCTCCAGCATCTTCACAAGGTCCTTTGCTGTTGTTCTGGGATTGATTTGCACTTTTCGCACCGAAGTACGTTCATCTCTAGGAGACAGAACGCGTCTCCTTCCTGAGCAGTATGATGGCTGCGTGGTCCCATGGTTTTTATACTTGCGTACTATTGTTTGTACAGATGAATGTTGTAATTTCAGGCTTTTGGCACTGAGTTTGAAGGTAGGCCTTGAAATACATCCACAGATATACCTCCAGTTGACTCAAATTATGTCAATTAGCCTATCAGAAGCTTCTAAAGCCATGACATCATTTTCTGTAATTTTCCAAGTTGTCTAAAGGCACAGTCAACTTATGTGTATTGTGTATGTAAACTTCTGACCCACTGGAATTGTGATACAATTAATTATAAGTGAAATAATCTGTCTGTAAACAATTGTTGGAAAAATGACTTGTGTCATGCAGAAAGTAGATGTCCTAACCTACTTGCCAAAACTATAGTTAGTTAACAACCCTTTTAGCTAACCCTTCCACTAACCCTAACCTTAACCCTTTAATGTAATTCCTAAACTTAACCATAACACCTAACACTTAGCCTCGCTTACATTAGCGAGCTAGCTAACGTTAGCCACCTAGCTAGAATTCGTAACATATCATACGTTTGAAAATTCATTACATATCGTACATTTTGCACATTTGTAACATATAATAAGAATTGTAATTCATAACATATCAAACTAAATGGGTGGGTTTCTACAACAAGGACGACACATTCTCCAAACACCCCACAGGGCCGACATCCCCGTTATTTGCAAGAGGAAGCGACGCAGGTACAGAGGACAAAGAGCCAGATGCCTGATCAGGACCTGGAGAAGGCGACTGGAAAAGATACCGTTACCGTCAATACTACTCACCAACATGCAATCATTGGACAATCAATTAGAGGAGGTACGATCACGAATTTCCTACAAACGGGACATCAAGAACTGTAATATCCTATGTTTCACGGAATCGGGGCTGAATGACGACATGGATATTCAGCTAGCGGGATAAACGCTAAACCGGCAAGTGAGAACAGCGCACTCCGGTAAGACGAGGGGGGCGGTCTGTGCTTATTTGTAAACAACAGCTGGTGCATGAAATCTAAGAAAGTCTCTAGATTTTGCTCGCCTGAGGTAGAGTATATTGTGATGAATTTCAGGCCACACTACGTGCCTAGGGAGTTTTCAGCTTTACTTTTCGTGGCTGTTTATTTACCACCACAGACAGATGCTGTCACTAGGACCGCACTCAGTCAGCTGTATAAGGAAATATGCAAAAAGGAAACCACTCAACCAGAGGCGGCGCTCCTAGTGGCTGGAGACTTTAATGCAGGGAAACTTAAATCAGTTCTACCAAATTTCCATCAACATGTTAAATGTGCAACCAGAGGAAAAAAAATTTGAGATCACCTTTACTCCACACACAGAGATGCGTACAAAGCTCTCCCTCGCCCTCCATTTGGTAAATCCGAACACAACTCTATCCTCCTGATTCCTGATTACAAGCAAACATTTAAGCAGGAAGCACCAGTGACTCGGTCTATAAAAAAGTGTTCTGATGAAGCAGATGCTAAACTACAGGACTGTTTTGCTATCACAGACTGGAACATGTTCCAGGATTCTTCCGATGGCATTGAGGAGTACACCACATCAGTCACTGGCTTTATCAATAAGTGCATCGAGGACGTCGTCCCCACAGTGACTGAACGTACATACCTCAACCAGAAGCCATGGATTATAGGCAACATTCGCACTGAGCTAAAGGGTAGAGCTGCCGCTATCAAGGTGCGGGACTCTAACCCGGAAGCTTACAAGAAATCCTGCTATGCCCTGCGACGAGCCATCAAACAGGCAAAGCGTCAATACAGGGCTAAGATTGAATTATACTACACCGGCTCCGATGTTTGTCTTAAGTGGCAGGGCTTGCAAACTATTACAGACTACAAAGGGAAGCACAGCCGCGAGCTGCCCAGTGACACGAGCCTACCAGACTAGCTAAATCACCTCTATGCTCGCTTCGAGGCAAGCAACACTGAGGCATGCATGAGAGCATCAGCTGTTCCGGATGACTGTGTGATCACGCTCTCCGTAGCCGACGTGAGAAAGAGCTTTAAACAGGTCAACATACACAAGGCTGCGGGGCCAGACAGATTACCAGGACATGTGCTCCGGGAATGTGCTGACCAACTGGCAGGTGTCTTCACTGACATTTTCAACATGTCCCTTATTGAGTCTGTAATACCAACATGTTTCAAGCAGACCACCATAGTCCCTGTGCCCAAGAACACAAAGGCAACCTGCCTAAATGACTACAGACAGATAGCACTCACGAAAGGTCGGTAAAGGCTCACATCAACACCATTATCCCAGAAACCCTAGACCCACTCCAATTTGCATACCGCCCAAACAGATCCACAGACGATGCAATCTCTATTGCACTCCACACTGCCCTTTCCCACCTGGACAAAAGGAACACTTATGTGAGAATGCTATTCATTGACTACAGCTCAGCGTTCAACACCATAGTACCCTCAAAGCTCATCACTAAGCTAAGGATCCTGGGACTAAACACCTCCCTCTGCAACTGGATCCTGGACTTCCTGACGGGCCGCCCCCAGGTGGTGAGGGTAGGTAGCAACACATCTACCACGCTGATCATCAACACTGGAGCTCCCCAGGGGTGCGTGCTCAGTCCCCTCCTTTACTCCCTGTTCACCCTCGACTGCATGGCCAGGCACGACTCCAACAACATCATTAAGTTTGCAGATGACACAACAGTGGTAGGCCTGATCACCGACAATGACGAGACAGCCTATAGGGAGGAGGTCAGAGGACTGGCCGGGTGGTGCGAGAATAACAACCTATCCCTCAACGTAACCTAGACTAAGAAGATGATTGTGGACTACAGGAAAAGGAGGACCGAGCACGCCCCCATTCTCATCGACGGGGCTGTAGTGGAGCAGGTTGAGAGCTTCAGGTTCCTTAGTGTCCACATCAACAATGGTCTAGAATGGTCCAAACACACTGAGACAGTCGTGAAGAGGGCACGACAAAGCCTATTCCCCCTCAGGAAACTAAAATTTGGCATGGGTCCTGAGATCCTCAAAAGGTTCTACAGCTGCAACATCGAGAGCATCCTGACTGGTTGCATCACTGCCTGGTACGGCAATTGCTCGACCTCTGACCGCAAGGCACTGCAGAGGGTAGTGCGTACGGCCCAGTGCATCTCTGGGGCTAAGCTGCCTGCCATCCAGGACCTCTACACCAGGCGGTGTCAGAGGAAGGCCCTAAAAATTGTCAAAGACCCCAGCCACCCCAGTCATAGACTGTTCTCTCTCTGTCCGGGGGTATCCTGTCCGGGAGTATCCTCGGATGGGGCCACAGTGTCTCCTGACCCCTCCTTTCTCAGCCTCCAGTATTTATGCTGCAGTAGTTTATGTGTCGGGGGGCTAGGGTCAGTCTGTTATATCTGGAGTATTTCTCCTGTCTTATCCGGTGTCTTGTGTGAATTTAAGTATGGTCTCTCTAATTCTCTCTTTCTCTCTTTCTTTCTTTCTCTCTCTCAGAGGACCTGAGCCCTAGGACCATGCCTCAGGACTACCTGGCATGATGACTCCTCATTGTCCCCAGTCCACCTGGCCTTGCTGCTGCTCCAGTTTCAACTGTTCTGCCTGCGGCTATGGAACCCTGACCTGTTCACTGTGATTACTGTTATTTGACCATGCTGGTCATTTATGAACATTTGAACATCTTGGCCATGTTCTGTTATAATCTCCACCCGGCACAGCCAGAAGAGGACTGGCCACCTCTCATAGCCTGGTTCCTCTCTAGGTTTCTTCCTAGGTTTTGGCCTTTCTAGGGAGTTTTTCTTAGCCACCGTGCTTTTACACCTTCTCAACAGTTTTTACCCCCAAGCCATATGACTCCTGAACAGGTAATCAAATGGCTACCCGGACTATTTGCATTGTGTGCCCCCCCCCAACCCCTCTTCTTACGCTGCTGCTACTCTCTGTTTATCATATATGCATAGTCACTTTACCTATACATTCATGTACATACTACCTCAATTGGGCCGACCAACCAGTGCTCCCGCACATTGGCTAAACAGGCTATCTGCATTGTGTCCAGCCACCCGCCACCCACCACCCGCCAACCCCTCTTTTACACTACTGCTACTCTCTGTTCATCATATATGCATAGTCACTTTAACCATATCTACATGCACATACTACCTCAATCAGCCTGACTAACCAGTGACTGTATGTAGCCTCGCTACTTTTATAGCCTCGCTACTGCATATAGCCTGTCTTTTTACTGTTGTTCTATTTCTTTACTTACCTACTGTTCACCTAACACCTTTTTTGCACTATTGGTTAGAGCCTGTAAGTAAGCATTTCACTGTAAGGTGAAACTGTAAACCTGTTGTATTCAGCGCACGTGACAAATAAACTTTCATTTGATTTGATTTGATGGACATCCACAAATGAATGCACACCATGCGAAACATAACATATCATACTAAATGGAGTGTCTCAGATTTACATGCAGAATAATACGAAATGCTCTGAGACCAGGTTGAGTTTGTATATCATCCCACTTTTTTAGCATTGATTTAAAGCTGAAATGTGTCACTTTTGGGGTGATCATTCATTCTCATTGAAAGCAAGTCCAAGAAGCGGTATATCTGTTCTATGTGCACTATTTCTATGCTTCCTGTTCTTCAGTAACATTTTTGTGTCTTTTACTTTTGGTTTTGTACACCAGCTTCAAACAGCTGAAAATACAATATTTTGCATTATGGAAAGATATTTCACAGCAGTTTAGATGGTACAATGATTCTCTACACTATACTTGCTTGTTTTGTCACATAAACTGAAATTAGGCAAACTATTAGAATTTTTGCAACCAGGAAATGGCGAAGAAATTTCTGCATAGTGCAGCTTTAACACTCTCAGTGTTGATCAAATGTAACACTGGTTCCAGTGTGTATATGGTCCCACTTATTCAGTGTTGATTTACACTGGAGAATTTGCTGTGTGAAAAGGAAAATGCTTCTCCACTCTCTGTGATAACAAAGGTATGACCTCTCTCTCATGTCAGCGAACCCTTCCGCCTGAGACCTGAATATAATGAAACAATAGGGTTGGGGGGGGTAAAGTTTTTGTTTGAAAAGAAAAAGGATAAATTAATGATAGCAGTTATTTTTTTATCATTGTTGTTGAGGAAAGAGAATCTAATTGATTGATTAGTCACTTTAAAGCACATGCTCTTTTAGGTTTGCTATTTTTATGGTCGTGATTTTGTGTATCATTGAAGCTAATTTAACACCATTTGTTGTTAAAGAAAATGCTCTACATGTGATGCTGGTTAGTGACTTGCACTGTTTTTTCATCATGTTATCCATCATGTCTGTATCCTGTCGAAAAGCATTAAGCAAAGTATTATATCTGTCAAAATATTTTTGCACCCTACAGAAGTCTGAATTACTGTGCAAAATTCTTACAAGAACTGAGAAATATCCCACAGTTCATTTTCCACAGCTTCATGAAAACCTTGATGTGTGAATAACTTTGAGGGAGGAAGGTAGCCTAAAAAAGAAATAAAGAAGGTAGCCTAACAGTGTTTTTGGCTTTGTTCATTTATTTAACTGTCTCAGACAGGTTTGAGGCGTTAGCCCGGTTTGCAATGTAAGATGCTGATTCTGAAATACTGCTGGCCTCCTGATCAACTCCGTTTTTTACGATTTAAATGTTATTCCTGCATTAGTTGGATCCTTTCATCTGTCAGGCCTCATTGTGGCATTTGGCTAATGACTGACAGCGATCGCAACTGTAGACGGAAGCTGAGGGCTGCACAGAATTCGGTCAGATGAAATCTCTTCAACAGCAGGAGATGGAAGAACTTTCATTAAGAAGAAATGAATTGAACAAAAATATAAACACAATACGTAAAGTGTTGATCCCATGTTTCATGAGCTGAAATAAAAGATCACAGAAATGTCCCATACGCACAAAAAGCTTATTTCCCTCACACATTTGTCCATCCCTGTTAGTGAGCAATTATCCTTTGCCAAGAGAATCCATCCACCTGACAGGTGTGGCATATCAAGAAGCTGATTAAACAGCATAATCATTACACAGGTACACCTTGTGCTGGGGACAATAAAAGGCCACTCTAACATTTGACATTTTGTCACCCAACAGAATGCCACAGATGTCTAAACTTTTGAGGGAGCGTGCAATTGGCATGCCGACTGCAGGCATGTCCACCAGAGCTGTTGCTAGATAATTGAATGTTAATTTCTCTACCTTCTCCACTGCCTCTAACGTCGTTTTAGAGAATTTGGCAGTACATCCTACCGGCCTCACAACTGCAGACCACATGTATGGCGTCGTGTGGGTGAGCGGTTTGCTGAAGTCAACGTTGTGAACAGAGTTTCCCATGGTGGGGGTGGGGTTATGGTATGGGCAGGCATAAGCTACAGACAACGAACAGAATTGCATTTTATCAATAGCAATTTGAATGCATAGAGATACCGTGACGAGATCCTGAGGCACATTGTCGTGCCATTCATCTGCCTCCATCACCTCATGTTTCACAAGGATCTGTACACAATTCCTGGAAGCTGAAAATGTCCAAGTTCTTCCATACTCACCAGACATGTTGCGTTTATATTTTTGTTCAGTACAGATAACTTGATCAGTGTATACTACTTCATTACATTAACATATCCTTAATAGCCAAACACGCAATAATCTGAAAATCAATAGCATTCCTGCAACAAGAGACCGATTCAAAGAATACCTCTCCTAACAAACACAAATGATTAAACATGGTTTGTTTGCAATTTGAGTTTATAATATAGAAAAATATGGGGTCAATGCAACCATGTATACATTATAATAGAGTGACCTGGTCATAGGAGCTCTCTGAGGCTTCTTCTCCATGCTAATGACTCATTTTGCATCATGCCCAGAGGAGAGCTAAACCAAAGCATCTCCTTTTGACCCAGAGCATAATGAAATGTCTCTTTGTCATGCTCTCTGACAGAGCTGATGCTACTGTATATTGATGTTGGCTTCTTTGCCAGCACTTCGGAGGGAATGAGAGATTAAATTATAGTTAAAAACTAGCAAGAGGAAAAAAAGGGCAGCAGTGCCTACCTCGTCCTCGACTCAACTCCCATCAGCAGCATTGTCTCAAGTAATTACATTTACGAGAGAGTCTGTAAGAGAAAGAGAAGCCTCGTGAAGACGAGGGATTCAACTCTGCCAACAGATGTTTGTGAAATTAAAAGACTAGCTACAAAGAGAAAGAGGCGATTGGGGAGAATGAGGGGTACGAAAACAGTAAATTGCAATCTTGAGACAGTGTGAGTGAAAGGGGTTTGAATGCATTCTCTATTTGCGCCCAGGGCTAGTGGGGCAATGGATAAGCCTGATTTGTACATTCTATAGAAGAATGCTGCCTCAGGATCAAGAGTGAAACATTTTTGCGGTGCCTTTATCTCTGTGCCACACTCTCCAAAGGACCCTGGTGGAAATTACTTGGAATGAGGGATCCCCAAAAGAGAAAATCACAAATGGCTCCCTTCATTGAAGTGCTAAAGTACACTGAAAAAAGGAAGGTTCTTCAATTATTCTTCCTCAGCTCTTAAGGTTCCTTGGAGAACTCTTGTACGATGAAGAACCTTTGAGTTAAGTGTGGGGTTCTTGATGTGGCATCTACGGTTCTTCAGAATTCTAAAAAGTTATTGAAATGTATTGCTGCCTGCAGATGTGTCCCTTTCATAACACACAGCAAATTGTCCAGTGTTAACTGGTGTTGCTTTTAGAGTGTGACATTTCTAGCGTTGATTCAGGCGTTACATTTTCACTGTAATGAGTTAAATTAACACTCAGAGGTGTAAAAAACAAAACAGTGTTGGTGTTAATAACCAGTTGAACCAAAACTTCACCCATAGTTATCATATGTCCCAGCATGCTCTAATGCAGGTTGATTTTTAGATTTATATATTTTTTTAATTAACAAAAAAACAAACATTTCTTGATTAGATAAGTATTCAACCTCATAAGTCAGTACATGTTGGCAGCGATTACAGCTGTGAGTCTTTTGGGGTAAGTCTCTAAGAGCTTTGCACAACTGGCAGTCATTGAAAATAAGAATTTGTTCTTAACTGACTTGCCTAGTAAAATAAACGTAAAATAAAAAATGACAAGCATATGGCAGCCACCAGTATACTTGGAAACATGAAGAATGATACTCAGTGATGTGTTGGATTTGTCCCAAACATAACACTTTGTATTCAGGATTTCTTTGCAGTATTGCCTTATTGGAAACAGGATACACGTTTTCCAATATTTTTATTATGTACAACCTTCCTTCTTTTCACTCTGTCATTTATATTGTGGAGTAACTTCAATGTTGTTGATCCATCCTCAGTTTTCTCATATCACATCCATTAAACTCTGTAACTGTTTTAAAAGCACCATTGGCCTCATGGTGAGATCCCTGAGCAGTTTCCTTCCTCTCCAGCAACTTGGTTTTATTTTTATTTAACTAGGCAAGTTAGTTAAGAACAAATTCTTATTTACATTGACAGCCTACCCCAGCCAAACCTGGACAACGCTGGGCCAATTGTGCACCGCCCTATGGGACTCCCAATCACAGCCAGATTTGAACCAGGGACTCTAGTGACAAATCTTGCACTGAGATGCAGTGCCTTAGACCGCTGCGCCACTTGGGAGTACCCAACAAGGAAGCCTGTATCTTTGTAGTGATTGGGTGTAACGATACACCATCCGAAGCGTTATTAATAACTTCACCTCGCTGAAAGGGATATTCAGTGTCTGATTTTTGTGGTTGAATCTGTGCAAAGAACCATCTCATTTAAGGTTCTTCAGAGAACTTAAAATGGTTCCCCTATGGTGTCACTCTGAATAACCTTATTTGGTTCCAAATGGAACCTTTATTTTTAAGAGTGTAGAGTGTAAGGATTTTTTCCTGGTCCAACTACAATTAAATGAAAGTGTACAGTGTGCTCCAGTGAGTGTAGTGATTGCTGGAGTGTGTCAAGACATTACTTTTGATCTAATACTCTAGGGACATCCCCCACTCATCATCACCTATCCCTCCAAAAAGCAATGCTAAAATGCATTACCAGCAGTACTTACCCCTGATACTTTAGACACTACATTTAGTGTCTTGTATTTTAAGGCCTGCCTAGAAGACAGCGATGCCTGTCCAGTCAGGTGTGATGATAAAACAGCAGCAGGCAAAGGACTATATGAAATAAATTGCCTCAGGATGGGGTGAAAGATCCATTCTTTGTATCTCCCCTCAGATTCCCTTAAATGACCTTGGTTAAAGACCATCACTTTGTTGGGCCAAACCTGTCACATTTCATCAATCTCACTGAAACTGAGCTGCTCCCCACACGGGATGGCAGTCAGGAAAACAGGAAGATTGGCAATGCCACACCTGTGTGAAATGAACCTAGAGCACAAGCTATCATAGAGCATAACCAACAGTCGATTGGTGAAACTCAAATCACAAACGTTTGCATTGTTAGTTACAAAGTTTTGAAAGCAAACACAGGCAGCATACATTTTTTTCCCAACCGCTAATATGCGACTGCACTACTTGCTATTTGCCAGATTAATTGCCAATTGTTCATTCTAGAAACTAACCTAGGGCACAGTCTACCATAAAACGTGGAACTCAGCAAGTCATGAAAGTTTGCTTTTGAAAGTGAATGCAAACACAGGCCGCATAACATGTTTTGTACCGCTAATATGTGGCTGTAGCCTACTAGTTGTTAATGACCAGTTATGGTGACAGTTAGATTACACTGCAATCTGCGGGGAAAGCTGCTTGTAATTTTTGACATGTGCAAGATGGCTTTATGAAATGGGAAGGAACACATTGAAGTTGAATGACCGCTATGAAAGGCGGAAGAAACCACCACAGTAAAGTTTCACGGTAGAATTTCGAACGAGCACATTAGTCCAGTCTGACAGATGAGTCTTAATTGTTACCTCTGGCAAAGGGACTTCACACAAGAGAACAAAAGCTGGCCTCTCGGCGCCCTGCTTGATGCAATGTGACGATGACCTTGCTGCACTGTCCCCTCTGCAGAGATCTTTACGAGTTTACACTGACATACTCCCACATGGCTCTTTTCTCAGGTATATCTTGCTGATAGACTGATTTAGTTAACTCTGTCTGGATTTCATGGTTTAGAGTACTGTAGTTATGTCGCTTGCTTAAGATAAATTCCTCTTGTTCATCTGTCCCTTTTGACTTTTCTTTCTCTGTACTGTATATGGTTTATCCTTGAATGCATTTGAACTCGGTCAGTTACCCCGTCCGTCGCCTCGTCAAAGTTAGTTTGGTTTCTTTGAACGTTTCCTTTTGTTCCATGTCTCCAGGACTAATATTACACGTTTTCTATGCACTGCATTTGGATTGTCTGCATTGGTTTTGTCATGTTGATACTTGATTCATAGCATGTTAGTACATCAGGCAGTCGTTCTTTGATGTTAGCATGATGCTAACACATTACAGCATGATAAAGCCATCAGCTGGCTGACAGGAACCTATAGTTTGTTTTCTTCAAATAGGGGTGACGTCACTTGAAACGCTTTCCCTATCTTGATCTACCACCCTCTCCACGGTTACCTTGTCTATTCTCATGCTTTTGTGATTGATGTCTCAATCCATGTTTACCTGAATGGTGGAACCGACCAAACATGCTGAATCAAGGGAACAGTCAGCATGCTTCCCTCTTCACTTGAAATGTTACTGAAGCTGCTATCTCTTTATTTCATTGGTCAACATATCGATGTTCTCTCCTCTGCTTTGAGGGATGCGTGAGAGAGGTCAGAGCACTATCTATGTTGTCAGGGGAGAGGAAAAGAATCAGTGGGGAGTCTAAACATCATTCACTTGGTCAAGATTCCATATGGTGAGGGTCCCCCACACGATCGTTAGTAAACAATAGAGTGCATCTCGCAATGCAGGATGTACACTCCCCGACGTATTTATTTGGACAATGAAGCTAAAATATTTCATTAGTTGTCTCTGTACTCCAGCAAATGTTTTCTATGAGGCGAGAGTACAGAATGTCACCTTTTATTTGATGGTGTTTTTATACATATCTCTGTTACTGTTTAGAAATGAAAGCACTTTATCTATCTAGTCTCGCCATTTGAAGGTGTCATACGGATTTGGACAAATTCACTTATAGTGTATTACATTTTGTCAAAAGTTTAGTAATTGGTCCCATATTCCTAATTTGCAATGACTACATCAAGCGTGTGACTCTACAAACTTGTTGGATGCATTTCCAGTTTGTTTTGGTTGTGTTTCGGATTATGTTTTTGCCCAATAGAAATGAATGGTAAATAATGTATTGTGACATTTTGGAGTCATTTGTATTGTAAATACGATTAGAATACGTTTCTGAAAACTTTTACATTAATGTGGATGCTACCATGATTACGGATAATCATGAATGAAATTGTGAATAATCATTAGTGAGAAAGTTACAGATGAACAAAGATCATGCCCCCAAAACGTGCTAACCTCTCACTATTACCAATAACAGGAGAGTATGATATTTGTAACTTTCTCACTCATCATTATTCACAATACACTCATGGTTATCCGTAATCATGGTAGCATTTACATTAATGTAGAAGTGCTCAGAAATACTATTCTTATTTACAATAAAAGTGACCCCGAAATGACACAATACATTTTTGACCAATCATTTCTTTAGCGCACATCCAAAATGCTGGAGTATAGAGCCAAATTATGTCCAAACAAAATACGTAGGGGAATGTACATACTGGTCCATAAGGGCACTTAAGTGTAAGATAGAATTTGCTCAATAATGCAGATACTGTCAATGCTTCTACTACTACTGCTATTAGTAATACATATTTATTTCAGAATTGAATAGGACAACAATTTACGTTTTTCTTGCACCTTGATTCTGATTCTATCCTGTAAACGTCCATGTCCAAATCACATGTGGAGGTCATCTATAGATGCACACAGATCATCCAAGCAGCTGGATATCCTCCTGGCAGAGAGGGAAGTGTGTGTATTAGTGGTGGTGTGGTAGTGGTGTAAGTGGGTCTTGGCTGTGCGGTGCAGTGCAGTGGTGCAGTGGTGGGCATCATGGGGGTGTTAGATGAGCCATTGATCCGTCCCAGCGTGCCGTCCCAGCGGGCGTTGCCTTCTCTCACGCCACTCTCCCCTCCTCCTCACCATTGACTTCCTGCCAGGACGCACGCTGTCACGGCAGGACCTGACATTTAATGATCCTCAGATGGAGTAATGTCACATTTATCACTCGCGGCCAAACGTGACGCAGCAGAATCTGAGGGGCGAACACAGGCAGAGAAACCAAAACAATAAACCGGGGAAAAGAGAGGCCCGGCCACTCATTGGGGTTCAGTAGAAAATAACACTACTGTAGTGACAGTACAACACGTTTGCCGTGTATGAGCTCTGAACCTGACTCATTGAGTCAGAGGAGCGTTTTGCTGCGAAATAAAGCTAGCATAGCAACAAATTCGTAATAATCTGAAACCCTCGAGGCCAAGAGTACTCCATATTATACCACATTTAGAATAGAGCACTCCATATTTGACCTGCAGTAGTGGGACAAATATTTACGCCAGTGGAAGAACTAATAATGTCCTCATAATGTACATTGCTCACTTGACCCTGTCAATACAGTATTTTCACCTCTGGTTCTTACATATAGAGTACCGTATCCTTTATGGGTGGCTGGCAATTACAATGGACATAACATGATTGGCACAAAGGTCTTATTAGTTGATGTTATCCTGTTTTATTGGGATGTCACACCAATGATTAAGAAGAGTGACTAAGTGAATACACTGAGGACAGGGGTAATGTCAGTATGCATGCCTTCACCGATCTTACCTCACCTGGGTGATGTCTTTGTAAATCTAAAGGGAAAGAGATTAATAATAGATGATTACTTTTTTTCAAAACCTAGTAGGTGAACCTGATAAATGGTAGAGGATAGGGTGGGCTTAGTTGGGATACTAGCTCCTAAATGGGTCTGACAAGTTTGTGACAGGCTTTTGAAAATGTCACCTTTCACCTTGATATCATTCAACATACAGCTCAGGCACCTGGCCCATTTGCTGATCTCGATAGCTTGAGCATTTAAGAGAGGGAGAACAGTTCCTTACCAAGCTATAAGGCTGAAACCCTTAGCGCAAAATAGTACAAAGGAATCCCAAACACACTTCTTTTGCCCTGCGACTAAGAGGTCGGGTAATTATGCATCCCTCCCAGTGACATATCGCAGCATAGAGAAACTGCTTAACTAATTCTCAACCTCCCTTCACAGAAGAAACTGAATGTAAAGGGGACTTTGGAAGAGATGTGTTAATTTACAAATGGCTTCAGGAAGACTTCATTAAGACGGCTGCAGGAGTGGAGAAAGTGCTGAGTCCCGGAGACACAAAATATTTATTCATCGGCACATTAATGTTTAATTCCTTTTTTCCTATTTTTAAATGGAGGGAGAATGGAGATAGCTTTGAAATTTGACCCTATATGTAAAAGTATAGGGTGACTATGGAGAGCCTCAGGGAGTGTCATCATAGTCATAAAAAGTGCATTAAGATCTGGCAGGGAAATGATGCACCTATGAATATTTAGAATTATTCGAACCATTTTCTCCTCTCCTCCCTATGCACTACTCTGTCTGTTGGAGAAGGCTCAATCTGTTTGCTAATTCAGAAAAATACAAGAACTACCCAGGGATGATGTGGGTATGCCTGTGTACTGTATTTGTGTGTGTGTTTGTGTGCGCGTGCATTGCACGTTTGGTATGTGTGCGTGCGTGCATGTGTGTCCATGTGTGTGGTGATGTAGCTTTGCCATATCACAGATTACTAATGAGCACCAATAAACCTGAGCACCTGACATTGGCCATGAATCAATTCCTTTAATTACTCTTTGACAGTATGAACAGGTAATCACTCTACAACCTGTAGATGACTATTGATACATGGCGGATAGATGACGTTAATGTGAAACTTTTAATACGTAGCAATTCAAATGTACTGTCAGGTCACTATATCATCACTCTCATATGATCCTAGATATTCCTAGTATCTCAAGAAAATCGAAAGAAAGCCTGCCTGCCTGCTTGATAAAAGACTTGGGTTCGTTGTTAGACAACATTGGTGTGTTTGGTAGAGCTCCAGTCTAATTACAGAGCAACAAATGAGTTGCCAATCATGAGAATGTATTGTCGGCTCTTATCTGAGGAACCCATCAAGTCCACCCAATTAAAAGCTGCGACAAGAGAGAGACAGCGGCAATGAACGGGCCTCTCATTCAGTTAATTCATGATTGCCAATTAAAACAGAATACAGCACAAAGTTGTAAAGCTGTCAGGAGGGGCGGGCTAAATTACCCTTTTCCACTTTGAATGATGGATGCTTTCATTTTTTCTCTCCCTTATCTTATTTATGCTCAAGGCAGAAGGGGGAGAACAAAAGTGGGGACAGTTTAAAGTGTGTGTCGCTAATGACGAAGGTGCCGTGTCTTCTTCGACAACACATGACAAAAAAGTGTGACTTGCGTCGCCATCGGTGAAGGTTTGTTTAGTTTGTTTTCCCTCTCAAAACAGTGTAGCTTGCTTAATTAATTCATGGATATCTGTGAGACTTAAACAGACAGAGGACAGGATGCCATAAATTACTTCACCGTTACTTTCACTAACACCATGTAAAAGAGCTAGCTCTGAAAGCCAAATAACTCATCATCGAGCTGTTGTTGGTATTCCAGACCAATGTATTACAATGTCCTAGAAGATGTGCTTATGACATAAACCATGATCGAATTGTCATATAACACTTTCCGTGTCAGTTTCCCAGACACCGATTAAGCTTACTTCTGGACTAAAAAGCACTTTACATGGAGATTTTCCATTTAATTGAACATGCTTTTATGTCCAGAACTAGGATTAATCTGTGTCTGGGAAACCAGCTCTTTGTGTCTTTGTAAGAATCACAATATCAGAAGAATCAGCAAAAAATGTCAGGATAGGTCTAACAATAAATCACTAGTATATTGTAATTTCTCAAAAGCATTCATCCAACAGGTTAGATCACATCTCTGGTGTGTGATGTTAGGCCATAAGTGCCAGCATTAAATGTAATTGTGTGCACAACAGTAGAATAGAAGATGAAAGGGTACCTTATCCTGGCTGGGAGAAACGCCTTGGCGGTGTCTGCTGCACCATTAGCCACTGTTGCCATACTATTGATGGTTTAATTAAAACATGTCAGCCTAAAATATGTCATATTTTTTAAAGGCTTAAATTGATAGCTAACATTAATATCCACTTTCTCAAAATGACTTTTAATTTCACCGGCCAAATTTGAGCTTGTGTCTACACTGGCACGCCCTCCCTGTTCTTGCTCCTTAAACAATGTGTCAAACCTGGGTGACAATGACACTGATGCTCTGCACTGCGCCGCCGACTACGCCAAGTATGAACGACAAGTGTGCCTAAGAATATCAGTAAACACAACACCAAATTGTGTTCATTACTGAATAATCATCATATTACCATTAATGTACAGAACAGAATAGAGAAGAGAAAAGTAACATGACATTTAATTACAACCTCCAAACAAAGTGGCTCTAATGCACATCATATCCATTGAAGTACTCAGACTGACCATTACCTGCTAAAGATAATGTTGAGAGTGCTGCTGATGTCCTCTATGAAGTCTGTCTGCCCAGGTATACTCCATTGGGGCCTTTTGTTTCGCCCACTCTTCACTAATCAATATTCTTACTCATGTGATGTCCTGCCTGACCTGGTCTTACAAGGTGTTACCGGCCCCTTGGAGCACTCATGTCACATGACACCTCCCCAGCGGTGGAAAAAATACCCAATTGACATACTTAGGTGAAAGTAATGATACCTTAATAGAAAATGAATCAAGTAAAAGTAAAAGTCACCCAGTAACATCCTACTTGAGCAAAAGTGTTGAAATATACTTAAGTATCAAAAGTAAATGTAATTGCTAAAATATACTCAGGTATCAAAAGTAAAAGTATAATTCATTTCAAATTCCTTATATTAAGCAAACCAGAGGCCACCATTGTTTTTTATTTATTTACGGATAGCCAGGGGCACACTCCAACACTACAAACAAAGCATTTTGTTTAGTGAGTCCGCCAGGTCAGAGGCAGTAGGGATGACCAGGGATGTTCTCTGTTTAGTGAGTCCGCCAGATCAGAGACAGTAGGGATGACCAGGGATGTTCTCTTGATAAGTGTGTGAATTGGACCATTATCCTTTCCTGCTAAGCATTCAAAATATAATGAGTACTTTGGGTGCCAGGGAAATGTATGGAGTAAAAAGTACACTATTTTCTTTAGGAATGTAGTGAAGTAAAAGTAAAAGTTGTCAAAAAGAAAAATAGTGAATTAAAGTACAGATACCCCCAAAAAACGACTGAAGTAGTACTTTAAAGTATTTTTACTTAAGTACTTTACGTCACTGCTCCTCCCTCCATCAGTGTTAAGACACAGCACTGATGTCTTTTCTCAAGCTATCAAAGATCTAGGGTGAAATACAATGATTCCCCCATCACCCCAAATTTCTATAAGTCTACAACATATCCAGAAGATGAGAATAAACTACTCTCATGCATAGAAATTCACAGCCAAACATACAAATAACTGCCAAAATTAAGGAAACACTTGAGTGAATGAGGAATACAAAGTTTATTGAAAGCAGGTGCTTCCACACGTGTAGTTCCTGAGATAATTAGGCGATCACATCATACTTACACGGAACCCAAATTGACTGTGCACGTGTGCCATCGTGCGCCACCGTGCGCCACCGTGCGCCATTGTGCATAAATGTATTTTGTCCCCCCACACCAAACGCGATCACGACACGCAGGTTAAAATATCAAAACAAACTCTGAACCAATTACATTCATTTGGGACAGGTCGAAAAGCATTAAACATTTATGGCAATTTAGCTTGCTGGCTTGCACTTGCTAGCTAATTTGTCCTATTTAGCTAGCTTGGGTATAACCAATGAGGAGATGGCACATGGGTACCTGCTTCTATAAACCATTGAGGAGATGGGAGAGGCAGGACTTGCAGTGCGATCTGCGTCAGAAATAGGAATGACTTCTAGGTTAGCCCTTGGCAACGCACACGCTCGTTGGCGCATGCGAGCAGTGTGGGTGCAATAATTGAACAATATAGATTTCTACATTTATTTTGCAACGCTCGCACACGCGACGCGAGCGATGTAGTCAGGGTATTAGGGTCATGTATAAAAATGCCCAGTCGCCCATTATTTTGGCTATCATGGCTAGAAGACATCTTTGAAAGAGGGATCTCAAAGGAGCATACAGGTGTAGGATCTACATTTGGTAACTCTTTTGATGCTGAGAACTTGTGGTGTATTTACTGTTTAAAAAGTCTTATAACATTTTTTATTTCCACTTTAAAATGTCAGACTTGATTTGCCCTAACAAAAAAATGCATCAACCCCTACAAAAAATGTCCATTCATTTCAATACACATAATAATTCACATTTTCTGTTGCTGCAGGATTATTTTCCTGCTGTAGCAAACCGGCTCAAATTAAGATCCTACATCTGTAAAGGGTTTAAAGTTTGTGTGTATGTGTGTGTGTGTGTGCGTCTGCCTGTGTGTGTCAGTCACCAGTGGCGCAACTCCATATTACGTTTTTGTATCCTTTATATACTTTATTCCAACTATTATGTTGGTGTTTCCTTTATTTTGGCTGTTACCTGTAGCTTCCCAGGTAGCTTGTTCGAAGTCCTCTGATAGCTTCACCATTATTACCCCCAGAAGAGATTCTCATGGTGGGAATGCAAGAGATAAAGCTATCTTACCAAGACCCCATTGGTGAGATAGTGATTATTCCCATTGTAAGATGTGAAAATCCTTAGACAACGGAGTGAGGATTACCGTAACTGTGTTCTAGTGAAACAGCCAGGAAGGAGAATAGAGAAAATTATATTTTCAATTTCGGCTCCAGTGGCCAGCCATGTATGGATCCACAGGGGAGGAGCTCGGCAGGTCAAGCTCTTTGTAACAGATTAAAAGGGGGTCTCACTAATGTCACCTACCCTGGGAATCAATGATGTGGCCGAGGAAACGAAAGCGGTGACGGACCGACACTAGACAGCCACATCACATCAGGCCCCTGTCACTGTGTCTCACTGTGTTCACCCTGGGCCCTTCGTTTGATCCTGGAGGCTCGGCCAGCCCCCAGGGGCCCCCTGTCAGTCTGAGTCAGCGTGGACCCCGTCTGCACACTCCAGAGGCGTGGGAGCCCCAGGGGCACTCTCAGACAGGCTTAGGGCCATATAACACCCGGTCCCTGGCTCAATCAACTCCTTCCAATCTGGACTGTACACTGCTGCACCCCTGGACAAATAAACCTCTCTGCTGTGGATAGAAAAAGAGAGAGCGAGAAGAAAGTGTTGTAAATTGACTTCTTCTTGAATGTAATCACACCTGTGACCTCTTGAGAAATTTAAAGACTTGCGTTTGAAATAGGAGAGAATAAACTGGGATAAAAATAATGGATTAATACTGAGGGGTTACTTATAGTACTTTAAGTGGTTACTATGAAATATGAGACATGTTTGTCCTTGAGGGAGAATGCACTATTATTCACATTGACAAGCAGCAATGCTAATCTTTTCTGCAATCTTGTTTTTATGCTCTGATTGCCTCCATTCATCAAGGAATGTGCACTAATGATTTGTTGTCACGATCCTCCTTCAGAATATTCTTCAGAGTTGTAACTCTATGTAACTTTATGTAACTTTTTGGCACACACACACACACACACACACACAAACACATGCACACATACATACATACAAACACACACACACACACGCTAACTAATGTGTGAATCTGATATCCAGTACATGAAGCACACATGTTGTGCTTTTTTACTTCCCTGCAATACCATCATTCGGTTTCAACTCATTTGGTAGTGGAATGTATATATCAGTATTCTACCTCACCCATTCCATCACTGAACAAAAGTACATTTATTAAATGAATATGGCAAATAGTCCAAAGAGCAAAAGTAATTGCAAATAATCATATTTTTTCAACAATCTTTTCCCATCAAGATATAAGATTCCCATATAATATAAAGAAATCATCTAGATAATGAAAAACGTATCATATATAAACCTGGCCGTTATTCCCATTTTGTCCATTTATCTAATCGCTTAGCTTTAATATCTAGGCAAATGATCAATCACTTTCAGGGCATTCTCTGTTGTCTTGTTGTTTACTACTTTTGGAAATGGTGATCATATAACCTTTTAAGATGACTAACCTGGCTAAGTAAACAATAAAAAAATACGGTATATTGGTAATAAGTCCCTCCTTTTTTTCTCTCTCTCTCTCTCTCTCTCTCTCTCTCTCTCTCTCTCTCTCTCTCTCTCTCTCTCTCTCTCTCTCTCTCTCTCTCTCTCTCTCTCTCTCTCTCTCTCTCTCTCGCTCTCTCTCTCTCGCTCTCTCTCTCTCTCTCTCTCTCGCTCTCTCTCTCTCGCTCTCTCTGATTGACTCAGCAAGCACGCTCCCTATTCTAAAAAAAAGACATGTCGATGAAACCAGAAGACCTCAGAGTTAATGAGCAGCCATGCTTCATTTGGACGGGCAGAATGGGACCTAATCTAATGAGTGTGTGTATGTGTGTGTTAATTCCTGGTAATTCCTGAAGACCCTATGTTCAAGTTTTGGAATTGGTTAATTGAGCCTATCAGAGTGATATCCCAAACACCTATTCACTTCCTTTCTCCTCTTATTTCAGGGGGTGCTGATTATATTATGACACCCAGCCATGGTGCTGGAACCACGGGAACCACAGGAGGGCATGACTCCATTTTGACTGTGCCAAATCCCAATTCATACAGGGCTTTTGCGTGAACAACTCCAACTGCTTTGTTAGTAGATGTATTTGCTTTCCTCCTTGTCTCACAGAAAGAATGAGAGACCTTGTTGCCCTGCTGCATGGTGGCCAGAAACACTCCAATTTGTTCAAGCAAACAGAGCACAGATGCTGGGGAAGCTTTGGGATGAGGAAGGAGGAGCGAGAGGAGAGAAGAGAGGGGGAGGTAAATGAGGGGATGAGGGAGGTAACATGCTCTTTGCCAAGCAGGCAACCACGAGGACCATCCCGTGTGAGAGTGAATGCAACAGGCCTCAGCAGTGTTTTCAGCCTGATCACTGGAGCATGTGAACACACACAACTCTTCCCCATGGTAGAAAAGTCTTCAATTTCAAAGCCAAAGCTTCTCTCGAACTGTCTCTCCTTCACTCTCTCTTTTTTCTCTCTCTCATACACACACACACACACACACACACACACACGTACACACGCACAGTAATACACACACATGGAGACACTCGTTCTATCTGGTTGACAATGGGAGAAAAAACTCCTGGGGATGACACAGCCAAGAGGTGCTGTCACAATCTTTTGGAGCATCTGTTACCTTTCTAAGGAATCCTGATTGAGAACCCAATCACTACATTGACAATGAAAGTCAGACAAAACACACTGGAAGAGAGAATAACACACGATTGTATACTGTTCAATGGAGTCCAACATGCTGATCCACACATTCATCCCAGGTTACACTTTTGTGCCTCAATGTGTACAATATCATAGATCACAGGGGCTACTAAGCGTGCAGGCTTTTGCTGTGGCCCTCCTCTAACACACCTGATTCTACAAAATCAGCTGCTCACCATGCAGGACATTGATTAGCTGAATCACTTGTGTTAGACGATGGGTAGAGCAGAAGCCTGTACACCCAGTAGCCTTCCGGGAGGAGGGTTGGCCACCCCCGTACTATGCTGCATACTCTCTCCCTCTGCAAACTTAATTTCCTTTTTCAAGACAATCATTGTAATTGAGGCAGCTGTGGAACATAGGCTAATACAATATTTGCCCTGGCCCTTACTTTTTCCCCCACTGTACTGTAACCGACATATCAAGTTACACAAGCTGTCATGGCACTTTCTCTCCCTCTGTGTGGCACACAGAACAAAGACACCGGTGATCTGGGCTGTCATTAGGATTCGGGTCTCCCCGACACAAACAGAGGTGAATGAACATGTCTGTCTTGTCTTTGTCTTTCTCTGGCCGGCAGCGCCACGTCTGGAAGAAGGCAATCGCCGAGAATGACCCCTGCGCCTGTCCACTATTTCAACACACTTGAATCCGAAAATGCCCGTTTGTCAAGTATTACGTTCTGTCTGTCTTATTTTTTTGGTCATTTCCATATGGAGAGAGAGGTGGTTACCACCAGTCACATGAGGGACTGACTCATCCGTTTCTTCACAGTCATCTACAAGTCATGTCATCTAGCTGTATGTCCAACATTGATGATGTCAGAGAGTAGCAATTCAGGTTGCAGAACCATGGTCTTTAGGTGCATCCAGTCTGATGCAGCTCATTTAAAAAGTATGTTTAATTTTAAGTTGGGGGAAATCAAGTATTCACAGCCGTCTCTAGGACCAGCCAACCAGGGCTTACAAAAAATCTTAGCCCCCAGGGAACAGGAGAGAGGGAGGCTAAATTAGTGTAATCTGAATGAGGATTGCCTGAATATGGTGGTTCGGGGAGTGAGTGATTGTATCCGCCTGTAGCTACTGTCCACAGAAGGTTGGTGGCACCTTAATTGGGGAGAACGGGTTCGTGGTAATGGCTGGAGCAGAATCAGTGAAACTGTGTCAAATACATCAAACACATGGTTTGATGCCATTCCATTTGCTCCGTTCCTGCCATTATTATGAGTCGTCCTCCCCTCAGCAGCCTCCACTGCTATTGTCTGTGCCCCCATAGAAAATGAGTATATGACCACCCTAATCAATACCCTGAATCCACAGTATTTAGGTTGTTTCTAAGTTTGGGATAATGTAACTCAATTTCATTTCAATCAGTTTGAGGTCTATTTTTGTCACAGCGGCGCATATCTTCTAAAAGGGCGAAGAGTCGCTGGCCTCATCAAGAACCCGGTTCATTTATGCCTATGAGCTCTGTGCAATTAGAGACGCTTGTGAGACGCTAGCACGCTCAGATAGAGTAACATGAAGTCACAGTGGGCAAGGCCCCTCTGCCGCCTTATTAGCCAGACACAAAGTCTCCTCTGATGTGGCTCTTTCTCAATAAGAAAACAATTAGGCTCATCTGTGCACTGGCCTCTGTGCAATTACAACAGAGAAGGAATTCTTAATGATAACCATGAGATGGCCTTGAGTTGGTGCAGTCAATCACTAGCATGGTGGATGGGAAATGTAATGTTCCCTTTCAGTCGGTACTCTTGGTACAACACAACTATGGGGTCTCGCTACTTCGACTGAAGAACTAAAACCAGGCCTGACAAGGCCAATGAAATCTGTGCCTCGCTAGAAGCCCCGCATCCCACAGGCGATAAGACAGAGGCTTGGATTAATTCCTTAAATTCTTCCGACAAAGGTTAAGGTTAACAAGCCGGGTTCGAGGTCACGACCATACCTAAATGATAAAAAAGTATCTAGCTGTCTGGCTCCAATCAGTTTGTTTGCGGATCTGACACTGACACAGCTGACACTGTTCCCCTAGTCCACGGTGCAGGTTCTCTAGACTGTCGTGTAGCATTCTTGAGTATGTTTTCGAAAGTGACTTCCTCTCCTCTCCCAGGTGCCCATACCTCGGCTGAGTCTGAGTTGCGGGACATGGAGATGAATTGGGTCTTTGGTAAGAGCTAATGTCTTGTCTGCCAGGGCGTGTTGTATGCTCTAGCTGCCTGTTTTCAATCCGGCTCCTTTGCGCTCTGTTGCCGGTAATGGAAGGCTACTCAAAGAGAGAAGTCTGCCAGGTTCGGTGCGTACCCCCCGCCATCTGTTTCTCCTCGGTCAAGCACCGCTTGCCTCTCATCCCAGATTTGTCAGTGAAGGGTCTGGTCCCACCTCGGTGATCCAGTCCTACGTACACTTTCGAGACCAGGCTAGCTAAACAAGCGCTGCGTAGCGTGCTAGCCAGATTAGCTAACACACCGAGATGAGCTAGCCACGACTAGCTATTCCTGCCTCCCCACAGTGGAGTTGCTTGGGTAGCTCTTTTGTTTAGTAAATGGAACATGTTGCTAGCCTAGCTTAGACTAACAATCCTCCTGCTAATGTCGTCTAGCATGCATAACTTCCGGCAAAGGGAACTTACTAGCTTTCCTCTGCCATTATGGCAACCCCATACCTATTTCCAATTACTGGAGTTGGGGGGAGTGGAGGAAGCGGTGCTTGTGTGCACCACGGATGAGGAAGCATCCCCCGTAGTGTGGGGCCTTAGCACAGGTCTGAGCGACGGACCAATGGCAAGCACCAATGGGGTTTTCAAGCTTATGAAACTGGCAGGTAAATGCTGCCAGGAGATGGCAATGTTTCGAATAGGCCTAGCTTGTGCATCAGTATCACTAAATATCTATTATCTCTACCAGGGCTGTTCAATATCGGACCTGGAGAGCCAAAATACTTTTTGTTCTTCACCCTCTCCTTCTAAATAAGGGACTAATTCAGACCTGGGATATCAGGTGAGTGCAATTAACTACCAGATAGAATAAAAAAACAGAAGTTGTTCTGCCATCCAGGACAGAAATTGAACAGCACAGCTCTAGACAGATAGGTTGCCTCCAACAATATACCAATGTTCCAGCATACACGTCTGTACAAGTACCCGAGTCAGAACAAAACGTCACCGCCTTATACACTTGCTGCCATTGTGTCAACATCCAAGCCGGACACAAAGTATTAGCTAGCCAGCGCGATTAAGAATGCGCAGGTTATTTAACAGAGTGATCTGCTGTTCCAGATTTCGGCTCAGTAGTGTTGTGGTTCTACTCTTTTTACTGACTCAGATCTTTTCAACTCGTTCAGTCAAAATAACAAATCTTTCAACTCATTTTGTTCATTTCATTCAGTAATGCAAGACCCTCTACAGGCAAACAATTAACAAAAAAATCAAATGAATGATTATTCTACAAGCCTCTCATTCACCAAAGGGGGCTTATTGTAAATGTAATTTGTGACTGAGACTTATAAAAGTGTGCTTCAAACAATGTACATTTGTGACTACCAGGTATACAAATACGATTATTTATTGATAGCTTTGAAATAAGGTCTCGTTGCGGCCACAACTAGATTATGAACGACTCTTGGCGGAATGCCCTCGGCTTGACTGCCTCAAAGGAGATTAGCATTATATCGTTTGCGAACTGCAGCAGCCCTCCCCCCCCCAAACGATTTGTTCTCGAGTTCGAGTGTTTGTGTTTGTTTTGGTTCTACAAAGCTGTGTACCATCGATAACATTCGATAAATAAATTCATTACATTAATTCTTGCACCATGCGATTAATTATGAGTTCTAAGCATATATTTTTCTTGGTCGACGTGTTCAAACTATTGCATTCCATGCCTTACTATTAAGCATAAGTGCAATTTCATGTCATTTTTTAAAGAGGGGAGTTAGGCTACATGCACCTATGTATATGTTGTACACAAAAAACACGATCGACATGTTCGTAAAAAAATGTGTTGCCTGTTCTAACGGTATTGCAAACACAAGCACGACAGGCAGGAAATCAGCCGTAACAGAAACACCCACCAACAAAGGACCAAGCAGAGTGGAAAAGGGCAGCGACAGCAGCAGCAGAAATCCCAGGACTCCTGGACATGAGAGGAGATTTTGAACGGAGAAGGACCCTGGGCACAGGCTGGGGAGTATCGCCGCCCCAAAGCTGAGCTGGAGGAAGTGAAAGCTGAGCGGCGGCGATATGAGGAGGCAGCACGGCAGCGCGACAGGTACGAGAGGCAGCCCCAGATTTTTTTTGGGGGGGGCTAGAGAGGAGTGTGGCTAAGCCAGGTAGCAGACCTGAGCGCACTCCTCGTGCTTATCATAAGCAACACGTTACTGGTCAGGCACCGTGTTATGCGGTTAAGCGCACGGTGTCGCCAGTGCGTGCCCATAGCCCGGTGCGCTATAGGGCAGCCCCCCGAAAGTGTCATGTGAGTGTGGGCATCCAGCAGGGGCGTATTGTGCCTGCTCAGCGCGTCTGGTCTCCGGTACGCAGTTTCGGTCCAGGGTATCCTGCGCCGGCTCTGCGTGCTGTGTCTCCGGGGCGCTGGGAGGGTGCAGTGCGTCCTATGCCTACGCTCCGCTCGTACCGGGCAAATGTGGGAGTGGAGCCTAAGGGAGAGGTGCGCGTAGTAGGCACTAGATCTCCAGTGCTCATCCACAGCCCGGTTCAACCTGTGCCTGCACTCTGGAGGGTACGGGCTGGAGTAGTATTCCAGCCTGGGGGAGTGGTGCCAAGGCTGCGCACCAGAGCTCCAGTGCTCCCCCACAGCCCGGTCCTTCAGGTGCCTCTTCTTAACATCAAGCCTCCTGTAGGTCTCTCCAGCCTGGTGGGTCCTGTGGCAGCCCCACGCACCAGACTGTCTCTCCGTCTCCTCCCTACAGGTGTGCCCGTCTGCCCAGAGCCGCCTGCACTGCCAGTCTGCCCAGAACTGCCTGCCTGCCCAGCGCTGTCTGAGCTGCCTGCCTGCCCAGCGCTGTCTGAGCTGCCTGCCTGCCCAGCGTCATCTGAGCCGCCCGTCTGTCCCGAGCCGTCAGAGCTGCCCGTCTGTCCCGAGCCGTCAGAGCTGCCCGTCTGTCCCGAGCCGTCAGAGCTGCCCGTCTGTCCCGAGCCGTCAGAGCTGCCCGTCTGTCCCGAGCCGCTAGAGCCGTCCGCCAGACAGGAGCAGCCAGAGCCGTCCGCCAGACAGGAGCAGCCAGAGCCGTCCGCCAGACAGGAGCAGCCAGAGCCGTCCACCAGACAGGAGCAGCCAGAGCCGTCCGCCCGACAGGAGCAGCCAGAGCCGTCCGCCAGACAGGAGCAGCCAGAGCCGTCAGCCAGCCATGACCAGCCAGAGCCGTCAGCCAGCCGGGAGCTGCCAGAGCCAGCCAGCCAGGAGCTGCCAGAGCCAGCCAGCCAGGAGCTGCCAGAGCCGCCAGCCAGCCAGGAGCTGCCAGAGCCGCCAGCCAGCCAGGAGCTGCCAGAGCCGCCAGCCAGCCAGGAGCTGCCAGAGCCGCCAGCTAGCCAGGATCTGCCAGAGCCGCCCGCCAGCCAGGAGCTGCCAGAGCCGCCAGCCAGCCAGGAGCTGCCAGAGCCGCCAGCCAGCCAGGAGCTGCCAGAGCCGCCAGCCAGCCAGGAGCTGCCAGAGCCGCCAGCTAGCCAGGATCTGCCAGAGCCGCCCGCCAGCCAGGATCTGCCAGAGCCGCCCGCCAGCCAGGATCTGCCAGAGCCAGCCGCCAGCCAGGATCTGCCAGAGCCGCCAGTCAGCCAGGATCTACCAGAGCCGCCCGCCAGCCAGGATCTGCCAGAACCGCCCGCCAGCCAGGATTTGCCCCTCAGTCCGGTGCTACCCCTTGGTTCAGTGGGGTTGATTTGGAGGGTGGTTGTGGTTAGGAGGCCACGGGGGGCGATTAAGGAGGCGGGAAAAAACATTGTTTAAGTGGGGTCCACGTCCCGCGCCAGAGCCGCCACCGCGGACAGACTCCCACCCAGACCCTCCCCTAGAGTTTTAGGTGGTGCGCCCGGAGTTTGCACCTTAAGGGGGGGGTTCTGTCACGTTCCTGACCTGTTTTCCTTTGTTTTTTGTATTTATTTAGTATGGTCAGGGCGTGAGTTGGGTGGGTTGTCGATGTGTGATTTTTATGTTGGGATTTTTGTGTGTTCGGCCTGGTATGATTCTCAATCAGAGGCAGCTGTCAATCGTTGTCCCTGATTGAGAATCATACTTAGGCAGCCGGGGTTTCACGTGTGTTTTGTGGGTGTTTGTTTTCCGTGTCAGTAGTTGTGCCACACGGGACTGTTTGTCGGTTAGATTCTCTTTTGTTATTTTGTTTCGTGTAGTGTTCAGTTTATTTGATAATAAAACATGGACACTTTCCACTCTGCGTCTTGGTCCGATCCCTACACCTCCTCTTCAGATGAAGAGGAGGAAATCAGCCGTAACACAAGCAGCCAAAATAGTGATTTAATGTTATTTTCTCATCATGCAATAATCTGTACTCTTCATTTTTTGATCCAAAATCAAACAAAACATTTTGTTGAGTGCATTTCGCGTGGCATGGTTTGCATCATCTACCTTCAACATTTTGTTTAGAATCGCTATGTTCGGAGATGTCTGCCTACAGACTAGGGAAACAGTTAAATTTTTCAGGCTTGACCCTCTCGCCCAAACTCGTGATTCGTTGGGAGAGTTGTCGTTTCGGAAGAGGACATTGACCGGAAGAGGACATTGACCTCTGAAATTTCCAAGACAATCCGAGATCCTCCCCAGACTGAGTGCTGTTGCTCTAGTCTGGGATTTCCGAGACTATGAGCTATCACTAGCTAACAGGGGAAAACTACAACATACAACACACACATGGCTCCTAGCCTCCCATGCATAGGCTACTTTCTGTCTCTTACACTAAAACTAAAACTAAATAATATAAAAAAACTAAATAGAAATGATTTTTTCAAACTGAAGCTGAATAAAAACGAGTAAATCAAGTCAGAAAACTAACAGTAATGAAACCTTAATATAAACCCTGAAATGAGCTGTCTGTCTCCAGCACTACGCTTTTCATTCCTGAGAATTAGATTCAATTACGAATTTATTTTATCTGTTAACACAGAAGGGGTCAGTTTTTCAAAGCTGTCTGTCCCATTCCCAGCTAGGTTTCAAGGTGGGCGGTCACCAGTACCTATGACTGGTTGGTAGGGTAACATACATAATAATATTGTTTTCCATGGGTCTTTTTTTAATGTGTGTGGTCCAGCTCTGGTTGCCAGCCAGTTACCGGAGTGCATCTTACTGCCTAAACTGAGTGAGGCTCGTTGTGACAACAATACCCCCAAGTGCCACTGCCAATCGGGGAACGTTACTGATCGCCGGAGCCCTTGTACCCAAAGTGGGCCAGGCTTTAGGCAAACCTTGGCACATGAACACAGTTTTTCAACCAAAGTTATACAGTGTTCATGGGTGTCAAAAGTGTTGTGTTTCCCGCATGTGAGTTCAATGAAAAGTGTCCCTTCTCCACGTTCAGACACACAGTTGTTTAGAGTGGTAGAAATGGAACCAGTCTCTCCCAGTCCACAAGGTGGCTTCTCGCCCCTTCAGATGGCACTTCACGGGAGGCTGGATTGTGCGAACAGTGACATCAGGCTGCAATTTGTACAGGCTGCAATTTGTTGTGCGTCCCACGCGCCTCTGCGGTGTCATCACCTCAACTGTTCCCAAGGCAGTTGTTATGTACACATTGTTGTTTTAACTGTAAGTGTAAGATGTAAATATTGTGTGTTTTATTGTTCCTGGAGGCTGTTGCCATAGTGATAACCAAAAGATACCCGTGTTGCCTCACTCCCTTCTCCAAAAGCAGGCAATCCGAGTGGTTCCTATGTCGGAGAACCAGGATGGCTGGTGCAGGTGGCATTTCCTGGTTCCGAAAAGGGACGGGACTTCAAGTCCAATTCTAGACCTACAGTGCATGCCATCAACAGGCACATCCGAGTCTAAACATTCAGAATATTCACGAGCCACCGCTATTACAGTGGATTGGCTGGTGGCAGCAGAGTCGAGGGAACAAGCAGTGTTATACACATCCATGCTGTTGACCCATATTCAGTCTCTAGGCTTCATAAGAAAACAGAAAAAGAGCTGTCTGACACCATCTTAGTGCATTCCACTTCTCGGTCTCGAGCTAGACTCAATCCTGTATCACACTTTTCTTTCCCTATAGAGGGTGTCTGGGTTCTGCTCAGCCAAATTTTGGCTGGGTCTTACAGTGCATTTTCGCCAGTGTCTGCGCTTACTGGGGGTGATGACTTCTGTGATAGATGTCGTTCCCCTGAGGCTATTGTTGATGCAGCACTGAGGGCTAGCCACTCTGAATGTGTCTCGCCTTAACCGGTCACATCGGGTGTCTCTCTGCTTTTGTGACGGGGCTCCCATGGGCTGATTTGCATCCTTCAAGATGATCAGGACAGACGCATCCCCCTAGGGTGGACAGTGGTGTGGTGCGAACTGCATGTTGATTATCTGGAGCTCCTAACGTTGTATCTGGCGCTCAGGCACTTCTTCCTGCTTTTGTCTGGGCGGCTTGCGTTGGTCAGAACCGACAGTGTGTCAATGGTAGCGTACATAACCTTGGCTCGCTCCCTATTGCTGGGAAGCAGTGCACACATACTCTCGCTTTGGGCCACGCATGTCCCTGGTTGCCTCAAATGGGCCTGGCCCCTGAGAGGGCCAATCTGATGGCTAGAGGTTTACCTCCGAACGTTATTGCTACTACTAAGTCCACAAGGGTGCCCTCCATAAGAGGGCTGTATGCGTATAAAAGTGTTTGAGCTTTTGTGCCAAGATAAAGGACTTGTTCCTTTTCAGTGCTCTGTAAGGGACATCCTAATGTTCCTAATGGGGGTTTTCGAGCAGAGTCGGGCAATCACCACTATAAAAGTGTACATGGCCGCTATCTCAGCATCTCATGTGGGAATTGACGGAGCCATACTGGGGCCCACCCCCAGGTTGTGCGGTTCCTGAAAGGTGTGCACTGTCTCAGACCTGTCTTTACACCTATTGCGCCCAAGTGGGATTTGACTCTGGTTTTGGAGGTATTGTGTGCAGCCCCTTTTGCACCTCTGGAGACAGGAGATCTGAATATCTTCTCCTAGTGTTCATGGCTTTGGCCTCGGCTAAACGTGTTTGGGAACTCCACGTGTTATCCGTACCTTCAGGGCGAAGGCCACTGTCCTACAGGTTCTTAGCTTTGGAGCTATTTCCCTTTGCCTCCTCCTTTTGCTTCTGAAGAGAAACAGAGCTTATATGCCTTGTGTCCAGTATGAACTTCACGCATGTACATTGAGCGGACCCGAAGTTATGTGACCAGATTTTTGTCTGTTTTGCAAATTCAGCTCACAGCAGGGCGTCCTTTAAGCAGCGTCTCTCCCACTGGGTTGTGGAGGCTATCTCCCTGGCATATGGCAGCAAGGTTCAAGGGTTACCTAGTGGTGTATGTGTCCACTCCACTAGGGTTCTGGCAGCATCTTGGGCAGAATTTAAAAGGTTGACTGTAGGAAATATTTGTGCTGCAGCATGAAGGGCATCACACCACCACTTTTGTGAGGATTTATAGCTTAGATGTCACTTCTCCCAGTGTAGCCCACAGTGTGCTTACAATGGGACAGGAGAGGGTCATTAGGCAGCACTCCGTGTGCGCAATACCCAGACTACCACATCTTGCCATGAGCCATTTCATTTGGTATCCATTGGGGCCGGCTTTGGGAGGGATATCAATTCCCCATATTTGTATTGTACAGAGAGTAACAAATGAAAAGGAACGTAATGTTATGACTACAGATACTGTTTCCAGAAGGAGGAAAATTAGGTACAATACCTGGGCTACGTTCAGTAAGTTTTTACGTTCTGGAACATTCAATTGCCATCCGTGATTGTAACATACCCTGTTTCAGGGAAACATGGCTCTCTGGGTACATGGTGTCGGAGTCAGTACAGCCACTGGGATTCTTTGTGCGTCGCGCCGACAGGAATAAACATCTCTCAGGGAGGAAGAAGGGTGGGGGTGTATGTTTTATGATTAACGACTCACGGTGTAATTGTACCAACATACAGGAATTCAAGTCCTTCTGTTCACTCAAGTCCTAGAATTCCTCACAATCAAATGCCGTCCGTATTATCTCCTAAGAGAATTCTCATCGGTTATTATCACTGCAGTGTATACCCCCCCCCCCCCCCAAGCCGACACCACGACGGCCCTCAAGGAACTCCACTGGACCTTATGCAAACTGGAAACCATATACAGTATCCGGGGGCTGCATTTATTGTAGCTGGGGATTTTAACAAAGCAAATTTGAGAACAAGGCTACCTAAATTCTATCAGCATATTGATTGTAGTACCCGGGCTGGCAAAACACTGGATCACTGCTACTCTAACTTCCGCGATGCATACAAGACCCTCCCCCGCCCTCCGGTCGGCAAATCAGATCACGACTCCATTTTGCTTCTCCCCTGCTATAGGCAGTAACTCAAACAGGATGTTCCCGTGACTAGGACCATTCAATGCTGGTCTGACCAATGGAATCCATGCTTCAAGATTGTTTTGATCACGCGGACTGGGAGATGTTCTGGGTAGCCTCAGATAATAACATAGATTTATTCGCTGATTCGGTGAGTGAGTTTATAAGGAAGTGCATAGGAGATGTTGTTCCCACTGTGACTATTAAAACCTACCCTAACCAGAAACCGTGGATAGATGGCGGCATTCAAGCAAAACTGAAATCGCGAACCACCGCATTTAACCATGGAGAGATGACCGGGAATATGGCCGAATACAAACAGTGTAGTTATTCCCTCTGTAAGGCAATCAAACAAGCGAAACGTTAGTATAAGGACAAAGTGGAGTCACAATTCAACGGCTCAGACACAAGATGTATGTGGCATTGTCTACAGGCAATCACGGACTACCAAAAGAAAACCAGCAACGTCGTGGACACCGGCGTCTTGCTTCCAAACAAACTAAAACATTCTTTGCTCGCTTTGAGGATAATACAGTGTTACCAACGTAACAGACCAGCTGGCTGGTGTGTTTACGGACATATTCAATCTCTTCCTATTCCAGTCTACTGTCTCCACATGCTTCATGATGGCCACCATTGTTCCTATACCCAAGGAGGCAAAAGTAACTGAACTGAATGACTATCGCCCCGTAGTACTGACTTCTGTCATCATGAGGTGCTTTGAGAGACTAGTCAAGGATCATATCACTTCCACCTTACCTGTCACCCTAGACCCACTGCAATTTGCATACCGCCCCAATAGGTCCACAGATGATGCAATCGCCATCACACCGCACACTGCCCTATCCCATCTGGACAAGAGGAATACTGTAAGAATTCTGTTCCTTGACTACAGCTCAGCATTCAACACCATAGTACCCTCCTAGCTCATCATTAAGCTCGAGGCCCTGGATCTCAACCCCGCTCTGTGCGATTGGATCCTGGACTTCCTTACGGGCTGCCCCCAGATGGTGAAGGTAGGAAACAACATCTCCACTTCGCTGATTCTCAACACTGGGGCCCCACAAGGGAGGAGAAGACATGGGCGGTTGGAGGCTGCAGGATCCAGGGGGAGCCAATCTGGATGGGAGTGCCGCATCACCTCTGATGCCTCCTGACCATTTCTGATTGATTAGGGAGAGCGGACTAGCAGAGCTCCCAATGTCACTCTCCCATTAAATAACTCTCACCACTGAACTGCTGCCGCCCCCTTTCCTGATCAATCATTCTCGCTCTTCCTCTCTTCCCGACTTGGATTCTCTCTTACTATCTGTACTGTAACGGTGTTCCTCCTCCTCTTCATACGAAGAGGAGGAGTAGTGATTTGACCAACGTGCAGCGGGTTGTGAATACATCATGAACTTTATTTAACACGACGAAACTAAACACACGAAGAACACTTGATAATTTACAAAACAACAAAACGAAGTAGACAGACCTGAACGAGAGAACTTACATAAAACATGAAGAACGCACGAACAGGAACAGACTAATACAAACGAACGCTACAGTCCCGTGTGGTGCGCAGACACAGACACGGACGACAATCACCCACAAACAAACAGTGAGAACAACCTACCTTAATATGACTCTCAATCAGAGGAAACGTCAAACACCTGCCTCTAATTGAGAGCCATACCAGGCAACCCAAAACCAACATAGAAACAGAAAACATAGACTGCCCACCCAAAACTCACGCCCTGACCAATAAACACATACCAAACAACAGAAAACAGGTCAGGAACGTGACATGTACATCCTCCCTCTCTTGCTCTAGCTAACACCTTTGCATCTAATTAAACTTTTTAAACATCTGTCTATCCATAATATCTCCCTCAACTATTTCTCCCCATCCCTCTCTTCCACTCAACCTTATTTTCCTGCCTTCCCCTCCCTAATTTCTCTTTTTCCACCACTCTGACCCATACATTCACCCATCCTCTCTCATTTAAAGGTCAAAATATTTTTTTTTCATGAAATTGGATGATATTTGGATGAAACCAGATCAAAGTAGGATGACCAAAGTATGAAAAATGACTGTTGGTTCTACATTGATAAAGCTTGATCATAAAGTTACTGGTCCCCTCCCCCATGTCAAACACTTGGATTCAGGAGCAGGATTATTAAGGGTAGTTAGCCATGTGAGATTTTCAGCATTTCTATCCCTCAAAAATATTATGAGTGATATTTGAATCACTCAAAAGGCTATTTTACATGGGAATCAGAATGACTGTTAGGGACATTAATGTTCTCTCACCTGCTTTTCCAGATCTGGCAGAAAGAGGCTGCTCTTTCTATTGGTTTGGGTCACTTCTTCAGCTCTGTGCACTACGGTACATCATAGAGGAGACAAGGATGGAGAGAATACCTAGATTCTAGCATGACAATTCAAAAAGAAGCATGCTTGTCCAATAATGCAAGAGGTATAGAACAATAAGCACAAAACAAAAGACATAATAATATAATGATCTAAAACGTCCTCTTTCTCAGGTTTCTCTTTCTCAGGATTCTGTCTTCAACCATATTCTTAAAGGGGAACCATCTTGTTGTGCAAGTCATATAACTTTCCATATTTCTTATTAACTTCCTCTCAGTTACAGTATTAGTCTCTAGTTCAAGTGGCACTACCAATCTCGAACAGGAACATGCTCAGTCCTCCCCTCCCTTAATTGGACATGGCATGTGCGCATATATACAGTAGCTGCCCTCTCTGAGAAAGAACAATGTTCTGGTTTTACCCAGCTAATGACATTGTGATATGAAATAACCACCAACCCTGATACACAGACACCATCGTGTTGGACTATTAGTCTACATCTGTGGCTTTGATAAGGGCGGTCTCCTATTGTGTGAAAATGGTGTTATTAAACACAGCTTTAATTAGAGTCACTGAGCTATGTCCCAAATGGCACATTGTTCCCTGTATAGCATATTGCTTTGACCAGAGCCCTATATAAGGAACAGGGTGCCATTTGGGATGCAACCATAGTGTAGCTAAAAAGCTGTGGAACAAATGGGTAATAGCATATTGGTTTGCTCCAGAGGTCTGTCAACATAGCATAGACAAGCAGCATGACTGTATTGGGTCAGTCTTTTACTGCACTCTTTGTTGCCTAAGGAGCCCAGTTAGTGGCTAATTGGATGAAAAACCTAACCTTCTCTAGATGGGAACCGAAATATGTATAGGTTGTCGCGAAAAATGTGGAGGAACGGTAAAATGATCAATTTAAAAAAATGTGGAACTTGCACTGCAGGCCAAATTGGAGCAGCAATTAAGGCAAATATTTAAATAATGTAAAAACATATTGCACTGTTATGATTTTTGGGGGCTTACACATTACTGGCAGACAATTCAATATTTCAAGACCATAATTAAAATTCAGATTGAATGGACTATTCTAAATATGATTCCCTTTCCAGTCCAATTATTTATTCATCTTCTGAAACAAACCAAAACCAAATGCTCAATAGCGGGTTCAAAGTGAACCACAAGACGTCTAAAAGCTCATTTAAAAAAGCATAGACTGAAACATCTAAAAACATAGGCCTCAAAAAAGTACTGACAGACAATCAATGTGAATAGCTACTGTACTGAAGTTCATTAAAAGCTATTTGCAAGTTTAGGCCACCTGGATGGCTTGAAATGACAAATTCCATGAGTCATCATAGCTCTATCTCCCTGTGTGTATTTATTTTAAGTTAGCTCAGAGTCCCATCAAAACCACAAACATTTAAAACACTTTAGATGGTGCCATCTGCCGCCACTATAAAACTGGTCAGTTAGCAGCACTGTAAGACTTTTCTGTAATTTCAACAGTAAAACACTGTAGAATGCACAGTACAATACTGTTTGTTTGTTTTACAGCACACTGTAAGACTTTCCTGTAAGTTCAACATAAACCACTGTAGAATGGACATTAAAGGTCATGAACAGTTCAAATCAGGTTTTTCATTAAATTAGATGATATTTGGATGAAACCAAATCAAAGTATGATGTCCAAAGTGTAACAAATGACTGTTGCATCTACATGATAAAGTTTAAAGTTACTGGTCCTTTCCCCCATGTCAAACACTTACATTTAGTATGCAGGATTATTAAGCGGATATGATAACATCACCCTAACTCTCATTTTATTACACCAATGGTAACATGATATTCTCTTCCCTAATTTAAATAAGTACCGCCTTGTAACCAACAGTGATAGCCAACAAAGGCGTGTTTGAGGAGGGCCTACTCTACTAGTGTCAGCAAATACAATTAAAAGTTTACACTATTCATCTAAGGCAAAGATACTCATATGTCTCCCCTTTCCTCTGTCTGGTGTTAGCTAGTTACTGGTTAGCTAGGTGTTCAGCCAGCATGAAAGAAAAGGGGGGAAGGGTCATTCAAAACTCTGACGCAGTTGTCAAGTCAACACATCCGTCAGTACTACTGTCAACTGCATCACAAGAGACATGCCAAATGAGAGCTGTATTACAAAACAGACACCACTAGCTAAGTTTCAATCCAATTTGTGACAGATTTTAATGTGAATATTCTCAAATCTGCATAAAACAACATGCACATTTTCCCACCGAAGATGTTTCCATCAAACAGACTTATTTTGGATAAAAGTCCAAAATACTGAATGAAAAATACAAATGAATGGGTTTCCATTGCATTTTCAATGATGCTGATGGTTTTGCCACAAAAACGCTTGTGTTATATTGCAAATGTACCCACTCTGGTCTTGGCACCATAGCCAGGGGGAAGTAGTTTGGGGGTGGGGATGGGGGTACTCTAGCCAACAGCTTGCAGATACAGTGCAGGTAGGCTACCTACATGATGAGATTATTATGGATAAGAGCGATATTGTTTTTATTTGTCAAACGGCAGCCAAGTACTGATCATCATGTCATCAGAATAAGACCCTCAATATTTCAAGGAGCACCAAGCTCATCAAGTGCACTTTCACCACCCTGTGAAGTTCATCATAGTTTATTTAATCTGTAGCCTAATAAACTGGATGGTTTCCCAAGTCTTAGTAGGAGGACCACACAACATATAGCTTGGCTCCAAGTTTACATCGATATGGTGGCTATTATATCAATAATTGCGCATAAAGGTGTATCCCTGCCATTTCTTGCATAATTATTATTTTCCCGACACTAAAAAATCTCACCATGTCGAACGAACAAATAGTCTGTCGGAATTTATAAAATTGCAGAGTTCGAACAAATTACTACTCTTCTTGGTTGCACCTCCTCTATCCATGGCAATCTAACAATTATCACAGCCATTTCTGTTGAATATACAGATAAATAATTTGTTAGTCTCATCCATAGATTAACATTGAACTCAGGAATAAATACACCTGCTCCTGTCTTCCCATTCATTGGATCCTTTAAATAATCTGTATACACTGAAAGGCAAGAATAAAACTGATTACTAATACATTGATCCACTATTGTTCCTACATTATCTTTATCACGCCACTGTCTTTTCTTCAATCAGGCTAAGATTAAAATCTGGTCTTGTAGAAAACCACGGTGGCACATTTCCTATTGCCACAGATGGCCCTTTAACAAGGTCCCTGAGTCCATATTCATCAACCCTTTTCCCAATCTCTGGACCAAAACCCCTCTTTTGATATCGTTCATATTCCCAGGAGTCTTCCAATACTGTCAGTGTAGGATGATCTACCATACTACCCTACAGTCTTGCCCTGCATTCCAGGGCTAGCTTAACTTTTTTAAGGGATAGTGGCATTTCCCCAGTATCTACTTGTAAAGCCTCAACCGGTGTGGTTTTAAATGCACCATCGCACATCCTGAGTGCCCACGCTTGCATCCTATCAAGGCGCAACAGTGATATAAAAGCCGCAGAACCATATACAAAGCACCCATAATCTATGGACAATCTCATCAAAGTACAATATATATTCAGTAAAGATTGACTATCTGCCCCCCAATCATGCCAAAATATTGTCCTCATAAGATTAAATACTTTCTTACATTTAGTGTCAACGCATGTAATATTGCGTCTCCATATTTCATCAAACCATAGCCCCAAATACATACATTTTGTTACCCTTTCCATTTGTTCTCCATATAATTGAACACTGACATCTTCCTTAATCTTTTTGTTCGTGAACAACATGTGGCACGATTTAGATACAGATAACTTGAAACCCCATGATAAGGACCATTCCTCTACTGCTACAGCAGCACCTTTCATTTTCTCTATTACATAAAGAATATTCCTTCCCCTTTTCCAAATGGCACCTTCATCTGGATTTAAGGCTGCCTCTATACCCTTCTGATATCCCCAAAGATATCATCAACAGGAATAAGATTGGACTAATAGTATTACCCTGTGGAGTTCCATTTTCCACCTCATTCGCTTGATAACTCCGATCCCACCCTGACCTGGAAGGTTTGGTCAAACAAGAAATCCACAATCAAGTTGTACATTCTCCCACTAATATCCATTCCATTCATATCAATTCAATTATGTTTAATCAGTAGACCTTTCCTCCACATTCTATTATATGCTTTATTGGCGTGTCGCTTGGTTCACAGCAGCACTGACGGATGTGTTGAAATGACAACTTTGTCACAGTTTTGAATGACCCTTCCCACCTTTTGGTTCCATGTTGGCTGAAAACCTACCTAACCAGTAACTAGCTAACACCAGATAGAGATGAAAGGGGAGACATATAAGTATCTTTGCCATAGATGAATTGTGTAAACTTTTAATAATATTTGCTGACACCCTACAGTCAACTTTTGGCACCAGTAGAATAGCTATGTAATTATTCATGGGTTGCATGTTTCCTCACAATATTGTTTTGAACATTTGTTTTGTACTGATGCCCAAATGAGCATTCTACTTGTAACGTCCTGACCAGAGTTCTTATGTGTTTTGCTTGTTTAGTGTTGGTCAGGACGTGAGCTGGGTGGGAATTCTATGTTGTGTGTCTAGTTCGTCTGTTTCTGTGTTCAGCCTGATATGGTTCTCAATCAGAGACAGCTGTCAATCGTTGTCCCTGATTGAGAATCATATATAGGTGGCTTGTTTTGTGTTGGGGATTGTGGGTGGTTATTTCCTGTCTCTGTGTTTGTGTTCTGCACCAGCTAGGACTGTGACGGTATGTTCTTTTGTTATTTTGTATAGTGTATTGTTTTGTGTTGATTAAATTCATTATGGAAAATTACCACGCTGCGTATTGGTCCTCTGATCCTTCTCGCCTCTCCTCGTCTGAGGAGGAGGACGAAGTAGACTGCCGTTACACTACTCAATGCATCGTCAATGAGCACTGATGATGATTTAATTAAAAGTGCAGTACAGTGGCTTGGAAATACAATGACTTTCAAAGGGAGGCAGCCGGTAGTATAGTGGTTAGCGTTGGGCCACCAAAAGGTTGCTGGTTCGAATTCCCGAGCCAACTAGGTGAAAAAAACGTTGATGTTCCCTTGAGCAAAGCACTTAACCCTAATTGCTCCAGAAAAGAGCATCTGCGAAATATAAAAGGAGGAAAATAATTTGTTAGGGTGATGTCACCCTAGCCCCTTATTAAATGACCCGACACTATGTTTAACAGCAGAGAAATCCCCCTAAATTATATTTTTTCAACTTGAAATTTGATGACTTTTCCTAGAGTGACAACAACATTAGAAAAAGTGAAACATCGCCTTTGTTCATATTTACATGAAAACTGTACACCACCAGGGTACAAAGATTGTCTTAGGGTCATTTTTGACCTGGAAGTTATAAAATAATTTACACACCACAAAAAGCACAAAGACACACACACACACACACACAATGAAAAATTGAGATTATGTGTGCTACTGATTGAACTCAGCCAGCAGCTCCTGAAGAGGAAGATCTCCATGGTTGGCACAGTTAGAAAGAACAAGACTGAGCTCCCCCCTGCACACCTCGCAAAAGGGGGAGAGAGGCCTTCTCATCAAAGTTTGCCTTCACCCCCACCGCCACTCTAGTTTGTTACCTCCCAAAGAGTAACAGGAATGTGGTCGTCTTGAGCACACTGCACAAAACGGCTGAGGTCAGTGATCGTGAGGAGAGGAAGCCAGCCATCATCCTGGACTATAATCACAACAAAGGAGGCGTGGACAACCTGGACAAGGTGATTGGAATTTACAGCTGCAGGAGGATGACTGCCTGCTGGCCCCTGGTCATCTTCCATAACATCATTGATGTGTCCTCATACAATGCCTTTGTGATATGGAACAAGATCAATATCATTTTAGGGGTTTAGTGAAGGCGGGTCATTTTTTACCCTTAGGACAAGGGGAGTATACAGAATGTTAGGACTACACAAGGGTTAATAATCCCACATCCTGAATCCAAGTGTTTGACTTGGGAGAGGGGACCAGTAACTTTATGATCAAACTGTATCAATGTAGAAGCAATAGTAATTTTTCATACTTTGTTCATCATAATTTGATCTGGTTTCATCCAAATATCATGAAATTGAATGAAAAAACAGATTTCGACTATTCATGACCTTTAACTGACATGTGGTGGTGGTTCCCTAACAATTTAATTTATATAGAGTACAGATCAGAGTGGCAGCTCTGTCCCAAACATTTATTGGTTGAGTGGCTAGCCATGTCTTTTTGATCTGTTTTCCCCTGGAGTGACTGTCAGTTTAGAAGCCTTTGTTAAGGTCTAAAATGCAAGTGATATAAACACCAAATATCAGTTAGTATACTGTAATGTATAATTACATATTCACTATTTGCAATTGCTGAATAGTTTTTTTCATTACAATTCAACAATGAAGTACTGTTTTGCTGTATATTCACTGCAGCATACTGCAAATTATAGAAATTGTAGATATTGTGGTATCACTGGCTCATAGACATTTACAAATTAAATGTATATAGGAAACATCTCAGAGTGGTCGCAGGTCTTAAACCTTTCATTGTTGAATATTTAACCATGTCCATTTAATCTGATTTCTCCTGTAATCACGGACAGTGATTAGTATTCATTAATAATCTGTTATATACACATGCCTAGCAGCCAATCCCTTGTAAAAACAAAATATTACTGCTTAATAGTCACTTTTACAGTCTTGTACTGTGCTTCATTGCATTTAAATTATTGTAATTTATCGGAAGCTGGCATCACAATACTGGGGATATCTCAGTAAGGTACTGCCATTATCCAGATATAGTCAGAGATACAGTATATCATAAGATATCTTGTTGTAATTAGATTTTTTTTGAAGACCAGTGTATGGTTAACTACAACAACATGTTCAGCAGGCTAATGGGTACAGAAACGTTTTACTTCCTATGGCTGTCATGTGTTTTTTTTATCAACCTTGGTTGAATGCATCAACTAGTTAGTTGCACCCTCTAAATTACACAAATGTCGGCCTAAATGTAAATATCAAAATTAAAACTTGCAAAGAACAGTGAGTAATATGTCACTGGGTAATTAAAGTAAAATGTTGTAATTGTAATTGGTACTATACATTAGGTTACACTAACTGACTTGGTACTGTATATAAGACTACAGTAACAGTTTTGGTACCATAACATGATTACAGTCGCTGTACTGTAAATCATTTTGTTAGGTCTGGTAGTCATGCCCCAGTTCACGCCTGGCATTGTACCTTGCGCCTCTTTGTGGGAGTACCCAAAACCCTACGCAGCTGGCTGGGGAATCTCCAACTGAGCCAGCTCTGGTGCAGCCAGAGAGGAGAGGACCATCTGAATAATTTTCAGTCAGCGAAGGCACATTCGTCTGTTTGCGTGTGTGTGTGTGTGTGAGTGAGAGAGAGAGCGAGAGAGAGAGATAGAGAGAGAGAGAGAGAGAGGGAGATGGAGATGGAGAGGGAGGGGATTCGGGGATCGGAGTTCCTGCGCTGCATCTCTTCTAGGTTCACCAATGCGCGTTGTGGTAGAGTTATTCTATTCACCTGTGCACGATCAGGAATACGTTTGTATTACAAACTTTTCATATATTTTTTGTCATCATCACCTCTAGTGGTAGCCAACACGGAAAGAGCTCAACTTTTATAACTTACGACCTGCCAATACGAGGTAAGTTTTATCGAATCATTGAAGTTGTGAGTAAATTCAAACCTATGTTACGTGCATTTCCACCAGAGTTGTTGCTTGCAGCAGTTGAGAACGATTCCACTGGGACATGAAGTTGGCGTATGGTTAATTCATGACATTAAATTATATTTCGCTAATTCTGTCATCAGTATGCAGTGGACACAGCTTTCCTGCAGCGGCTGTTCACTGATATGTTTGTTGACCAAGCGTTTTGTGGTGAATGGTGCGTCATGGACATTTTAATGCCAAACATTTTTAACATTCGATTGAGATATCTCGCTTCCCCCGTTGCTGTCTCATTTCTCTCAACACAGTTGGAGGTGAGCGCTATAAGTGTCAGACCTATTTATGATATGCTATGGGATGTTCTTAGTCTCTAGCCTTCATCAGTTCAATGTTGGCGTAATGTAGCTATAAATGATGCGACGCTCCATTTTGGGAACATGCATGCGCAGTGTTGTTTCAAAATAACTTTATTTGTGTAGACTATTGTATGTGCACATTTAGCAGATTCATGTTAGGATTTGTTTTGTGAACGTATGGTCTTTGAATATGAATAGCACGCCACGAACTACGGTATGTATACTGTGGTCACTTATGGGGTATTTGACAGAATGTACATTATAATAGAAAAGGTAATAAAAAAGTTATAACAATTAAGGCTATCAACCTGCTTCTCTTGGCAGTGTCTGGAATGAGAAATAAACACGTCATGCATTAAAACTTATCAAGCATGAAATGCATCCTACTAATTGATCAAATGAAAAGTTATGATTGGCATGCATACCATGATGACAACAACGTATTGGTCGTTTGTCACTGCACAGTCGATACAACTACGTATGGTACTTTATAAAATGGTAGATGGGATACGCAGAGCAAACTGCATAACGCACGGACGATTCTGCCACACTTCTCCTAGACCTTGCTAAGGTGGGGACTGATCAGGGTTATTTTTATGGTGGGTGTTCCACATGGAATTCATACTTTAGATGTCATATTCATCTATATTCTTTTCAGGTTCTCCACACTGTAATTTAGGAAATTCTCATTCAATACAGGAGCAAATTAATAAGCAATGCTTTCATCATTTGAAAATGAATTTCAATTATTAATGTTGCTTGAGATTGGATTTGTTTTATTGCTATGAATCAGCCATTTTCTTGCACAACACAAATCAATCAGCTAATTTTAATTGGAGTGATGCAATTAATCAATTTGCTCTCTAATCAAATTGACTTTTGAAAAGTTTGTCTGCTGTCGCAGGTTGATATATTTTGATATTCAGAAGACTGATTCATTCATTCAATCCTCTAATTAAGTCTGCCTAGATAGTTTTCACAAAACAAGCCTATGCTTTCTTAGGTTTGTGGCCCCTCCCCGTCTCAGACAGTAATACTAATTTGGACTCCTTACAGTGTGTCTACCCCACTATGGAGAAGTACTCTTACACTCTCCTTCTGTGATAGTACATATTACAAACCTATAACCCACCCCATTAGATGGATTGCTTTGGCTATACTAAGGCTAAGAGGTGTGGATTGAAGCAATTGGAGGCTGATGCTTCGTAAAACCCATAGAGATTTGAAAGGCTATCTGCTCTCAGCCACTGGCAGGCTTACATCAATGAAAAGTCCTTACATTTCCTAGAAAAACACTTTTATGTGACCAAGTCACTGACTCACCTATATACAGTATCACGATTGTCCCATATGAGACCTATAGTATGGGTATTTTTTAGGTACAGCCTCCTTTACAAATAATGTTGACAACTATGCTGTATAAAATCAAAGATAGTTGGGAACAGATTTTCAATGTTTCAATACCATGGCATTGGGTTTATGAACTGATATACAAAACAACAATTGATGCATCAAATCATTCTTTACAATTTAAGCTATTATATGAAATTCTCGCTACAATAATAGTGCTCAGTGTTTGGGGTATTGAACAGTCAGACCGGTGCAGACTTTGCCACGAGGAAACAGAATCATTAGAGGATCTCTTTTGGTACTGTCCATTGGTGGATTGTTTTTGGATTCAAGTCCAGGAATGGTTGTTCTGCTATAATGTCAGGGTGCGGTTGGACCTGCAAACAGTATTGCTGGGGGATTTGAAGGACCACAGTCATTCAATAGTAAATATCATTGTGCTCTTGGGTAAACATTTTATTTTCCGGGCAATTTCGGCAGAAATGTTGCAGATGGGCAGGTTCAAGTCCCTAGGGATACACCATGGGAGAATGGAAGGATGTATTGTGAGAGGAAATTGTAGAATGATTATTTACTGGGAAGATGGAAGATCTGTGGCTGTCTGAAGTAAATATATACACAAACGTACAGTATAAATGTTTGAGGTCCTCCAATCAGGGGTGTGGGTGGGGATGGGATTATTGTATGTTTTGCGTTTCGCTATTTATACTGAACCAAAATATAAAAGCAACATGCAACAATTTCAAAGGTTTTACTGAGTTACAGGTCATATGAGGAAATCAGTCAATTGAAAAAAAAACATTTCTCATGACTGGGAATACAGATATGCATCTTTTTGTCACAGATACCTTAAATATAATGGGCCTCACAATGGGCCTCAGAATCTTGTCACGGTATTTTTGTGCATTCAAATTGCTATCGATAAAATGCAGTTGTGTTCGTTGTCCATAGCTGATGCCTGCCCATACCGTAATCCCACCGCCACCATGGGGTACTCTGTTTACAACGTTGACATCAGCAAACCGCTCACCCACAAGACGCCATGCACATGGTCTGCAGTTGCGAGGCCGGTTGGATGTTCTGTCAAATTCTCTAAAACCACATTGGAGGCAGCTTATGGTAGAGAAGTTAACATTTAATTGACTGGAAGCAGCTCTGGTGGATATTCTTTCAGTAAACATGCCAATTGCACGCTCCCTCAAAACTTTGCACATCTGTGGCATTGTGTTATGTGACAGAACTGCACATTTTAGAGTGGCCGGTTATTGTCCCCAGCGCAAGGTGTACTGCGCTGGGGATCATGCTGTTGAATCAGCTTCTTGATATGCCACACCTGTTAGGTGGATGGATTATCTTGACAAAGGACAAATGCTTACTAATAGGGATGTAAACAAATTTGTACACTAAATGTGAGAGAAATAAGCTTTTTGTACATATGGAACATTTCTGGGATAATTTTCTTTCATCTCATGAAACATGGGACCCACACTTTACATGTTGTGTTTATATTTGTGTTCAGTGTATGTTTTGGTTTCATGCTGTGAGCAGTGTGTGTGCTGGACCTGGTAGTTATGGGTGAGCTCGCTTCCATAGGGGCTTGGTTCTTCCCGCCCTTGAAAAATCCCTTTGGGCCAGGGTATTGCCAGCGTCTCGGGGCAGGTGGGGGCGGGTGCGCCCTCTGACCAGTGCACCCACGGTGGGAGCGGCCATTCGTATTGTCTTTGTATTGTGTTATTGTAATTTTAAAGAAAAACATTATATATATATATATATATATATATACACTACCGTTCAAAAGTTTGGGGTCACTTAGAAATGTCCTTGTTTTTGAATGAAAAGCACATTTTTTGTCCATTGAAATTACATCAAATTGATCAGAAATACAGTGTAGACATTGTTAATATTATAAATGCCTATTGGAGCTGGAAACGGCAGATTTTTTATGGAATATCTACATAGGCGTAGAGGCCCATTATCAGCAACCATCACTCCTGTGTTCCAATGGCACGTTGTGTTAGCTAATCCAAGTTTATAATTTTATAAGGCTAATTGATCATTAGAAAACTACACTGCTCAAAAAAATAAAGGGAACACTTAAACAACACAATGTAACTCCAAGTCAATCACACTTCTGTGAAATCAAACTGTCCACTTAGGAAGCAACACTGATTGACAATAAATTTCACATGCTGTTGTGCAAATGGAATAGACAAAAGGTGGAAATTATAGGCAATTAGCAAGACACCCCCAATAAAGGAATGGTTCTGCAGGTGGTGACCACAGACCACTTCTCAGTTCCTATGCTTCCTGGCTGATGTTTTGGTCACTTTTGAATGCTGGCGGTGCTTTCACTCTAGTGGTAGCATGAGACGGAGTCTACAACCCACACAAGTGGCTCAGGTAGTGCAGTTCATCCAGGATGGCACATCAATGCGAGCTGTGGCAAAAATGTTTGCTGTGTCTGTCAGCGTAGTGTCCAGAGCATGGAGGCGCTACCAGGAGACAGGCCAGTACATCAGGAGACGTGGAGGAGGCCGTAGGAGGGCAACAACCCAGCAGCAGGACCGCTACCTCCGCCTTTGTGCAAGGAGGTGCACTGCCAGAGCCCTGCAAAATGACCTCCAGCAGAACAGAAGTGTGATTGACTTGGAGTTACATTGTGTTGTTTAAGTGTTCCCTTTATTTTTTTGAGCAGTGTATTTTGCAATTATGTTAGCACAGCTGAAAACTGTTGTTCTGATTAAAGGACCAATAAAACTGTCCTTCTTTTTACTAGTTGAGTATCTGGAGCATCAGCATTTGTGGGTTGGATTACAGGCTCAAAATGTCCAGAAACAAAGACTTTCTTTTGAAACCCGTCAGTCTATTCTTGTTCTGAGAAATGAAGGCCATTCCATGCAAGAAATTGCCAAGAAATTGAAGATCTTGTACAACGCTGTGTACTACTCCCTTCACAGAACAGCGCAAACTGGCTCTAACCAGAAGAGAAAGAGGAATCGGAGGCCCCGGTGCACAACTGAGCAAAAGTACATTAGAGCGTCTAGTTTGAGAAACAGATGCCTCACAAGTCCTCAACTGGCAGCTTCATTAAAAAGTACCCACAAAACACCAGTCTCAACGTCAACAGTGAAGAGGCGACTCCGTGATGCTGGCCTTCTTGGCAGAGTTGCAAAGAAAAAGCCATATCTCAGACTGGCCAATAAAAATTTAAAATTAAGATGGGCAAAACGCCGACACTGGACATAGGAACTCTGCCTAGAAGGCCAGCAACCCGGAATCGCCTCTTCACTGTTGATGTTGAGACTGGTGTTCTTCAGTTTCTTGGCAATTTCTCGCATGGAATAGCTTTCATTTCTCAGAACAAGAATAGACTGACGAGTTTCAGAAGAAAGTTCTTTGTTTCTGGCCATTTTGAGCCTGTAATCCAACCCACAAATGCTGATGCTCCAGATACTCAACTAGTCGAAAGAAGGCCAGTTTTATTGCTTCTTTAATCAGAAACACAGTTTTCAGCTGTGCTAACATAATTGCAAAAGGGTTTTCTAATGATCAATTAGCCTTATAAAATGATAAACTTGGATTAGCTAACACAACGTGCCATTGGAACACAGGAGTGATGGTTGCTGATAATGAGCCTCTGTATGCCTATGTAGCTATTCCATAAAAAATCTGCCGTTTCCAGCTCCAATAGTCATTTACAACATTAACAATGTCTACACTGTATTTCTGATCAATTTGATGTAATTTCAATGGATAAAAAATGTGCTTTTCTTTCATAAACCAGGACATTTCTAAGTGACCCCAAACTTTTGAACGGTAGTGTAAATAGATGCTCCAAATGGTCCTCCACACTGAACCCTTTACTGTGGGTTGTCCCACTTGGTTACACTCTTAGAAAAAAATATTAATTGAGAAGGGGTAGGATTCTACCAAGAACCTATAGATGGGTCTGTTATGCAGTGTTTATCACCAGACCCTTACAGTCCATTCTATGGCAATACGTGATTGTGATTTGCCATTGTGTGATCGGAATGCTGCAGTGCAACGTGTTCCCTCAAAATACACAGTGACTTGGTTGAAAATTGCTCCAAATCAGCTATAGAAAAACAAGCATCTCTAATGTACTCCTTAGGGCTCTTGCGTTTTCAGTAAAACATCAGGATTATAAGATTCTGTTATTCCGTGAATAGGGAGTTGTCTCAGTGGTTTCTTTGAACCACCTCTCTCTGTTTGCATATCAGAAAGCCAGTGCCCATACTAACCTTACTGAGCTTATACGAGCCCATTGCAATCAGACAAGGGGTCCAAGATGGAGTAGTGAAATGCAAGTGTTTACAGATTTTAACTAACACAGACAACTGGCCAGTATTGACTTTTCAGTGTTACATTTCTAGTGTTGATTCAGGAGTTAATTTCACTCTGTAAGAGTGAAATTAACACTCAGTGGTGTAAAAGAAGCCTCAGTGTTGGTGTTCATGAACATAGTTATTGTTTTACACTGTGGTGAGTAAAACAGTCCCATCAAAACCACGAGCATCATTATCATGTTTCACAGAATGCTCTACTGCGGGTAGGTTATTTTTCTAAACTAATCCAATCAGTTAGTTCGATTTATTGCACCTGTTACCGAAATGGTTGTTCCAGATTAAGTGGTTTAGGTAGTCTCCATTTTCAATTTCCATTGTCCTGACAATCATTCTGAATGCGGATGAATAAAAATACAAACTGTTGGCAATCCTAAATCTGTCTGGATTCCAATCGGAATTATGCTTTAATTTGCAAGTCAACATAATGTGACATTCAGGCCTGATGTGATCTATAAACCAGGAGATTCCTGACACCGCTGTGTTAGAGGACATCAAAATAAGACCTTGTAATACGTAACGTATATTGTCATAGTTAATTTTTTTTTAATAACATTTGCCTAAGGACTCGCTTGGTGAAGTACATTCATGGTAGGTAACTCTATTATGGTCAGTGCAATCCAGATCCTTGGGACATCCCTACCCTTAACCCCAACCTTAAAGTCACCTTAACCATAACCATAACCCTAACCTTAACCATTTTACATTTTAACTTCAATGGGGTAGGGAAGTCCCAAGGATCCCGGATAGCACGGACCCCTCTAAAATTCACAAACATTTTTAAGGGACCCTGGGAAATATGCAAATTAGGCTTTACACCATACACCATTTCATTATATTTCATTCCACTGTAGATGGAAATTGTGTGGGTTTTTTACCCCACATTTGAACACACTTTTGAAAGTGTTAAATTCACTCTGTTAAGAGCAGATGCATACTGCATACACACAGCAAAAGTGTTAGAATTAACACTACAGGGAGTAAGTTTAACACTTCCAATTTTGCTGTGTATTTGTTGTGCCCCGGTAGACACTGTGAAATCTACAAGCTATATGAAAGGGCGGAAATTAGTGATTGGTTACTAAGCACTCTTAATCCCATTGTGAGGCGGGCAAATGGGATTAGAGACCTCAGAGAGAGAGAGAAAGAGAGAGAGAGACCGAGACCCTTGGTACATGATGCAGATTCATATTTACTTATCACTGTCTCTCCAACACTCTAATTTCTCCCTTTTACTACTGGTATTTTAAAGCAACTAAACACCTTCCAAATCAGCGATGTGTAAGGTGATGCTTTTGTTATATCCTTTTGTTATATCCTTTTGTTATATCCTTTTGTTATATCCTTTTGTTATATCCTTTTGTTATATCCTCAAGTGCAAATGGTGGAAGGACAACTTCATTCTTCAAGCAAAACAAAACAGATATTTCTCCTGTACACTGAAGGTTGTAAACATCTGCTCTTCCTCTCTCCATCCCTCTCTCTCTTGCTCCTTCTGTTTCTTATTGATGCACATAGCGTCAGCGAGCTCTTGACTCTCCCTACAATTCATTCCCAGTTCCGTTCTGTGGGGCTTTGGGTTAAGCACAATAAGAAGCATTAATTTGTCTGCTCGCCTCAGTCTGACCCTGCACTGGGCAGATCCTCTCCAACACAATACCACAGTCTCAACCTGCCTGCCTCTGCCTCTACGGCTCTCTTGGTTCTCTCTGCCCTCCAGCCAGATCTGTTCCACTTTCTACCACTACCTGCCATTAAATCGGATGCAGGAACTTGCATTTACTTTCTCCCTGTGTGTGTGTGTGTGTGTGTGTGTGTGTGTGTGTGTGTGTGTGTGTGTGTGTGTGTGTGTGTGCGTGTGCGTGTGCGTGTGTTTTCCATTCCGTACATCATTAGGCTTTTCACATTCAGGACACAAACAGGTCACCTTGAGATGTTTGTCTGTTGGCGGGTCAAGTGGGACCCAGGGGATCCTGAGTGGTGCAGCAGTCTAAGGCACTGCATCGCTGTGCTAGAGGTGTCACAACAGACCTGGGTTCAATCCCAGGCTGTATCACGGCCAGCTGTGATCAGGAGTCCCATAGGGCAGTACACAATTGGCCCAGTGTTGTCCGGGGTAGGCTGTCATTGTAAATAAGAATTTGTTCTTAACTGACTTACCTAGTTAAATTTTTTAAAAGCGCTCTGTTTCTTAAAAGTGAGCAATGGTTCTATGGAGCACCATTTCTACTCAAAGATTCCTTTCTCTTGGAAAGGGTTCTTTGCGGTCTGAATGGTTGCAAAGAACCTTCTTGCTAGAGGATGTCTCCACTGAAACAACCATTGATGTCGCTAAATATGAGTTGGCAGCAATTTCATCTAATTAGTCTTCTCCTTCTCTTCTTTATCTCAGTTTATACCAGGTTTGAGCAGGACTAGCATAACCGTGTGAAGGTGGAAACAGGCTGGTTGAAATTCTGTGAAGTGTCACTGCTCTTTTTGCCTCCCGAAATAAAGCCGCAGCCATGTGAAATGAAAACACTTCTGAAGCAGTGCATGATACCATCATTTATCTCTATGTGTTAATTACCAGCACTTGATAATGACTTCGTTAAGGCACGAGTGGAGCGGAGCAAATGACTTCCAGCAGGATGTGGTGTTAGCTGTTTTTATTTAGCTCCCGGGGAGAAAGAGGAGAAAACACAATGAGTGCTTAGAGACTGTGTGGGAAGAGAGAGGACATTGCATGCCAAGGTAATTATCTCCATTGGCCAAGGCATCTGCCTATAGTCTATAGGAGGAGAGAAAACAACAGGTCAGAGAGGAAACGGATGTATGCATGGGCAAGAGTCTCAGTTTCTGTTTCTTAAGAGCTCGCTTTCAGTTTCAGTAGTCCTCTTGGGATTTGTTGGTGTGAGTTTTCTTCTGGCTGACTTGAATTGGTAAGTCAAGTGATATTTGGTCATGTACCCAGTGAATGGATTGACTTTCGCGTTTTCACACTCTCGTTACATTCTTTTATGGCTAAGCCTGCTCAGCTCTCAACTAGATAACAAGTCACAGTATACTGCTCAGGTAATTCTCCAATGGTGGTGTCGCTGGGATGTGGTGTGATATATGCTTAGACAACAATCGATCATAATAAGCCTATTTCACTACTTCCACTAGTTCCTAATGGCATGATTGGTCGTTGGTAGTCAATCCCATGCAGCAGCATGATGGTGGCTGAGTGACTGAGGCAGAGATCGCGTTGCATGCTCATACGGCGCTCCGTAGTCCACACACACACAAACTGCTGGGAGTAGAGGTCAGAACACGAACCGGTCCGTCATGTTGCTGACAGCTCAGATTTATTTTTAATCTTGTGGATGAGGGCTTGCCAAACAGATCAGGTGCCTTGTTAGTGTTGTGTGGGGAACCATAGCGGTATTACTTTGTGCCCTTCTACAAAGAAAATGTAACAAAATAACGACCTTGGAAAAGGTAAATCTGCAGTAATGTGAATTCAGCACGAAAGAAGGCTGAACGACATTTAATTGTTATTCCTACCGCCCACTATTTTTTCCCCTGTATGTGGAAATCACTTTGCTTGTGTACATAGATAAGCCAGGTCATTTTGCTCCAATATTCTTGTTAACATTTGACCTCACTCAATTTGGTTTTTGGGAATGTACAGTGTAGGTTAGTACGTAGAACGTTATGGGCCCTTGAAGGATACTATGTTAATTGTATTTACCATATTTACTGTCTATTCATTTTTGTTCGATTTCTTTATCAGTGGTTGAAAAATGTAATTATCATTGCATCAGCAAGCACATTACTTAGTGTCTAAAGTGACTGCGGTCACTGAGGCAATTTCGCTGATGGCAGTTTCTCCCTCTCTCTCTAACTCTCTCTCTCTCTCTCTCTCTCGCTCTCCTCATCCCTTTGTTCTGATAGGTGCCAATTACTCCACCCCTGTGGTGAAGAAGCAAGCTTCCCCGTCGCCATTGACCCTCAATCTACCCCGAATGTCAACCCTCTATCTCCAAAGTGGAGGGAATTACCACAGCTTTTGTCTACAATCAAGACCAATGAACAGCAGCACCACTCCAATACCCAGAGCTTGACTTTTTCCCTTTTCTTCAATCCAAGTACTCTCTTCTTCAGGGTTGTATCCACGGTCTTCTTCTTTTTCTTTTTGGCAAAACATTGGTTCAGGAGGACAGTGGGGATCAGGCCCTGAGGGTTTTGACATTTCTCCGCTGTGTGATTTTTCTCTCTCCTGGTCTTGTTGCTTGTTGGAGGGGGCCTAAATGAGGTGGTGTGGCTCAGGAAGTGTGTGGAGAGCAGGTGCTCTCCTGGCACTGCTGCTTCCCCTCTGGGAGCTGGGCTGCTGGGGGTTGATCTCCGCCTCTGGGGCCTCTGGGACACAGAACCAGGCCCAGCACACTGCTGGAGGCCCATGGGAGCTGCTTCGCAGGCACAAACGCAGCTGGGTATGGAACCAATTCTTTGTCCTGGAGGAGTACACAGGTGAAGAACCGCTGTATGTTGGCAAGGTAAGTGTTTGCACTTCATGTGTATTTATATAGCAGTTTGGATGAGAAACAAACAATAGATATTGTTTAACTGCACCATGTTTTTAGATAACAATTTACAAGATTTCATCACTCTGATCACTAGGAAAACATGTAGAATACGTCAAAATAAGTCACTCTGATTGCTTATTTGTTTTGTTAAACACATCCATTCTATTTATAGAATTTGTCATTTTAAGCTCATGTTTCAGTCATGTGTTGCTTGTCTCTCAAGTTTATTGCATTCCAAACAGGTTGAAAAAAATATACATTATTTTTCAATAATTAGAGTAAGTGATCATTTGAACCATTAATCACACAATGCTATTTTTAAACATTTTTATTACATGTTGCACTCTCTCTTTTAAACTGTATTAGTGTATCAGCAACTCACAACAGGTGCCAGTAACCACAGCTCATTTCAGCACCACATTTAAGCAGACAGCTCCCTCTCAGTGAGGGCCTGAGCTCAAATTGGGCAGATGGGCCTCATTTGCATTTCCTGGATTTCTGTTTTCTTGAGGAATTTCGTGGTCTTATAATCAAATCAGGTTTCAGCTTTCCGCTCATCTGTAGGATAATTGCTCAGGTCTGCATGTGTTTGCAGGCTCTGCACTCACAAACACACTTCCTGACAGTCTCTGAACTAGATAAGTGGTTCCAGCAGCAGGAATTAGGATAGTTGTGACTCTCCCATTATCTCCCATTGAGTGCTGGAGAAATGTTATGGATAGGAAGCCAAATCACAATGTGTATCCTTAGTGTCAGTGAAACCTTTATGTAGTATACTGCATATACTGGCCTCAGTGATTATGTGTATTTACTATGGTTGTGGTATGCATTTTATTTTTCTTTATTTGTAGTCTTTGTTAGTCATTCGATTGGTTTCTTTGTACAATGTTGACCTTTTAAAGTTGGAATGAGAGCGGTGCAGAGCGGTGCAGAAGGTCAATCTGGGCCACTGAGTTGAACCTGAGATTTGTGTACGTGAAGTCAAAGTTTCTTCTCTGACTCGTACAACTCCAGTACGATAAAGTTAAGTGCATAAAAGCACCTTTTTCATTACCCTCCAAGCACTCGGTCAGGCTTGTACACTGTAGAAATAGTAGCATCAAAACACAAAAAACTGTCACTCATACAATCAAGTGGTTAAGAAATACAAATGGTCTATAGCCTAAATATTGATTGAGGATAAGGGCCTATGGAGAATATTTTTTTTGTGGAATTACACTTTATGCTTTGTTTAGACAGATTAGAAACAGGAGGAGACAGAGGAGTCAAAGTGGGACAGGCAGAAGCGGGAATTGAACCCCTGACTTCCGGGGCAGTAAAATAGCACATTTCATTGTAGTCTCATTGGAATATTACCCACTCAACCACACAGCCACACTGTAAACATAAATTCTGGGGTAAATTGAAATTGACAAAAAAAAAAACCATATACTTATTTAAAAAATGTACCCTTTAATTAAATAGGCAAGTCAGTTAAGGACAAATTATTATTTACAATGATGGTCTACACCGGCCAAACCCAGACGACGCTGGGCCAACATGGGACTCCCAATTACGTCCGACTGTGATACAGCCTGGAATCGAACCAGGGTGTCTGTAGTGACGCCTCTAGCACTGAGATGCAGTGCCTTAGACCACTGCACCACTCAGGAGCCCAACAATCTGTTCATTTCATTCCTTTTCTGGTAGTGCTCCAAGTTCCTGGCAAGGTGTTACACACTTAAGTATTGTTACAACACACCATGTAATGTTTCAAAACATCTCAGGAGGATGTGTTTCAATACTCCAGCAAGAAGGTTTTGTCTCCTTCGCAATGGTGGCAGTTCAGTTGCCACTAGTTTTGGTTTTACAAAACACTTCATTTTAACACTCTTCAGTGTCAACGGAGACAAGGTCCACAGCTTTTAATAGGAAGCTTTTGTAGGTATTTAAGAAGCATGGGCAATTATTCATCCATTTGAATCATCTTTCAGGATACAAGAGGATCTGAGATTTTTGCCTGCCTCAAACCTTAACTTCTCACCCCCTCGCATGGCTGACCAATCAGATCTGTTGATTCCTAGAGGTGATGCATGTTGCCCAGGAGCAAAAGGGACTGTCACGTTAGGTGTCATGACACTGTTTCTGACATGACAGGAAGTTCTGACCTCGTGGCTGAGGTCAGAACTTTGCGTTCATTTGTTTTTTTGTTTTATGGACTTCAAGTGAGAACCTAAGTGAATGTTATCATAAAACATGTATATATTTAATGCAATACCGTAGGTATTTCATAGGGCCTTAGTTTGAGGGCCTAGTTTTCCCCTAATACAGGGGCCTGAAACTCACTTTGAACCAAAACCAAGCCCGTCATTATCATATTTCCAAGCATGCTTTACTGCAGGTTGATTTCTATCTTTTTTTATGTGTTTTTGCTTGTACATTGATTGATACATCTTATGCTAAACAAAGATAAATAACATACATTTTTCTAAACTAATCTAATCTGTTAGTTAGAATTTTTTTTACCCGTTACTGAAATGGTTGTTCCAGTTTGAATGGTTAATGTAGTATCCTTACATTGTTCCTAACTCTGGCAGGCATTCTGAATTCAAGTTGTAGGTGAAGAAGAGCTTCAACTGTTTGCGAGCCAACTCTGGGTGGATTCCAATATGATTTACACATCACTTTGCAAGCCAGCAAAATATGACTTGCATGTAGGGTTGCAAAAATTTGGGAGCTTTCCTGAAATTCCCAGGTTTCCCAGAACTCCCAGGTGGAAGATATCTCGAATCCGGAGTCCTTCAACCAGGATATCTGAGTATTTTGGATAAGTTACTGGAAGTTTGCAAACTCTACTTGATGTGGCCTGTAAATAATCAGTGTGCGATATGTAATTTATTGTCATAAGTTTAATTTTAATGATAACATTCACATAGAAACTCACTTTTTGAAGGCCACAGGATTGGAAAGGAATGAATTCAACAACCATGTATCTGTCACAAAAAAATTATATTCATGGTTGGTAACTCTAGAATTCACTCAAAAGACAAGGCACTCTGGGAAATATTTGAATAGGTTTTACACTAAGTAGTGTATTAATTTAACACTGGTTCCAGTGTGTATATGGTCCCACTCTTTCAGTATTGATTCAACACTCTGTGTTAATTTAATTTAAGACTGGTTCCAGTGTGTATATTGCCCACTCTTTCAGTGTTGATTTAACACTCTCAGTATTAATTTAATACTGGAGAATTTGCTGTGATAGTCCTCCTATTTATGTAATGAAGAAGAACTTATTGTGTCTCCATATTGATATGTATGCTTGCACTCAAAGAAACAGTGGCCACTACTAGATGCAACATATTTTGATTGATTGGTGGAATTGCATTTTATCAGTCTTTATGTGAATTGCCAAAATTAATAACAGTGATAATCCCAAAATAATGTAGTGTGATTTCTTGTACATAATCATCTTAATCATCATCATTTTGGACATTTCTGTACATGCAATGCTTGAGTCAGAATATCTCAACACTGGTCGGCTGTTGGTTATTACACAGTAAGTCCCTCTTAATAATGATGTATACTGAGTCAATAGTGCCACTGTGCCAGCCATGGATAGCCATAATTTGGCATCTGTGTGCAAACAATCCGACAGACCCCCCTAGTTGGATCTGGTCATTTGTCTAAGCAGAAGCAGGGGGATATATGATATAATGTGGGGGAAATGGGAAGTCATCACTTTGGCCTGGCTGATCCCGCCGCTGCTGCATCTGCAGCCCTGCTTGGCTTTAATGGATTCTGTCAGATTGTGAAATTCAGAACCAAATGTCTCATTATGCCTTGGCACTGTGCCTGGGGTAAGTGCACTGGCCTAGAATCAGCTGCAGTCACAGCAAGCCGGCGAAAACATACATTAAAGACTCAAAACTACACAGTGTCGTCTGAAAATTGGTGACGCATATTTAAGCAAGTGGGAATGGTGTTGTCGGAGTAGTGCTTACACTTAACAGATGCTCGGCGGTAAACATGACATAATTGCAGTGATTATGTGCGGTGATTATCGTTTTGTGCACAGGGTGTTCGAGTTACTAAATATTTGCAAGTACCAGTGTGGAGTCTGGGCTGAATTAGTGATCTAAGTAGGCATGCAATTCGGTATCACTTTTATTCCTAATTAGTTGAGTCAACTTTTATCTCTAAGCTTTCATTTTGTGTCTTGTCTGTGTTTACCAGAACGTGTACAGAAATCACAGTTTCTGAGCAATTTTACAAACTTCTGAAAAACATTATACTGACTTTGTTGATGAGCTCCTACCACGGCAGTGTCCTCCTTTCCCATAGGTCTGTTCACGTTTCAGTGGCTACAGTGCTTTGCCCATCAACCCTCGGGGCAAGCAGAGCGCCCGTTCACGTCAAATGGACCATCGTAGGGCACAACAGACAGGACCCTTGTGCTGCATCTAGCTTATTTTTAGAGCCTGTTTTCAGAAACTGAAAGCCTGAATAACCATCCAATTAATGGATGGACTTATTTCCCTTTTCTTCCTTTAATGGCTGCTTTCAGGGCAGTATTGTGAAGCCTTTTCCCTGCCAAACACACAACTATGGGCCTTTGTCCATGTGAATAGAGAAGCACAAGGAGAGGCAGGAGATCGGAAAACATCTGTGGATGAGCAGCTGGAAATTTGAGCTAAAGCAGACTTGTACTGAGTTCACGAAGTACAAAGTACACATGCTCTATCAACATGTAGTCTGTAACTTGAAAACAAGTGGATCTGCAACTTGGGTTTTACTGATCACCACCAGTTGCGATGCGAAATGTTTTTCCCTCTTTAGTTCTTGGCTGAATCATTCCTACTCTGGTGGCAAATAAACTTCAATAACTAAGCCTATAGCGAAAGTCATTACATTTTTGAAGAAAACACGCGCGCGCGCATGCGCATGCACACGCACACACACACACACACACACACACACACACACACACAGGATGATACCCATGCTAGCTCCCTCATTAGCATTCTGTTAGAGATTCCCTTTCAAATAGATTAGTGTCATAGAGCCCGGTATGCTACACCATGCCTCCACTGAGGGGTCAGTCCCAATCTTATCTAATCACTATCTCCACTCATTTACCACAAACAGGGAGGCAAAGCTGGCTAGTGGAAGGGGCCGCATGCGCTAGCTAAAGAGGAGGGAAGATGAGAGAATTTGAGCTGACGGGGGGGTCATCATATCCTAGGAACTACCCCAGGGAGAGGGTATGGGAGTGGGGGAGCTCATCATGGAGCCTGGGGCCTCTGGGAATGTTGTGTTAGTGGGGGTTTGGAAGGCAACACTATGCTATTATCCAGGGAATGAAAATAGATGCTGATAGTGGTGCACCTTTTAAAGGACTAGTTGTGGCAGAAAAATAATATTGTTAGGACTTTTTTTGATAGTCTTCTCCAAAATACAGTGTAAAACGCAGACACTCTTTCACTTCACCCTTTATTTGTGACTGATGCGTCAGTGTACACACTATAAGAAACTATTTAACTTCTCTTTGTCTTGAGAGATGGGGCAGAAGACATCGGGGCTTTAGGGGGCTGAGGCAGGTATGTCCCCTGGGGAATGAGAGTGCAAGGTACAGAGCAGAGGATCACTGTTGACCTATCACCTTGCCACGAGAAGCATCCTTTGGGCTTGATTTTTCCACTTTATGGTACACAGCTGGTAGGGTTGCTAAGAAACAGAGGTAGAGAGAAGAGCTAAATCATTGCTGACTAGTTCCATTCTAGTTTGTTTGATGCCCCCTAGTAAAACGGTATCTTGCTCATATGAAGGGAGCCCAAGAGGGATGGATGGTGTGTCTTGGGAATTGTTTGTTTATCATAGGTTATATTATGGTTTGAGGTATGGTTAGAGGTAGGGGATTGAGTTGTTGAAATTGTTGAAGTTCTATATTGACTTTTAGGGATCCAAACTAGTAAGACCTTGAATTTTTGATAAGGTGTCCTCAGCCTTTTGTTGAAAGTAATGTATGACAACAAAGACAAAGGGAATGTATATTATGCTTCAATTCAAGTTCACACACACACACACACACACACACACACACACACACACACACACACACACACACACACACACACACACACACACACACACACACACACACACACACACACACACACACACACACACATACACACACTGTGCCTTGTACATGGTCTTGCCTGTTATCTTCCGAAAAATTGACAATGTTGGCTCAGGGGAGACTTTGGATCAATCAACTTATAATTTTTTTCATAGCTGTTGGGCCTCAAGAAAATAAGTTATTTGAATGATTAAAATACACAAAATTGTGACAGACAGGGTTGATTTGGTCTTATGTAGCAACATTTTAAGTAGTTTTTTTAACGTTGAATAAAAGTAGAGCTAGAAAATGGTATATCATACACTATAGAACAATGAGAAAGTAATTCTGATTTGAAAGTTGATAAACTTGTAACCCCATTTTGAGAAAATGGCCCTTGAATGTTTTAATACACCTACTGGAGAGCTCTTCTTTGTCTACACCCCACCAATCTCTGTAAGGACTCACATGTGAGGCCATGTGCTAAACAGAGAGAGTACGGTAGTGTACTAAACAACCAAAGATATCAAGACTAAAGGTTGGTTTATACTAGGTCTATTGACATGTCTGTATACAGTTGTCACAGTGACATCATGAACATTCTATAGTCGTCTGACATCAAACTTGTCGTTGTCGTTTAAAAAAAATATAAACACAAAAACAACAAATCAAATCAAATGTATTTATATAGCCCTTCTTACATCAGCTGATATATCAAAGTGGCTGCATGACATCAGCAGCATGGTGGTCCAAAATAGCATAACTGTTGTATTTTAACACCAGTAAACCATCCGTTTAAAAATGTATGTTGTATATGTCAATCTAGCAAACCAGGCGACTAAAAGCAACTTTCTAAACAATGTTTTGGTTAGTTTCTAGCTTATTAGGTAGCTAGCTAGCTAACGTTAAGTTAGCTGGCTAGCCAGTTCAAATAATGACCATATCATATAGCTGACAACGTCTTAACATGAGCTCATTTGTATTCATTATTACAGGAAAATAAACTCAAAACAAGATCATTATTTATAATTTAATGGCAAGCTAATTACAGAAAATAGCTTACGGTTGTGAGTGTGACGAAATAAAAGCAGGGTATTCTACCGAAGAATTTTAGAACTTGGACACTGTCTCGTTGGCCTAACGCTATATCCTTATTTGACTTTGGTGCAGGCCATGTTGTTCTTCACATTAACATCTCTGGTGAACACACACTATATCAAATAAAATCTAAGTTTATTTTTTACACATGCACAGGATGCAGAAAGTGTAAACGGTACAGTGAAATGTTTACTTGTATAGTGGAATCTTTTGTTTAGACATTTAGCTAGCTAGCTAAACAATGAACCATAATCCTAACTCATAATGTTACTACCCTGCATGAATCTACAGGTAGCTAAAGATAACCAACTAGGTTCAATGTTAGCTAGCTAGCTAACATTAGGCTATTACTAGCAATGCAAATGGCTCTGAGATACGAATAATATTACTACACAAATCATACACGTAATGTTAGCTAGCGAACCAGCCCGCTAACATTAGCTAGCTAGCTAACGGTACGCTTTAACTTGCAATGAAAATTACTTTCTGACAAAATTAGAAAAGTATGATATTTGAAAATTTAGCTAGCTAGACTCTCTTACGTGTGTATAGGGATGAACGCTTCTCCCTCCTTGTCATGGATACCTTGGTTGCCCTTAGTTTGAAGATGTAATCTGGAGACAGGTGTTTTATACAACAGACTTCTGTCTCTTCGACTCTCTCCACATATTTGCAATCAAACGCCTGAATTTTCTCCACCTCCTTAGCTATCATACTCTGCTTCCACTGGTCATTCCACTGATTTCAAACCTCAGTCCTCCAGAAAGTGGAGAGCATTAGCAACACTTTTGCAGTTCTTCGTAATATTGTTAAAAAAAGCTGCATTAGAAAGGATTACCTACACATATTGAGCAGCTCATGTTATAGACAGAAGCGTGCTACATGGCAGACCAATCCGAACTCATCTCTCGGGCATGCCCAGCCCATCCATTATCTCAGCCATGGCTAGCGGGAAGGTTCCTCACTTTTTCCGTGGCTAAAACAACTACGCTCGTAATTTAACAATTGTATTTGTATTTACAAATGGCATATGTTTGTTATTAAAGCACATGAAAGTTCACATGTTTCAGAAGGCATTTCTTCCCCCCAAAAAAACATTTTAATTTTAAAACAAAATGTTTACGTTCAAATTCCTCTCCTGTGAAGTAGTGATGCTCGACATAAGCCTCGTTTCCTGAAACGAGTCCCAATTACAGTATAGCTTGAGATGAATAGGAGTCAACTTGCCCTGTCATTAGCTTTTTTCCCTCTAAATAGAATTAGACAATGAATTTGAGGCGTCATTTTTCATGGAATGACTAATCAGATTACGGTATCAACATTAATTTTCAGACAAGTGTCTGTTTGTAATTAAACAAGTTTGATCTGGGTGTATCAAATACCGGACCAGGAAGCCATGTTGTATAATGCACTATTAAATAGAAACCATTTTGGAAATTGATCCACATCGTCAGTGAGTCTTTCAGGTATATGCTGGCAGCCTGTTACATAATATATTATCTCTTTAAAATTCACAAGTTGTGAATACTTGCTATGGTATCGACAGTTCAGTGTTGTCTTGCTTTGATTTTGCATTGATATGTCAGACTATTTCTTTCACTGTCAATACTGTAGGTGTTATTCTTGCCTCTTCAGCCTGAATTAAGTTGTGTCCTGAAGTGGTTTGTTGGAAAGAGTTTGTGTGAAGTCATCCTATTCTTGGAATGAGGCCCATTCATTTTCAGTGGGGGAGATGAGTCCATTGTCTGGCAGCGGTAAATTATGCCCTTGGCTGCAGCTAGCTAGGCAAAGCAAAGACTATGGGATGATTCAGAAATGGATTGGACTATGATCTAAGGTTCTTGTTGAGTTCTGTGTGACTGTTCCTGAAATCCCACAGAAGGAATGTTTAAGTCGATAGAATGATTTACTGTGTTTCTTCGACAGGGGATAAATGCATTCACTTCTACAGGGAATGTGTGTACACATCAAACGTGTTCCCTCCCTAAGGCCAAGGCTGTCTCATGTTGAGGTTTAAGGTATCTTATTGTTTGAAGTGGTACTGCTTGTTTGAGTTGGTTATTATCCACTTGGATTGTAGTGGTATGGAAGTCTATGTAAATGAGAATTCAATTATTATCCCCTATGTTCTCTTTCAGTCACAGGTATCAAGTTTCACTCACACATTTATTTTGTAACATTGAGAGTGAGTCACAGAAGTCATATTCACTTTAATGCCTGAGCTATCCACATCCACAGACAATATTACTCAGGTCTTTTGTGTTTGCTGAATGACTCCTTGAGCCCTATTCAATCGAAACAGGTAACTGAGATAAAAAATACCATTCTTCCAACAGCGAGAAGCAAGTTTGAATTTAAATTCGGTTGGCATTCTACTTGTTTCCCACTGCCATTCTTCTGTTGAGGACATTATTCCAAACATGCACTCTTGAACCCCAAGAAATATTGTGTTTTTGACCTATGCTTGCGTTCAGTATATGGGGATAGATTTCTGCCATGTGTACATTATGTTTTGGCAGGTATCTACCTCCATACAGCTTGATTAAATAAGGACCATTGTTTTCATTATTTCTTATCTTATTATTTTTTGAATGTACATTGTACATTGCTCACAGTTATTCACATAGTGTTTACTCCCTGGAGTTAACCCTATTGGTAATGTATTGGCTTCTCTGTGACACTTCAGTATATCCAGCCACACCGACAAATCAATAAGTTATTTAATTTTCTATTTCATCAATTAGCAGACAAATGAATCTAATCATATACTGAAGCTAAAATTAGAAGATACTTTACTCTGGGCAAGAGCATACAATCTAAGAAGGAACTTTTTAGTACAACGGGAGATGCGGCGACATCACAGCCTCATCACCAAAGCCATTCACGCCTAGGCTATGATTTTTAATAAAGGCCACATTCAACAATGTCAGCCACCAAACGTTGGTAAACGGTTTGAGCGCTGATCAAATTTCAGAGTGGGTGATATACATATTAAATGGCAATTTCACCCTGGCTCTGCCACGGCATATAGTAAATTCTACATAAAAAACATAGCTTTTTTTTATCATAAACAATTATCTAAACCACAGGCTAGAAATAGCACATTTTCATTTCACTGGTAGAATCAGGAAGTTTCGACTCCCTGTGTATTTGTGAACAACAAAGTCTCGTATTCATAGCGAATGCTGATACCGCCCGCTAGGTAGAGGGAGTGTGCCCACAAACTTAAATAATGGCGTTGTTAACTTCGAACGACCAACACACAATCATTTCAGGATTTCTCTAGGCAATATTTTTTTGTTTGTTCTTCACTGTTTAACATCATGCCCGTGTGATTCTGCCAGTGATTTGCGGCTATTAAGAATGATGCGGTGACAGAAGATTATCGGAGGGATTTTCAGGCTGAACTGATGAGGAATACATTTCAACGACAGCTGAGAAGTGATGCGATACCATCGTTTTCGTCTTCCTTCACAACAAAATGGAAGATTATCAATTAGAGGTAACCTAACATTAGCTAGCTTGATAGCCTAGCTGGGTAATTTAGCTAGCTAGCGTTACAGTCCTGTACTGAACTCTGAAAGCCATCAGCTAAATCATATAGCTAGCTATCTTTTGGTATACACACAGTCAATCAATTTCGCCCATGCCATGGTAGTCACTGCTTGACTGGTAGCTGCCTTTAGCAGAGTTAACATGTTTGTTTGTTCGTTCTATCTTTGACTGACGTTAGCTAATGTTACCAAATAAGAGTATCTACATTTGGTAGCCATCTATTCCACCCTTGTCTGGAAAACAATCAGTTAGTACAAATAGAATTGTCGATATAGCAAACTCACTCTCTGTTTGTGTGTTGGTAGCAATGATGAATGTGTATAAATCGTCTGGTTGGTTAGTTGGTTCTCAGCCAGTCCCAACTGGCTAGCAATCTTGCTTCCAATTTAGACACTAGTTAGCCAACAGCAAGCTGACAATATTGAAATGTCCATGTTAGGTATGCTTAACTAGCCCGTCTAATAGAGATCAAAACAATTGAGTAGTTAAATTGTGTATTGTTGTATATTTTGTTGTAGGTGGTATAGAATCTGATTCCACCAACATGCGCTCCCAACACCTAGCTCTGCACAAGCTGAAGGTAAGTTGGCCAAAATATTTCAAGCTGACGGCTAAGATAGCTCAATTTCCATTGAGCATGGTATAAACATGAATTGGATACTGTTTGTATGGTTTGTGTTGGTGTTATGGGGTTACAGGTGGTTCGAGGTAGCCTGAGGACCACAGAGTACCTTCCAGACCATGTCATCAATTTAGTCTACCCCCCTTCTCATTTGACCTTTTCTGTTTGTAAAACTCAGGTTATCTGGAGTGATTCCACAGTGCCTTGCTGAAAAATAGTCCGAAGCGGGGGCATTTCGGGTAAACAAGCATAAGGGAGCGGACACACCTTACGGTTATGGAACACACCAAGATTGTGAGACAGAAACCAGGAAGGGACACTGACAGTAATGATGTACAACCACCTCATTCTTCTCTGCAGATTTTTAGAACACAATGCAAAGACATGTCTACAAAATTCCCCTGCAAAGGGATACTATTGACAAGAATGATCTGTCAAAGTCAATGGGCTGGAAGAGGTTTACAGATAGTACATTGAGATGAGGGGGGTTTTGGTTGTACAGGATTGTGCTTAGACAGTAAATGTATTGTGTATGAGTGTGATTGAGGTGCCTTTTCTCCTCATGGCACCTCATGGTCCCTTCCACCAAAAGAGTAAAATGCTAACACCATAACCATGCCTTTTCAGGAGACATGCAGTACCCGTAAATCTTCTGCAAGAGAACTGAACAGTTGGTGGTTAAGAAGCCCTACACCACTTTCGGCAGTCTTATCCATTTGGCCGTTTTCCGCAGACAGGACAAGCCCATCACCATAAGCACAAAGAATCTCAGCTTCCCCAGCCCACCATTGCCAGTGTACCGAAGCCTGATAAAGGACTATGGCTGCGTTTACACAGGCAGCCTAATTCTGATATTTTTTTCACTAATCAGATCAGTTCTGAAAAAGACCTGATGTAATTAAGACCAGCTAGTGGAAAAAAGACAAGCATTGGGCTGCCTGTGTAAACACAGCCAGTATGGCTCAGCATAAGATGTAGAACAGGGGCCTCTAACCCTGTTGCTGTGGAGCTACCCTCCTGTAGGTTTTCGCTCCAAACCCAACTGAAACTAACCTGGTTCAGCTTATCAACTAGCTGATAATTAGAATCAGGTGTGCTAGATTAGGGTTGGAGTGAAAACCTGCAGGATGGTAGCTCTCCAGCAACAGGGTTGGAGAGCCCTAAATAAATACCCTAAATAAATATGGATATTTTCTATCAATCTTCAAAATTTGTCTGCCCTTATGTATTCACAGAAGATATTTATATAAGCTGTATAGGGCTCTGTAGCATCAAACAGATGCTAGACATTCAGATATCCAAAGAATGTTTGTTTATTTATAAAAAAATCTAAAATAGCAGTGTACACTATTTAATGCTAACTCAAGAGAACTGGGTATTCAACAACAATGTTATATGGTAAAAGTAACATACCCAAAAAATTGTATGAACAGTGTAGTACAGTTCAGTGTGTCCAAATGTGTCTCAGGTGTAGAGACACACAAGTGCAGAGAACTGTAGTTACAGATTGTTACACCAGATAATGTGATTTACCCAAAGATTTTTGCCGAAATCTTGTCTATTTCAAGTCTTCTCTCATTGGTCGAGACAGATGGGTGTCCATCCCAAAGTGCTGCATGCCATGATGACAGAGATCTGTCTCGAACAGACAGTGAGAAGACATGAAATAGACAAGATGGCAGTGCACATATTGTTGGATTACTTTATGGAGCAAAAAAGTATAACGGAGCATTTTCTAAATTCAAACTGACCCCCTGCAACTGGACACGGACATTTTATGAGACTCCTGTTTCCCCTAATCAAGGACAAAGATGGCATCGCTAAGGTTGGTCAAAAATTATCTGTGCTACACCAAACAGTACCTATCCTGTACCTCCCAGTAATGGATACCAAAAATATTTGGTTAAATCACATTATCTGGTGTAATAATCTGTAGCTAAGAGAACTGGTTATCAGCAGATGATGGGATAGGTGGTCATGATGAAATTGCCATTCCGAAGAAACATACAGTAAGTATGTGAGTGTTGTCATGATCAAACTGCCATCTGCTTGAAATCCAGCATAATGTCTAATCCCTTGAGAGGGATACAGTTCACAGGATACAGTTATGCTACAATGACACACGGAGGCAAAGGAATTCTCTTTCTGTACCTAGAATCCACTCCAGGAAGAAGCCCAGGCACCACACGATATTGTCTGTAAGATGAAAACAATACGATTATACAGTTTGAACAACAGTTGAACCGAGACAGCAACATTAGGGTAGACTAGTTGAACATGCATACATATGCACAGGTACAGAGATTACATGTACAACAATATCTAGCCAAATAGAAAGAAATATGGCATAATCCTCAGCTTTTGCACACTGACCAGACTGCACAAATGAGCCTAGGTAGGTAGTATCTACCTTCAGCCAAGTCTATCAGGCATGCTTAGGCACATTTTTTTATAGTAAAACCAGCTTTAGTTTTTGAGATTTACAACAGTACATTTTTGTATTATTGTTTCTCCTCACTGTTTGCTAGTAGTCTAAAACTTTGCACATACACTGATGCCATTTAGTGGCCAAAATCTAAATTGCACCTGGGCTGGAATAATACATTATGGCCTTTCTCTTGCATTTCAAAGATGATGGTACAAAAAATACAAAAGAATGGTTATTTTTTTCTTTGTATTATCTTTTACCAAATCTATTGTGTTATATTCTGCAACATTCCTTTCACATTTCCATAAACTTCAAAGTGTTTCCTTTCAAATGGTACCAATAATATGTATATCCTTGCTTCAGGGCCTGAGCTACAGGCAGTTAGACTTGGGTATGTCATTTTAGGTGAACATTTAAAAAAAAAAGGGGCAAATCATTAAGAGTTTTAACAAGAGTTCTGTCCGTGGTGCTGAATGAACAGTGTACTTTTCCCTCTGTGTTGTTCATTGCATGTTTAATTATGAAAATACCTACCAAAAGGAGAGCATGGATATGGTTTATTTCTGTGCATGTTAAAAAAGTAAAATAAAAAGCATATCTGGATGTGATTTACAGTAAATATATCTATCAACACATGTATAATCCTGTAATATGATTCTGGCCCACAATGGCAAAAATATATTCTAATGTGGCTCTCCATTGAAAATAATTACCCAGGCCTGCAATAACCCATAATGACAAAGCAGAAACAGGTTTTTTGAATTTTTTGCAAATTAAAAAAAATATATCTAAACTGAAATATTACATTTACATATGTATTCAGACCCTTTACTCAGTACTTTGTTGAAGCACCTTTGTGGCGCAGTGGTCTAAGGCACTGCATCTCAGTGCTAGAGGCGTCACTACAGACCCTGGTTCGATTACAGGCTGTATCGGTACCAAATACAAATTGAGTGTATGTAAACCTCTGACCCACTGGGAATGTGCTGAAATAAATAATTCTCTACTATTATTCTGACATTTCACATTCTTAAAATAAAGTGGTGATCCTAACTGACCTAAGACAGGGAATTCTTACTAGGATTAAATGTCAGGAACTGTGAAAAACTGAGTTTAAATATATTTGGTTAAGGTGTATGTAAACTTCTGACTTCAACTGTAGATGTTCCTTTGTCAAATTCGTGTTGATGAGAGGAATCACTTGAAGGTCAGTTCTTTCAGTTTTCCCCAAAGGATTGTTGTTAGTGTCTGCCTCCTTTTCAAAAAATCCCACCTTGGGGGAGGGAGGGGGCCAGAGCACGAAGCACCACCCAACACAAGTTGTAGTCTTTCAAAGGCTGGGAAAAAATTCTGCTTGTATATTTAGCATTGAATCCGCCGATAGGAACATTGCTGAAAGACTTCCAATGGCTCTATCGAAAAAGGACGACCACATCTACGTACATCCCAAAAACATGTATAGTGCGATCAGTATAACATAGTCTTCGGAAAATTCCACAAAGCAGGACTACATGTATTTTTAGATCTCGCTCCCCCCATCAATACAACGTAAGTCGTCATAGGGTGTATCATTCAGAGCGCAAAGTCTTGACCTGCCTTCCTCCTGGGCAATTATATGTGATACACATCTCACTGTCCTAGAAATGCCTCAGACATGATGAAAGCAAGCCCAGATTCCCCCAGGGTGAAATTCCCCTTTAAGGTTGCCATTCCCATAGAATTACCAAATGGGCTGATTTGGAAGGTGTTTCAAACAAACAGAGTGTATCCCCAATGACCCAATATGTTTATTCAGTCGGGCCTAGTTTTATGTAGCTGAGATATCTGTCTTGGGTTGTGTGCACATTTCTGCCCAGCAAGTGTGTGATAATGTGTGTACTGCGTAGATCTGACTTCATGATGAATTCCAGTATGATCAATCAATTATGATATTGCTGTGTTGTAGTCTGAACTTTGAGACTCCATGTCAGTGACTGAATGGGTATGTTTTGTCACTACCTACCTAAACTCCTTGTGACTCTGAGGCTGTCTTAATATGGACACCGTACAGAGAGCCTGTTTACCTACCTTGTGATAAGTCACAGTGCTTATTTTCCATCCTTTGACTGGAATGCATCAGGCTTTATGGCAGCTGCAGTCACATCACTGGGGATCCTCTAGTCATAGCCTTCTCAACTAAACAAATAGAGACACTTAGCTCCACACTCTTCTGCACTGTTAGCAAAGTCTTATAGGTTTCCGTTGTGATGGGCTCTTGGCGGTGGTGGTGTGTGTGGATTTACATGTGGACAGTAGAAGTATATCATAATTCAAGACTGTCTGTTGTAATAGGTCATTTTTTTTCTCTTTCAATCTCTGACTCAGGTTGTGTCCCAAATGGAACCCTATTCCAGGGCTGGCTCTAGGCGATAGCTGAGTGAGCGTGACAAACAAAATCAATGGGGGCCCTATGGAGGTCAGGGCCCCTGGGCACGTGCCTTGCGTGCCTGATTCGGCCATGATTACAATGAGTTTGGAATTGTGATACAGTGAATTATAAGTGGAATAATCTGTCTGTAAACAATTGTTGGAAAAATTACTTGTGTCATGCACAAAGTAGATGTCCTAACCAACTTGCCAAAACTATAGTTTGTTAACAAGAAATTTGTGGAGTGGTTGAAAAACAAGTTTTAATGACTCCAACCTAAGTGTATGTAAACTTCTGACTTCAACTGTACGTTTTCTGCAGTTCTGCACATTTTTGCCATGGGGTGGAGAAAAAAAGTTATATTTGTATAACAAATTACCTTCAATTCTACCCATTTTTGCCATTGGGTGATCAGGGCCCTCTGTAATTTGGAGGTCAGGGCCCTGCGTGACTTGTCGGTATTCGGCCATGATTACAACAAGTTTAGCTAGCTGGCTAGACTAATATACCAATTAAAAAAGTGTTAACTGACATGGCTAATTGAGTGATGTCAGTGACTGACATAACAAAAGAAAAATTGCTGATGCACAACCAAATTTCGAACTTGCACCTTGTACTATTCTAACTCTCACAACAGTAAGTTGAAACCCCAACTGAGTTCCTTTTGGGATGTGGGGCCCTAAGCGACAGCTTATGTCGCTCATGTCTGGAGCCGGCCCTGCCCTATTCCCTATGTATATGGTTCCTGGTCAAACATAATGCACTATATAGGGAATAGGGTGCCATTTAGGATGGTGACCCAGTTTTCTGCTGACCTCTCTCACCAGGACCTCTTTGACAGTCTCCATCCAAGTATATTTAGTGAATACGGCCTAAGTAAGAACTATTGATATCATCTTTGTGGAGTGGCCACTTGAAAGTGCTTGAAGTGATAAGCACCCTTAAACCAACAGGTTTTTAATCAAAATAATGTGTGTCAAGCTCTACTATTTAAACACTTTAGTATTCGAGAGGGCTTGAGTGTGTTTGTGACAACAAGTGTAAACAAACTTGAGCAATAATATTTTTCCAGTTTAACCCCTAGTAGACCAGTGGGACGTAAATTCATATCACATTTATTTATAACAATACAATATTTATTTAAATCACAAAGGCTTCAGAACAGATTCATCAATAATGACAATCAATAATCAACAGTCAATAATCAATAATGTACACACAATATTTAGAGAGCTTGGGACTATACGGTTCTATGTTCTCTACCTATATAGTACTCTAAGTACCCCAATTCATGTGGTTAAGTTCAAAAGAATACTTGTTTGTGTGTGTGTGTATTTGTGTACCTAGTGCAGTCCCCTCTCTATTGCTCGTCCAACAACCTTCAAATACAGAAATTACATTTAATCAAATTGCTCATGTTATTCACTTTGGCATCATCAGGCTCTCTTTGGAGTCGCCCTTGACATGTGTTTGTTAATTAAAGACATGCAGGAGTACCTCCCAGGCCTTTTAATCTAGTGCCCCCCCGTTTTGTCAGTCTTGCCACCGTGGCAATTTGTCATCGACTCAGATGAAAGTCATCAAGCTGGTAATCAGGACAGCCTTTTCGCTTTTCGTTTTCTCTTTTATTCCCCCCCCCCAACCCAGAGATGCATAGCACACAGAATGGTAGCATGAATAGGCATCCCCCTTTCGAAGAATTATGGGGGAGGGAATCAAAGCTCTTTTTCCCACTAACAGGCTCCTTAGATACAATCTCTGGGTGACCTTTTTTTCCTCTGGGAAGTAATACAGCCCACCACTGACAGCTCACAGCTCACTAACAGTCACTTTGTACTAAAAGAAACCCTCCAATGACACCGCAAGGGAGCGGACATGCATTTTCCATGAGTCGGCAATACAATACAAGAAGATAGAATTAGCATTTATGTAATTTCCTTACATTGACTAGCCTCCATGCTAGGCTCAACAGCAGCAGTGTGGTGTCATAGAGTTAAAGTGCATTAGGTAGAACTGAGTTGAGCCAAACAGTGAGCTTGACACACACATCACCAAACATCCAACCAACCATTCATACTAATGAGATTAACAGCTAGACCTGGTGACATATGGCTAATTCAAAACCCTGGGCTTTGTTTTTATGCAGTAAAATCTGTCGCAAAATGTTTGGCTGATTCATATGGTGTTGTTGGCTAATCCTCTGGCCTTTGGGTAAGTGGGCAACTCGTCTTATATACTACCGACGCTTTTAATCATGCTAATGTTAATGGGTTGGTAGAGTAAGAAGTAGGCGCTCTAATTAAGGTGGAGAATGTTCTAGTTGTTCCCATCCAATTTTCTTCCACTGTGGTAATTGGGATTGCTTTCTGAGGCATTAGGATGACTTGGCGGGCAGGTGCAGATATGAAGTCTCCCTGACGTTGAAGAAAGGCAGAATTCCGAAAATCATTTCTGACTTTGATGGAAAGATGATTCGCTCATGTGCGCAGCCAGAGAGCAGCGAGGCTTGCTTTATCCTCGCCGAGTCTGTCTCTGTGTAATTTTTAAATTGGGCTGAATCTAAAAAGGGAAACGTTATCTCCTTTACACCCTTACAACCAAGCAAGAGACACTCTCATAGATCCTCTAAAAAGCTTTCAATATTTCTCTCCTCACACCAAGTCATTTGATATGAGAGTCAAATCAGTATTTGCCACCATTCAGTCATGATAGGGGAAACAGACAGATTAGCTGTAAATTAGTTGGAAATAAAACCACCTGCTCATATCCTGTAGTGTTTTGGCGGCAGACATGGGTTCAAATACTATTTAATTTTTTTGGTTCAGTTGCGCCAGGCAAGCTCAATCAAGCCCAGATACAGTATTTGAAATGGTTTCAAATATTATTTGAACCCCCTATTTAGTTAGTGACCGCCTCAAAGAGCTCAAGACAAACGACACGTCTCTGAAACAGCGACCTAATAGCACTTTCGTTCATTTGCTTTATATATCACAGGGCAATGTGTTCCCCATGATAACCTTGATGTTACCACAGTGATGGATATGGCCAGCACCTGGCCGCACCATTCTGGCACACTGTGACATCTCGTATAACCTTACCTGATTGTCTCCTATGACATGTCACTTTATTATGGTATTAAGCTAATTTACCATGAGATTCTATAGGATGATCAGTCAACATTAGAGAGAAAGCCCATGTTGCTCACTGTCACCCAGATATTGATGTGTAAATACCAGGGGGAACGACTGCCCCCTCTCATCGAATACAGGATGATGGCGTGCAGTGGCTCTTGACCAATTCTGCTATTTTTTTTTTTACACAGATCTTAAAATGTTTTGTACATAATGTCTCCGCCATCATTTCCTATAACTAACTAACCTTGATTTGTACGAAAATGTCCTCTTCATCGAGTCGGCAGCTCTGGAAGTTCTGCTTACTCTGGACTAGGCCCTAATCCCCTGGTTTCAAAAGAGGAAGCGGCGGCAAAATAGAGGCAGGTGAGGCGGCCTCCTGACGAGACTACGTCGATAAACAAATAGGCCGCCATTGTCCTCCGTTCTATTCGCGAACCTGCAATAGCTGGAGAAAAAACTGAATGAGCCATCCTATCAACGGGACCTGAAAAACTGTAATATCCTATGTTTCTCAGTTGTGGCTGAACGATGACATAGATATACTGTACATCTCGCTGATATTTATATGCATCGTCAAGACAAAGGGGGGGGGTTGTGTCTCTTTGTTAACAACAGCTGGTGCGTGATCTCTAATGTTAAGGAAGTGTATCGAGTTTTTATAACTCATGATAAGCTGCAGACAATACTGTTTACCAAGAGAGTTTTCATCCACATTTTTCATAGCTATCTATTTACCTCAGACAATCTGCACCTGCAGGATTGTCTGAGACCAACCACCCAGACAGCTGATGAAACTGTGAGTTTGCACAACCGAAGAATTTCTGCACAAACTGTCAGAAACCATTTCAGGGACGCTCATCTAGGTGCTCGCTGTCCTTACCAGGGTCTTGACCTGACTGCAGTTTGGCGTCGTAACCGACTTCAGTGGGAAAATGCTCACCTTCGATGGCCACTAGCATGCTGGAGAAGAGTGCTCTTCACGGATTAATCCTGGTTTCAACTATACAGGGTAGATGGCACCGTGTGGGCTGGCGGTTTGCTGATGTCAAAGTTGAGAACAGAGTGCACCATGGTTGCGGTGGGGTTATGGTATGGGCAGGCATAAGCTACAGACAACGAATACAATTGCATTTCATCAATGGCAATTTGAATGCACAGAGATATAATGACGAGATCCACCGCCATCACCTCATGTTTCAGGATGATAATGCATAGCCCCATGTCGCCATGATCTGTACACAACTCCTAGAAGCTGAAAATGGCCTCGTTTTACCATGGCCTGCATACTCACCAGACATGTCGCCCATTGAGCATGTTTGGGATGCTCTGGATAGACGTGTAGGACAGCGTGTTTCAGTTCCCGCCAATAGCCAGTAACTTCACAAAGCCAAGGGGAGTGGGACAACATTACACAGGCCACAGTCAACAGCCTGATCAACTCTATGTGAAGGAGATGTGTCACGATACATGAGGAAATTGGTGCTCACACCAGATACTGACTATTTTTTTGATCCCCGCCCCTACCTTTCTTTTAAGGTATTTGTGACCAACGGATGCATATCTGTATTTCCAGTCATGTGCTATCCATAGATTAGGGCCTAATGATTTTATTTAGTCTGACTGATTCCCTTTTCTGAACTATAACTCTGTAAAACTTTGAAATTGTTGCATTTTGCGTTTATTTTTTGGTTCAGTGTATTATGATCACTCTATGGTGTTCTCCGTTTTGCTCTACGACCTCTCTAAATGTGTCAGGAGACTCCTCTGAAGTCGGTACTGTTTATGCACCAACTTCTGTTTGGTAGCGTCTAAACCATTTGGGCTGCAAACTTTTGGAAAGTATGAAGGTAGATTTGTGCCTACCCAAAAAAAGAGGTAAATATGTGAAATAATATGAATTTTATTTATATCGCCTTGATTTAGGACAGACACTTCAAAACCTTGTTTCTTATGATATATTTTTTGACTGTCCTTTTTGCCATTTATGAATGAGTTATAGAATGTGTTTCTATGGGCTTTAGTAGTAAAGGCCAAATATATATATATTTTTTATACCTAAAGGTGTTCTAAATTTTTTATCAAATAGCTAAATGATCCATAGTATGACCATACAATGGATCATCAGTATGATCTAAAAACCTTCTACAGTATGTTCACTTCGAGGCAAGCAACACTGAACCATATATGAGAGCACCCGTTGTTCCAGACTACAGTGTAATCTGGCTCCCAGTAGCCAATGTGAGTAATATCTTTAAACAGGTTAACATTCGCAACAGACGGAATACCAGGATGCGTATTCAGAGCATGCCTTGACTAGTTGGCAAGTGTCTTCTTTGACATTTTCAACCTACCCCTGACCCGGTCTGTAATACAAACTTGTTTCAAGCAGACCACTATAGGCCCCGTGCCAAAGAACTCCAAGATAACCTGCCTAAATGACTATCGCCCTGTAACTTTCACATCTATAACCATGAAATGCTTTGAAAGGCTGGTCATGGCTCACATCAACACAGACACCCTGGATCCACTTCAATTCACAAACCGCCCCAACAGAATCACAGATGATGCCATCTCTATTGCACTCCACACTGCCCTCACCCACCTGGACAAAAGGAATACCTATGTAATAATGCTGTTCAGATCAGCATTCAACACCATAGTCCCATCCAAGCTCATCACCAAGCTCAGGACTGAACACCTCCCTCTGCAACTGTATCCTGGATTTCCTGGACTTCTTGATGAGACGCCCCCAAGCCATGAGGGTAGGCAACAACACATCCGCCCACACTGACCATCAACACGGAGGCCTCTCAGGGGTGTGTGCTTAGTCCTCTCCTCTACTCCTTGTTCACCCACGACTGCATGGCTGCGCATGACTCCAACACCATCATCAAGTTTGTTGACGACACAATGGTGGTAGGACTGATCACTGACAACAATGAGACAGCCTATAGGGAAGAGTTCAGAGACCTGGCAGTGTGGTGCCAGTACAACAACCTCAACGTCAGCAAGACAAAGGAGCTGATCGTGGACTACAGGAAACCAAGGGGCGAGTACACCCCCATCCACATCGTTGGGGCCGTAGTGGAGTGGGTCGAGAGCTTTATGTTCCTCGGAGTCCACATCAATAAGGAATTAACATGGTCCACACATGCCCACACAGTTGTGAAGAGGGCATGACAGCTCCTCTTCCCCCTAAGGAGGCTTAAAAAATTTGTCATGGGCCCTCAGATCCTGAAAAGGTTCTACAGCTGCACAATTGAGAGCATCTTGACTGGCTGCATCACTTCTTGGTACAGCAATTGCAAGACACCCGACTGCCATCAAGGACCTCTATACCAGGCGGTGTCAAAGGAAGGCACATTTTTTTTGTCAAAGACTCCAGTCACCCAAGCCATTGACTGTTCTCTCTGCTACCGCATGGCAAGCTGTACCAGTGCACCAGGTCTGGAACCAAAAGGACCCTGAACATCTTCTACCCCCAAGCCATAACACTGCTAAACAAGACTGCTAAATAGCTAATAACATGGCTACCCAGACTACCCTACATTGACCTTTTTTTGCAATAACTATATTGCGCTTGCTCCATGCACACACACTGGACTTTACCCACACACTCACACATACTTACACTGACACCCCAACACGCACATACACACTCACACACACCACACGCTGCTGCTACTGTCTATTATATATCCTGTTGCCTAGTCACCCCTATACCTATATGTACACTACCGGTCAAATGTTTAGAACACCTACACATTTTTTCTTTATTTTTACTATTTTCTACATTGCAGAATAATAGTGAAGACGTCAAAACTATGAAGTGAATCCAGACAATATTTCAGATTTTCTAAGTGTTTTACAGCGAAAACACAATATAGCGTTATATTAGCATACCACAATAGCATACATTGATTCAAGGCAAAAATAGCGATAACGTATAAACCACCAAAATATATTAATTTTTTCACTAACCTTCTCAGAATTCTTCAGATGACAGTCCTATAACATCATATTACACAATGCATATAGAGTTTGTTCGAAAATGTGCATATTTAGCGGCACAAATCGTGGTTATACAATGTGATTAGTGGCCAAAAATTCAAGCAATCTGTCCGGCGCCATCTTGGAGAGGCACCTAATCTAATCGAAAACTATTCACAAACTTGACTAAAAAATACAAGTTGGACAGCAAATGAAAGATAAATTAGTTCTTAATGCAATCGCTGTGTTAGATTTTTAAAATTAACCTTACTGCGCAATACAGCGTGCGCCAAAGCGAGACCGCACCATAATTCATGGCGGAAATATTATTTGACATTTATCAACATAAGTACGAATTAACAGCATAAAGACTGCTTACTATTAGCTGAGCTTCCATCAGAATCTTGGGCAAGGTGTCCTTTCTCCAGAACAATCGTCTTTGGGTTGAAAGATGTCCTCTTGTCCGGTCGAAATAGCAGCTAACGATAGCCACCAACTGGAGAGGTGTCCACCTCGTGAAAGCGCATGACAAAGAAATCCCAGAAAATCGCAATAAACTGCTATAAACTGCTATAAGTCGGTTTAAATTAACTACCTTATGATGTCTTTAACACCTATAACGAATAAATACATGACCGGAGATATAGAACTACTAAAACGAAAGCGTTTGCAGGACGCCATTGTGATGTCTTCATGCGTCAGGCGCACTGTTGAAAAGGACGGTCCTTCCGTTCCACGGTCTTATATAAGGTCCCAGATTGCGCAATCGACTCCATTCAAATTCTCACCGCTTACTGACATCTAGAGGAAGACGTATGCAGTGCATGTAGCCCCATAGCTTGCATGGGGACTTATAAACTGACCCTAGAACAGGGACCTCGATTTCTGAAATCTCACTCCCTGACAGGAAATGTGCTGCAGAATGAGTTCTGTTTCACTCAGAGAAATAATTCAAACGGTTTTAGAAACTAGAGAGTGTTTTCTATCCAATAGTAATAATAATATGCATATTGTACGAGCAAGAATTGAGTACGAGGCAGTTTAATTTGGGAACTCATTTTTCCAAGATCGAAATAGCACCCCCCATAGGCTCAAGAGGTTAACAGGTGTGCCTTGTTAAAAGTTAATTTGCGGAATTTATTTCCTTCTTAATGCGTTTGAGCCAATCAGTTGTGTTGTGACAAGGTAGGGGGGTATACAGAAGATAGCCCTATTTGGTAAAAGACCAAGTCCGTATTATGGCAAGAACAGCTCAAATAAGCAAAGAGAAACAACAGTCCACCATTACTTTAAGACATGAAGGTCAGTAAATATGTAACATTTCAAGAACTTTGAACATTTCTTCATGTGCAGTCGCAAAAACCATCAAGCGCTATGATGAAACTGGCTCTCATGAGGACCACCACAGGAATGGAAGACCCAGACTCTGCTGCAGAGGATAAGTTCATTGACGTTACCAGCCTCAGAATTTGCAGCCCAAATAAATGCTTCACAGAGTTCAAGTAACAGACACATCTCAACATCAACTGTTCAGAGGAGACTGTGTGAATCAGGCCTTCATGGTCAAATTGCTGCAAAGAAACCACTACTAAATGACACCAATAATAAGAAGAGACTTGCTTGGGTCAAGAAACACGAGCCATGGACATTAGACTGGTCAAAATCTGTCCTTTGGTCTGGAGTCCAAATTGGAGATTTTTGGTTCCAACCGCCGTGTCTTTGTGAGATACAGGGTAGGTGAATGGATGATCTCTGCATGTGTGGTTCCCACCATAAAGCATGGAGGAGGAGGTGTTATGGTGTGGGCGTGCTTTGCTGGTGACACTGTAAGTGATTTATTTAGAATTCAAGGCACACTTAATCAGCATGGCTACCACAGCATTCTGCAGCGATATGCCATCCCATCTGGTTTGCGCTTCGTGGGACTATCATTTGTTTTTCAACAGGACAATAACCCAACACACCTGCAGGCTGTGTAAGGGCTATTTTACCAAGAAGGAGAGTGATGGAGTGCTGCATCAGATGACCTGGCTTTCACAATCCCCCGACCTCAACCAACTTGAGATGGTTTTTGATGTCGGACCACAGAGTGAAGGAAAAGCATTCCAAGTGAAGCTGGTTGAGAGAATGCCAAGAGTGTGCAAAGCTGTCGTCAAGGCAAAGGGTGGCTATTTGAAGAATCTCATGTAGTCACTCAAACTTTTTGGGTTACTACATTATTTCATGTGTTATTTCATAGTTTTGATGTCTTTACTGTTATTTACATTGTAGAATAATAGTGAAAATAAAGAAAAACCCTTGAGTGAGTAGGTGTTCTAAAACTTTTGACCGGTGGTGTACATCTACCTCAATTACCTCTTACCCCTGCACAAAGACTCAATACTGGTACTCCCTGTATATACAGTGCCTTCAGAAAGTATTCATACCTATTGACTTTTTCCACATTTTGTTTTGTTACAACCTGAATTCAAAATGGATCAAACTTTTTTATAATCACCCATCTATACACAATACCTCAAAATGACAAAGTAAAAACATGTTTTAAAAAATGTTAGCACATTTACAGAAATACACTATATATACGAAAGTATGTGGAAACCCCTTCAAATTAGTGGATTCCGCTATTTCAGCCACATCCTTTGCTGACAGGTGTATAAAATCGAGTACACAGCCCTGCAATCTCCATTGACAAACATTGGCAGTATAATAGCTTCACTGAAGAGCTCAGTGACTTTCAATATGGCACTGTCATAGGATGCCACCTTTTCAACAAGTCAAGTTAGTCAAATTTCTGCCTCGTTAGAGCTGCCCCGGTCAACTGCAAGTGCTGTTATTGTGAAGTTGAAATGTCTAGGAGCAACAATGGGTCAGCTGCGAAGTGGTAGGCCACACAAGCTCACAGAATGCAACCTACAAGTGCTGAAGCAGGTTGCGAGTAAAAATTGCATTATCTGGAGTGATGAATCACGCTTCACCATCTGGCAGTCCGGCGGACAAATCTGGGTTTGGAGGATGCCTGGAGAATGATACCATCCCCAATGCAAAGTGCCAACTGTAAAGTTTGGTTGTGGAGGAATAATGGTCTGGGCTGTTTTTCATGGTTCAGGCTCGGCCCCTTAGTTCCAGTGAAGGGAAAGCTTAATGCTACAGCATACAATGACATTCCAGATGATTCTGTGCTTCCAACTTTGTGGGAACAATTTTGGGAATGCCCTTTCCTGTTTCAGCATGACAATGCCCCTGTGCACAAAGCGAGGTCCATACAGAAATGGTTTGTTGAGATCGGTGTGGAAGAACTTGACTGGCCAGCACAGAGCCCTGACCTCAACCCCATCGAACACCTTTATGAGGAATTGGAACGACGACTGCGAGCCAGGCCTAATCACCCGACATCAGTGCCTGACCTCACTAATGCACTTGTGGCTGAATGGAAGCAAGTCACCGCAGCAATGTTCTGACATCTAGTGCAAAGCCTTCCCAGAAGAGTAGAGACTGTTATAGCAGCAAAGGGGTGACCAACTCCATATTATTGCCTATGATTTTGGAATGAGATGTTCGATAAGCAGGTGTCCATATACTTTTGGTCATGTAGTGTATCTCATTTACAGTTGAAGTCGGAAGTTTACATACACTTAGATTTGAGTTATTAAAACTCGTTTTTCAACCATTCCACAAATGTACAAACAATAGTAC